>NC_044030.1:9419436-9792630 GCF_900496995.4 Aquila chrysaetos chrysaetos | reverse complement strand
TAAAAGGGTCATTGCTCCTGAATATAATTGCTTTTTAGCCAATAGGCTAACTCTGTACTTCCAAGGAGCGTCTCCCATGCAGTGCACGAGAGCTAAGGATTGCTGCCGCGCGTGGGACTCATGTTTAGCGAGTAACCATGCCTTTGAATGTTAGCTAGCAAGGCCACCACAGCAAACTGCAAACTGTGCCGGCCGAGCTGCTGAGTTGGAGAAGCAGGGGAATGCCAATTGCCTGGGCAATGTAAGAGTGTGTATATGAATATACCAATGGAGTAGTTAAAAGCCAATGGTTTTCAGGGGTTAAAAAGCTATTTAGTGTTGCTGGTTAGTGGCTCTCCCAAAAAAGGTGAAGGCTCTAGCAGCTAACAATATAATTTTTGCAGCTCAAATACTGGAGATCAGGGATTTCATGTTAGTAATCTGAGTTTTATATCTGAAGCACTGGTGTATACCATGAAAGGCCATACTAGGGTGCATCCCAAATTTTTAGAACCATCTCCCAGTCCACTGTGAGAAAGCTGTTGCACATGAAGTTGTGAGACACCTGGTGACCTCCCATTTGGATCTGGGTTAGTACATGGGGCAAACTCAAGAGATGGCCATGAGAGCCCTTGCAGAGGAGGTATGTAGGATGTAGTGCTGGAGGAGGCTAAGCCCTTGTTGTCTTGAATCACTACTCTGACTTCACAGGTTCAGGGCTGTGGAATGCCAAGTCCAGAGGATCTTGCTGCATAAGTCAGGGACAGGTGGTTCAGGAAGGTGACCCACCTTCTGTGAAGACAGACCTCTTGGGAGGGAGGACTAGGAAATGCTGCTGGGAAGTGCAGGATGAAGGTGCAGGAGAAAGGCTAAAGAGATTTGGAAGTGAGTACGCTTTCTGGAATTGGGGTACCAATGCTGTCCCTGTGACCTCTAAGGACAGTATCTACTGTGGGATGCACAGGCTGTGCCGGTGTTTCCAAGAACAAGTCTCACTGTTTAAGAAAACATACCATGGGTAAGAAAACAAACAAGGCGTAATGTTTTCTTACACTGTGTAAGAAAACAAGGGGTAATGTGAATGCCTGCAAGCACTAAGGAGGTGAAATGATTGTTGGGTCACTTGCATGTAGTGTTTAAGGAAACTCAAGAGCTCTACAGAATACCCAGCTTCTCTGACAGCGCCAGGAAAAGCTTTGGGACTTCTCCGGGTCTTCTGTACCTTGTACAGCATTGTGCTACTAGACAAATGATGTTTGTGCTGCTTACTGCCAAAAGCAAATACTGCAGCTACCAGTTCCCTTGGCTTGGCACCTTATTTCTAGATCTTCTTGGTTTCTGTCTTCTGTGGTTAAAACATCTGCTGAGTGGGAATTGGAGAACTTGTTTTATTTGGGAAGATGTTGAGAAGAATTGGGCATCTGCATACATCTGTGGCTTGGGGTGCCAATTATACATGAAAATACCAATGTGATAAAATCACAGGAGCAGAAACAGGAAAATACAATCCTGAGTGTCAGGGATTTTGCATTACTTGGCACATTCCAGTTTATGTAATACAGTGCCATTGCATTCAGTGCCATCAGCTAGGCTGAGGACACCTAGACTCAGACTTGAAAAGACTCAGGCATAGAAATACCCTGTGCAAGTTGGGATTTAAAACTGAAAATGCATGAGATGGTGCTAGCAGGTAACCTTGACATACTCCAAAGTTGGACTGTTGGGTTTTGAGGTATTTCTAGCAGGTTCTGGCTTCTGTATGACCTTTCAGTGCTGCGAAGCTAGAAGATTTGGCTCCAAGACTTTCCCCCCCTTAGTGCCCTGGTTGTTATGTCTACTATCATTTTGAGGTTTTCATCACACTTGGTTGTCATATCTTTTTGCAGTGTGTAAGAACCCCAGGTGTTCAGAATATAAGTGCAGTGAAAAGATTGTCTCAGCTCCACAAAAGCAGGCAATACAATATTGCCTGCCAATCCCATGGAGTTTGAGCTTGCTGGGAGCTGTGGAGAGACAAGTAAGATCTAAACAGAGCAACTGCTGGGAAGTGAAATTATGGCTATTTTCTATAAGCAATGAAGTGACTGGAATCTAGGAAATGCTTTCCCAGTATTTGACTGATGCGGTGTACTAACTGCCTCACTGAATCTGATTCAGAACTGTTCTGTGCACCTTGATAGCTGGCTGAAGGAAAAATGCTTCAGGAACGTAATTTCTAATTGGCAATTTAAATCATTACAATGATTTCATCATTCATTCAGTTAGCCTCTCCTTTCCAAAATTCAACTCCATGAATTATTCTTTGAAGGAAATGAGAAAGGGGCAACCCAGTATACATTGGACTGCAGTGCCAGTGACTGCATCCTGCAGTGACAGATGCAGAGTTAACATGGATTTGGCTTTTACCACCACATACAATACTGCTTTTTCATTTTAATAGGGTATAGAAAGGGGCAACATGGCTGAAAACACTTTCCTAACTTTACAACAACTTCTGAGGAAAAATTATTATTAAAAGGTTTCAGTAGTTCTACCCCATGATAGTGCTGGTTACCTGGTATAACACCCAGTGTAGTGTTTAATGGACATCTTGTATATCAGCAGAATGGCTGTTAGTGCCAGCACGATCTCTGCCAGGGAACTGCTGCAGAATCTTGAAAAACTTCAGTTTTTCAGTTCAGTTGCAGTTGCTAATTGCTGGAGAGGGGTAGTATTAAGTGGCCTGCTCTGCTGTGAAGAACTGACATGCTTTTAGAGATCTGCTGTTTTGCAATCAGTCTTCTGTCTTTGGCATAAGAAGCAGTATCATTTTATCTTGCCTCACGTAACCAATACATTTAAAAGTGGTTGTCTAGCTGCTAATAGATTTCTTATGACCCACTGATAGAAGAAATGCAATTGTTAGTGCAATGTTTCAGCAGAAAAAGAACAAACCAAATTGAAATACCCCCCCCCCCCCCAAACAATGCAGAACTCTGTTTATGGGCTTTTCCCTACTTATCTGCAAGAGTTTTTGAAAACTAACTAGTGAATATTTATGGGGTGCAGAGGAAGATGAAAGAAAAGAAAATTATTCACAGTGAAGCACATGAATTTCAAATTTTAGCAGATGAAAATTCGCAGCTGAACTTCTGGAAGTGGAGGCTTTGTTCAGAAACTGTCCCATGTGTTCAGGCTTGGGAGGTGGAGACGTTCCCAGGGCCTCCAGGAGATGGTGTATGCAGAATACATTTGAAAGCTCACTTTGCCTTCTCTGTTGCAAAAAGTGTCAGTGGAGCTGATTCTTGGCTTGTCAGGGTAATGTAAGATTTTGTTAAAATCCTGTCACTTTGAATCCAACTCACCTAGGTCATTAGTTGGCATAAATCTTTACAGCTGCATTGAAGTCAATAAGCAGTTTCAATCTAGAAACAAATGCACAGTCCAGTACTGACAGTTATTCTCCTGCATTGCAAAAAAAGCATACATGAAAAGAAATTGTGACTTAGGTCTCTCTTTAAAAATATAAAGCTTCTGTATTGACACTTCTTGTGTGAGTGCTAATAATTAATTATAAGATCTGCTCTGCTCTGTGTGATGCAGAAGCTGTACAGCTAAGGAATAAGACTAGGGACTCTAGTGTGTGGTAGGTAGGTTAATTTCTGAAGACTGCCCTGCTGATTGAGTTGCTGGGCAGTGTTTTAGTGCACAAAGCTCCATAACAACAGAACCCTGGTGAAGATGCACTTAAAGGTGTGTTTATCCCTGTTTCTTAATAGCACTTAAAAAGTTTTCTGGACAGAGGGATCTTTGAGCTGGAATTTATTCCAGGAGAGCTGAGAACTGTAAGATAGTAAGTGTAAATTATTGTAGGAAAAATGGATAGACTGAGAAAAAAAAAGGTATATAATTCCCAACAGGCAATAGATCACTGTTTCCAGTTGTACTTCAGCAGCACAAAACAGCCATAAAAATGCTCCAGACTGAGTCACTTCATCGACCGTGTTCTGCTTCCTACCTGTAAAATAGGGCTAATGCTGCTCTAAGGCAGATGAAGTCCTTTTCAAATTAGAAGCAAGGGAAGGAGAGCTGTTTGGCTGAATACATGCTCAAACTACCAAAGAGACATGGGAGATTTCTGGTTAAATAATCCCTCTTGTCCTTCCATCCCAAGTCTCAGGTCTGTGGAGGAAAAGCTATCACACTTCTCTACAAGCACCTGAGGGCTGGAGGGGGAACCTAATGTGACAGTAGCTTAAAGTGTAGGTAGCTTTCTCGCCTTCAAAACAATCATCTTTCAAATCCTTTTTCTTACCAATTTCTCCTGCTCTAGCTGTTGCTGGTTGCTTAGGGCAACGCTGTCAGTCCTCCTGCCCACTGGCCATATGGCAATTGTCCCCCAGGTACCAGGGCTGAACATGGTCCTTTGTGCTGACACTGTAAACTTGTAAGGCAAGGCTAGTGCTCTATGGTTTCCAGGAAAGGAACAGGCAATGGTTTCGTGTTGCAAATGTGTCACCAGTTACTAGGATGAAGAGGTTTCCAATTGCAGATCATGGAACTGTCTACCAGTGCAGCCCTAATTTCTTAAATACGTTATTTGCTATCGGCTTTTGGTTCAATAGCATCTAATGAAGGCACATCAGGAGTCCTTTGTTACTGAGAGATCCAACATTGGAACTAAAGGTTATTTTTTTTCCTTCTTGGAATCAGTTTAGAACAGCGAGGCATGTGTGAAGCATGAAGTGTAAAAGAAGAATGATGGGCTCATTTGGATGTCTTGACCTCTTGCACAGTGAAATATAGACAAGAATATTTGACTTTACCTGGTGTTCAGTCAAATCTTATTGTAGTCAGTGAAAACTACTTTTTTTTTTTAGAGGGCTTCACCTCTTGGCATCCCTGAAATCCAGGGCATCAATGTGGGAGCTGACTGAGGACTTCTATCACTAAGAAGGTGAGCCAGGCTAGTATCCAGGTCACTGTTTATAGATCACAATGGCTGTGACTTTTGTGAAGAATAATAAATATCCTCACTGCTGCTAAGTCAGCTGTATGATGATCTTCCATCTGCCAGGCGATAAGATCAACCTTATGCATCTTCACTGTTCTCTGCTCCTCTTTGCCAGTTACTTCAGTAACATCTTCTCCTCATATTTCTCTGCTTGCATTATTTCTTGCAAGGATCTGAGCCCCAGCTATGATGCAGTTGCTATTTCTGGTGGTGGGCTTGCTTTCCTTTTTTTTAAAATGACATGACATATAGGTATACTGCAGCTTGAAGAGTAAGAAACTGATGTGAATACATGTGGGAAAATGCTAAACCACATTAATTCCTTCTGGTGCTGAAAGAACAACCTTCATGACCTGCACCACGTGGAATGAAGACAGCAGGACTTTCTCCCTTCCCCGCTACCCCTACATTCTTTGGATCAAACAATTAGGATGGTGAGGTAAAGAGTGGCCAAGACAGTAGGTGACAGTACAAGGCATTCTATGTAGGTGAAGACCTGAAGCAGTAGGGGTTAATATGCAAAGATACCAAAAAGATAGCTGTCAGCAAGAAGGCATAAAAAAGCAGGTCTCGATGGGAAAGGAAACTTGATTTGGAGAACATTACAGTGCGTTGCCTGACAGACTGGATATCAGAATGATAAAAATCCGAACTAGACAGATTCTGAGCCTCCAAAGCTGTAACTTTACGAGAAAGCTTTAACAAGGTGAGGGGGAAGCTAAACAAGTCAAGTGTTCACCACCATAAATTGCACAGGAAAGCTAAAGAAGCCAAGATTTCACCTCCATAAATTGCAGGTGTCTTTCATTCCTGTATGAGATTGCTCTGCAATGTCTGTTCTTTATTCTGACTGGAGTTTGATACTTAATTTCTCCCTTGTCTGAGATTTTTTCACTTTGGTCTCTGTGACAAAGTCCTCTTGAGTTCAAATCCTTCACTGACTCATTAATACTCAGAAAAGCACCATGTATTAATTAGGAGGCTGTGATGCTGTGACTCATGACCTTCCTGTGTCCAATGACTTCCTGCACAGAAATATTTGCTCTATAGATTTTGCAGCCAACTTCTTTTAATTGTAAAAGAGAGAATCCTGCAGTCCTGTACAGATACTAAACCCCCTGGGAGCAATAAGTTGTTAACTCCACTGAGTTTGTTGCTTGTTTTTTTGCTATACAATTTAATACATTTAATGCATATTTAAATACATGCTATTTCATTATATATTTAATACATAGCAGTGCAAGTGGTGCTCCTTATGAAGATTCATCTTAGGTTGTTGCAGTGAAAGACCATCGCAATCTTTAAGAGCACTTACTTCAGTGTAATTCATCCAGGGTTTCATTTTTTTCAGGAAGAAAATTTATCTATAAACACACAACAGTTATGGCCTCACTCTAAAGCCTGCTTAACTTGAGGGAAAATATAATTAAATGCAGAGGTATTTGAATCATGCCTCTAATGATGAAAAAGGCCTATAAAGTGGCTGGACCTTTTCTTTTCTATGGTTTAGTATTGCTAAAGCTCATCTGCAGTTACTTGCCAGTTGGTATTTCTGGACTGTTCTAATACATGTAACAGGGAGTTTTTAACTGATATAATAATTGCCATAAGGCCTCTAAATCAGCTGAGATTGTCATAAATCAGAAATGAGAGCTTGCACCCTCACATTTTATATTTTAAATCTAGAAACAAAAATCTGGGTGATTGTACATATTGAATTCCTGAGTAACAAAATCTCAGAAATATCTTGTCTGGATTACTCAAAGTGCTTAGTTTTGTAATAAAAAGATGGACAGCTCACAAGAGCAAGTGTTCAGACAATGGATTGGAAGAGAAACAGAGATTTCTGAGGACTAATCCCGAAGCACACCAAAGCTGTTGAAAAGACTTGCTGGATGGGGCTTCTCAGAGTGATTGTAGGTGTCTGCAGTGTATTCCTTGGGGCAACTATGGTTTTTGTGAGACATTAGTGCTGACCATGCTAGTACACCATCATGCATGATGGAGGAAGTAGGCACTTCCAGGGAATGGTTTGGGTGATCTCGTCCTGCAGTAAGTGTCTTCAACAGCAGCCCAATGTGCCTACCTCTCCCAACTAACTGTAAAAGCATATTAGACTGAGTAAATCATATGTAATGTCTCCACTGCAGACAAGTAAAGTTAGATGAGATAACACAATGAAACTGCTGATGGTGGGATTCAAAGGTGTAGCCCTTTTTGTTAAATGAATCCCAATAGGTTCAATATTTTCTGTCAAAATACAACGTGGAAAGGAACTTTGCCATTGTCAAAGGGTGTTTTGAAGGTAAAGTGATCCAGAGAAGTAAAAATATAACCATAGTAAATTAACAGGCATAGATACTCAAGTGATTCCTGAAGATGGCAAAGAAAAGCTGACAGCTCTCACAGAAGTGACAATGGTTGGATAGTACCTGAAAAGCTCATTATATTGTTGAAAGAATGATATTTTTAGCAGAAAGAAAGGCCATGCATTGTACCACCTTGTGGAAAATCTGTCCAGCTCATCAGCTTCTGCTGTTGTATGCTTTCTTGTTGGCATGTTTGAAATATTTCTTCTTTATGCTGGGCTTCCACAATTATTTTGCCTCAGATAATCTGAACTACTCAACACAATCCTGACTTTATGGTGCATCTCCAACATGTGCTCTTGTATTAGAAGCCTGACAGCAAAGTCCCTGCTTCAAGTCCCCTTGCCACCAAAAAAAACCCACTCCCTGGGGAGATCCTGTAATACAAGACCCTATTTTTGGACTTAATAATGAAGAGTTTTACTGGATCCGGGCCTTAGTTGCAGGCTCGCTGGGCAAAGGAAGGCACTGACACTGCTATGTATTTACAAATAATTCTTCTTTTCCCTGTCTGTGGCACTGACACCTAGATTCCTCACATGCAGATAGTACCGCTTTATGGAAAGCATATTGGAAACTGAAACATAAAATATCTGGATTTGTCACAAGACTGGCTAAAAGAGACATCAGCCATACAGATACATGCTTTCAAAGCAGGATGGTAGCAAATTATCTTTTTTGTACCCAGAGCCCCTTGCTTATCAATGTGCCCCTTCTCTGCTCAGCCCATGCCTCCAAGGCTGCGTACTCAGCTTGCTGCTGTAGATCTGTAATGCAATTATCACCTGTCAATCAGGAAATAGACGACAGTGGCCAACTGTCCTAGACTTATCTGTCCCCATCTGCATACCTACGTGCTCCTCTAGCACCAGCTCTGTTTTAAGGAGTCACCTATTGCAACCTAGTCTTGCCACTGTGAAAACGTGCATTGGCCCCAGCGTAGGATAAAACCTGTGTGGTGGCTTTTCCAACTGTAACTGTGTATAATGTCACCACCAAGGGGCTAAGGAGCTACACAACAAAGAAAGTGATAAACAGGTTTGGGAGATGTCAGGACTAAAGGTAGCTGTCTCCAAGGCATTACAGGTAGGTAGGACAAATGATCAGACCAGCCCAAAGGCAGGCTGCATGACTGACCTTGTAAAGAAGTCAGCTCATACAACAGTGTACCTGGTCTGCCAAGCAATCTGACAAAGAAGAATGTTGTAATTTTTTGTGCATCCAAAGATGCGACATTAGGAGAAAAAATGAAATAAGCCTTTGCAATTCAGATAAGAGAAGGGATAAGCACGGTACAAAATGATGCAAACACAATGTTTTTCCTCTGTCGCCATCTCCTCTCTCTGCAAACAAGCTTTTAAACTTCTTTGCCATGTCCTGTAGAGATCCTGTAGAGAGCTTTCTAACAGGGAATCAGGACACTGCTGCAACTTTCATCTGGGTAACTGGCATGTTCATCCTGTAGCTATCCTCTTGTGCTCAAACAGCACACTGAACATGTTCAGGTGAGTTTCTTCCCCCAATGCTGTGTTTGCCAGTTTCCACTGGCAAGAGATGATGATCTAAAATGTGTAAGATTAGAAAATGGGGAGAGAGGGGGCAGCTGTGGCTGAAAACTGCCCAATGTCTTTTTAAGATTTTAAGGTGGCAGGACATTGCTTTAATATTTCTGCAATTTACTGGCTATGTTGCAACTCCTACCATAAAAAGTCACCTGAAATGTGACCTAGTAAAGGGAGTAGCCAGCTCTGATGGATACTCCAGATGTTTGGCTTTAGTGACCCAGCCTTTTTAAGATACTTACACCGAAAATACATACAAAGTTCTCCAAATTCAAGACATTCCCAGAACTTAATTCTCCTGCCTCCCACTGCTCGCCTTCTGCTCTGGTTTGTCTTGCTTCACTGGCTGCTCCTCCTTTCAGCAGTGTGATGATATTCCTATATCCCCTTACTTCTACTTCTACATTGTTAGTGCATTTAAAGGTCCAACTGAGATTTCTCTAATTCTGCATTCCACTTTACCTGGTGATTACTGGTTGTATCGCAACTCATTTTCCTTTGATTTCTGATGAAAATGTTATACCATCGAGACTTCAGCAACACGGGAGGACCATGTTTCTTTTGCTGAGCTGCTATGAGCAATTGCTAAAACACTGTACTGCTTGGTCAATTAAACATCACTGTTGTAACATGAATTTCTGTAGAAGGGCAGATGCTATTTATTCAGGCAATATCTAACCTTGTCTTTTTTCAACCAGAAGAGAGAGCATAGATATTCCTGGCAATGCTGACTTTAGATACCAGGCTTCTAATCTTGAAAAAAAAACCTTTTAATTTTTCCCAACTTGCCTTCCTTCCTGACTGTTTGCAATCTCAGATGGGATCTGCTGTTTGTGGTTGACAGCCTGAAGAAATTTTATGTCTTATGTCACCTCAAGAAGGTTGCTCCTCTATTTTGGGCTTTGTTTTTTAAATACATTTCAAAAGCACAGTACAAGGGCATATGTATCCTGAGAGCAGCAGGAGAATGATTAAACATATAGTAAAATTAAAAACATTATTTCTGCATCCTGCTGCCTTCTTTTTGAAATGAGTCTCCACTACTGAAAAGAAAGAGGTAAGCAGATCTGGAAAAAAACCTGTAAAAACTTTAAATCACATAAAAAATGCTTTAAGTAACTAACTAAAAAGTGGTGCATGTACCTCTGCAACTGTTGTGCCCCAAACATTTCCTAAACCTAAGCTTTAAGTCTTAGAGAGAACTTTGAAGGTGCACAGCTCAGACTTTGTGTGAGAAAAGGTTAAACCAGTACATTTTCTATTATACCTACTGTCACAGACTCAGACTTTGGAAACAAATGCATGAATGAAATACATTAAACTATTTTATAGTTCATGTAATGGCAGGCAATCCTCTTCCATAAAATCTACCTTGTCTTATTCCCACACTGGAAACTGGTAACTGAAACTTAGATCTAGTCGATGGAGCAGAGAAGTGCCTGTCTAGGAAAGGCCAGTAATGCCACTAATTTAATGGGATCACTGAGGTTACTAACCATGAGTCATCGGTGTTTCTGTTCAGGACTAAGACCTGTGTTTGCAGCACCTGATATGCTTTAATACTCTGTGCTCAATTTTGTAACTCAACAGCCAACCTTTACAGTGCAGCTTTAGAATAATTTCATTTTCTTACAATTGCAGAAATTTCCCAATACCTGTCTTAGGAACTCCATGTGTGGTCACAATAATGATGCAGAAGAATAGGATGTAATGTCATAGGATTTGATTTGATGGATTAGGTGATGCCCATACAAAGAGTAGAGGACTAACCTTATTTTCAAGCCAATATTATGGCTCACACAACAATGACTGTAACAGAGAGATGCCTGGAGCTGGGAAAATTCAGCCAAAAGCTCTCATTTGCTTATTCAGAATGCTTTGAATAAAACAAATACATGATTCCTGGACTTTTGCAGCTTAAATTGATGAAGTTATTGATGTAGTCTTTATGATATTTTTTCTGGGAGGGGAAGGGCAGATTATTGGTAGCAATTTGCTTGAAGCCATAAATCAATTTTAGAGTGCCTCAGGTGAACCATAAAAAGTATTTTTCTTTGTTTAAAATATTTTTAGTAGAAACAATCTAGGTAACGTTGGAGGAAGTGAGTCAGAAGTCATACTCACAAAGTCAAAACTGTATGGTCATTAGTCTGAATGCAAGGTTTTACTAACATAACAGATGGAGCTTGGCCTTTGCTGTCTGGAGGGACATATGTAACCTTTATTTACACAATTTATGAAGGCAAAGTAAATGTTCAGTTCTTGAGTTCTGAAAATGACTTTTTCCAGTGGCACAATGCTGTATCAATTCAGTCACCTGAGACAAATTAATGGTGGATGGTTTCAAAGCTATATACCAGCAGTTAGGTCATGAGTGTAGAACTGTGGACAATACAAGCACACCTTCACTGGAGAAAGTGTCAAACAAACAAGTGAAATTTGCTGTTGCCACCCTGTTCCCTAGAGTGACTGTCCAGTGAAGAGGATGCCTGCTCTTGTGTCACCTGCAGCCATGTATTGTCTCTACAAACCATTCTGCATGCATGTTTTCATGATCATTACTTAGTGGCAAATAAATCAGAATAGTCTTATAAAATGACTGGACTTACATTCCAACCGAAGGTACCTTCATCCCCCTTTGGGAGCAGGGGAGAGAGTGGGTGGAGGCAGTCCTGCTTCTACATTTTTCCTTGCCTTACCAAAAAGTACTAGGAAGTCTCAGCTATTTGCAGATGGGTTGTCTACAACATAATTTATCTCCTCCCATGACAGTTCTCCAGCAGAAACAACACTGCAAATCAAATGTCTGACTACTTGTAAAGTGAATTCCACTGTTTTGATGCAGAAGGTAGGATTTTTCAAAATACTTCAATTCTGCTCCATTTGCTTTAGCATTCATGGGGAATTTTGCCAGTAATGGCTTTGTAAGCACCGTTATGGCCTGCGAAATACTGGCAAAATCCTACCTAGAACATCAGTGGTTTTGTCTTTGTGCTGTGTGGTTGTTTTGTTTGAGCAGATCTCAGGATGACCCAAATCATCCAACTGATCAAAACAAGTGCAGCCAAAGGGACTCAGAACTGAAATCAAACCCTTAATCTGCATGTAGAAGCCACTTTTCTCTGCAGTGGGCAACACCAAAACCCTTCACCTTCCTCCTCACCCTCAACCTTTGAAATCCGCCCCCACCCCCCTCAACTTCTATGGATGATTAAAGATCCTCTCTCACTGAACTTTAGTCCTGAAGTGCCGTCAGGTGGTAACTAATTGTAGTGCAACTGCTATTTTGCACACAGATTGTTTTCTGATTTTACTAGAAAAAGTAAATTAGGCAGCAGTGAATTTTGACTGGGAAGAAGAAAAGGCTGAGTTAGTAACAACAGACATGCTTTACCTTTGGGTCATGTATTCCAGAAAGCTCTTCATAGATCTTCTCTCCTACCATGACAGCAGCTAGGTTGGCTGTGTATGTGGACAAACAAAACAGACAGAAAATAGCCCAGAGATTCATTAAAAACCTTCCAGTCCAGCACTTGGGGGGTTTGATGGCAGCTGTTCTTCCAAACAAGATCGCATAGCAGACATTCAAGGCAGATGAGAAAGAGAAGACTTTGTTCCTATTCCTTCCTTTGGGGGTCATCCCAAAAGGACTTTTCCACTCATATAAGGTGAGGAATATAGCTGTGATATGGAGAGCAACAAATATCCCCAGCCACATAGTCCAGTGAAGTGGCCACATAAAGGCTCCAATAGGAGCTGCTGTGTCTCTGGTCCTCACCAAGATGCCCAAGCTGGTTGAAAAGAAAGGGCTGGTGAAATCAATCACTTGGCTGCGGGCAGTGTTAATACTAAATGACGTCACTGCCATGTGAGCTGTGCCAGCAAGGAGGTCTCCCACCAGCCCTGTCCAGTGGCCGTTCTTCCACGCTCCATATTTTCCATCACCAACAATGTACAAGTCAAAATCAAAATTCATATCCTCAGCTAGCTTCTCCAGCAGGTCAATGCAGTAGCCATAGCAGCACTTCTTCAGCTCAATGGGAACGGTGTCATTCCCTCCTTGAAGAGTTTCAAACAGGCTATCCAGCACAGCTGAATCATTGGTCAGAGGATCCAGGCACAGCTGCCCTGCTGGGCAAAGACCTTCATCATCTACATCTCTTGTAAAGACGAATGGATGCTCAATGAGAGTTACCACTCTGAGGTGCAGCCGGGTGGGGTGTTGCATGTGATTTTTATGTCTCTGGGCCTGTTCTGGCCATATCCCATAGTCCATGATTATCTTTCCTTCTTGCCAGCTCCCCAGACGAGTCCACATTGGGTTCCCCACAGGGTCATGCTGCAGATTCCAGATGAAGAAGTTGTTTTCTGAGCTGACAATGGAGGAGCCTTTCACCTTAATGTGGCCACTGAGACCGTCAAAAGTTGTGTTGGCTAGAAACCTGTTGGAGGGAGAAAGCAGAGTAATCAGAAGCAGACAGCTGAACTCATCATGCTAAAGCATATGCAGACACCATGAATTTATGTTTAAGAGAATAGATTACGGTTGTTGTTGAACACCTGGATCATTAATAGCTTTCTTATGGCATGATGAACAAGCCACTTAATTTATGACTAAAGTACTTGGGAATGTTCTCCTACATATCTTATCTAAACTACATGAAAACTCCTCAGGAAAGATATTCTTTTTACTTACTAGAAAAAATGAGTGAGAGGACCCAAATTTTTTCAGTCACCTTTGCTTCATAAATTAATGAAACATAAGGTTAGTTCTAAGCTGAACTCACCAGGTCTGTAGTCAGTTTCCTAGATAAAAATATGTATGAAAATGGAAGAGTGGAAATTATGTATGAAATGTCCTTCCAAGAAAAATCCTATAATCTCAGTAAGATCTAGCTTACATCAGAGAGGCTACTGAAGTGCTGTCAACAGCTTTCAAGCACTCTGAAGTGAACGAATCCAGATTAAAAAATGCAAATTTGGCATTGGTATATCACTGTTAGCCACTTCAGAATGAAGAAAGGGACTCAGAAAGATGGTTGCCCTAGGACAGTCAGTTTTAATTCTTACCAAAAAAAAAGGAAGTTCCTTAAAATATGTGCAAAGTAATGTTCTTAAAAGTCCAATTTTGACATTGTAGCAGGTCTTATGAAGTGTACCAGTTTTTCACTGCACATTTTACATCGAGATTTCTGGGATTTTAGTATTCCGATATTCACAATAAAGTTAAGTATTTCCTTTGTATTGGGTGGCAATATTTGCTAGGAGTTGTCCTCCCTGTATGTTGAATTCAGCCTCTGGTAAGTCATTACAAAAGAGGCTAAAATGACATGGATAAAGGAGCAGTGAACTGAGCAGGAAATAAGTGTTGTGAGGAGAAAATCCTTTTTAGTGTAAACATCATGACCAGCTGAACTGCACTCTGTTAATAAGAAAGCTGCTATGCGTTTTTCAGGGGCTGTAGAGGGACCCTACTAAAACTGTGTAAGTCTTAGTATGGTAATTCCATTAAAAACAACTGAGCTGAATTGCTGCTAATATGGTGTCAGGTAAGTCAGGCACATATTTTTCAGTAAAAGGCATTCAGAAGACAGACTATTTAGCTGTCATAGTAGAATATAACAACTCACATTAGTTTTGGGAATTGGTTGAAAGCAAGTATTGAAAGAAGTATAAAGGCTATAGCTGTCATTCCAGCCTCAATAACCAAGGGATAAACTTTAAGTAGGGTTAATTGTTTATCAATAGTTAGAGCGGATAAAAAAATAACCTTAAATTGATTTGAAAAGGATAAATCCACAGCAAGTGTGTGTGCATGCATACTTCTGCCCGGTCTCTACCCTTTGTTTTGATGACTTTTGATGATTTTTGATGGAGTTTCAGCAGTTAAAACTCTGGACTGTGTATGTCTCAAGATCGTATCAGTTTTTGTCCTCAGCAAATGGTAAATTTACGAAACTAATTAATATAGTTTTGAGTGTGGTTGTGTGTGCGACTCTTTTCTGAGACAGCTTCAAAATTCTTCTTATGTAGTCTATTTTGAGTAGGTTGAGTATGGAGAAAGATGATACAGCCAATACTGTCAAAAGCAATTGATCTGTACATGTGTTAACTTGGGCCTGAAAATTACACCTAAAAACTCACAGAGGTGTTTATAAATGGGACAAATGCATAAATGCGGTTCTCATTTTTAAAATCCTTTACCACTTAGTCTAGTGTTAATGATACCGTAACTTCATTAATCAGTGGTATCTGCTATTGTTTGACTAGTCCTTTCCTCCTACCTTGTGTTTCATATTTGATGGTGTACTTGCATGTTTGTGTATGTAAACACTATCAAGATAAAGTTTATAGCGGAAGGCAATCTTAAGCACTAAAGAAAGGTTTATGTGCCCATAAACTTATCTGTTTTTTCCTTCTCCTCAGTCTTTGTAAAAAATTGTGCAACTTCTTCCTTAAAGCCTTGCTGGGCTTATATGCTGAAGCCATTGCTATGACAATAACAGTAAAACCACTGCATGTGTAGATGGTTCTGTATGTAAAATTTTGAAAGATTTGTTTAAGTGTGGAAAATAGTGCTAGCAGTTCACAGAATGCCAAAATTGAGGGAGACAAGTCCTCAGATGGAATAAGCTAGCAAAGTTCTGATGAATTTGGCTGCACGTTGCTACTACAGCACGACTTGGATATCAGAATGCTGCAGACCAGGTGCTTTGGGAGTAGATGAAGCTATGGAATAATGCATTAGATTTATTTTCTGCAGGTAGAATGGGAACAGTGGAATTTATGCACTGTGTTCGCTGACGTTCATTGTAGAAGTAAGTGTGCCCATGAGGGTGAATCGAGCCCTCTGTACTGGTCCTGTGGCTGAATTGTGTTAGAAGCAGTTACCTGAGAGACTTAGTAGCATTTAAATGTATGACTTCGCTACCTTATCAAGTTAGTGGCTTACTTTTGCAGCTGATTTGCATGTTCTATATTTTTGGTAGTGACAGGACATGAATCAAAATAAATGAGGGGAATCATGTGGGAGATACATTTTAACAACACTTTGTTTTATATGCACGTGGCTATGGCTGCTAATCATTTGCATACACTGTATGCAGCACTAGTGAAACTCATGCCAGGGATTTCACGTAAAAACTCCCTTACTCAACAACTTTAGGAAACAGATAGGAGGATCTGACTACATTATTTAAGCCAGCAATCTCTAGTGAATCTTTGGGAATTACAAGTGCTGTGTATTGCATACACACATTGGCAATATCTGAGCAGTATCTTTTCAGTAGGGCTACTGACAGATTTGTATGGAAAGATGATGTGTACAAATTTCAGAACATGAAGGGCCAGATCCTCAAGTCTGGCAGATGAATGAATTTCCTTGATGCTATGTCAATATGTGTGAGCTGATGATCACACTGACAGGCTGTGATAGCTGTATCAGAGCTTTACTAGAGTCACTTCAGTTTGACCAATGAGTCCAAAGTGTGTCATTTGTTCATTTCAGCTTTATTTGTTTTTCATGTCCTTTGTTGTAAGAACTGCTCATTAGAGCTTTAGCGGTACTACCATACTCCAGCAGTGATAACTTTGTAGTACCTTTAAGAATGATTTAATTAAATGATTTAATTTTCTTTCAGGCTTGATGGCTTGGTCATTCCACATCTTTCTTGGAAAGTTTATTGGAGGCAAGAACTAGAATGGACAAGCAAATAGGAGGCTGCTGAAATTACCCAAGAAGCAGAGTTAAAGCTGTAAGACTAATTAAAGCTGTAAGACAAGATGAGGCTTTGAAATTTTAATGCCTTGTTCCATCAACAAGGATGCTCCCATGAGCAGGCAGGAATAGATCAGGGAATCGATCTCATTGTAAAAGGAATGAAGGATGGAGACTTACAACAGTATAATCTTCAGGGGGTTGTACATCTATAGCTATATCTATAGCCACAGCCATATAGATAAAAGCATGCTTTGCCATGGACCAGATCTTGGTCTTGTTCACAATCATTATTCTGCTCCTGGGTGGCATTTAAATATCTGCACAGCCAATGTATAATGTATGAGTGTAGTGTTGGCAATGAAAGCTCAGGTGTCAGCTGTGCCAGCTAGTGGGAATGCTGTTTTAACTACACACTGCAGTTAAGGGAGGCAAAGGTCTGTGCCACTGTGCCTTCTCCATCCCCACCCACTGCAGCTCCAAGGCTACGTATCAAAACAGATAGGTTAATTGAGACAGAAAAACACCCACATTAGTAAACACTTCATTAAGCACCAGATAAAAGCTTCATTTTGGAGGCTCACCACTTGCCTAAAAGCACTCGTGCAATGGACAAGGTTGGTCACAGTTAAGCCACTCATCGGTGCTTCACGTCTGAGAAATTATTGGTACCACTCAGAGTTAATAGTTATGCTGCTAACTCAAATACATCAGTACTGGCCATCAGGTATCCATCTCACTTATACACTATAAAAACAACTGCAGTGAGTCAGGAGAAGGGTTTACCTAACCTTTTATTTTGTCTTTAATAAGGTCCACAAGCAGATGCCTAGGGAAAAAAAGGCATATGATCCTTTTTTTCGATTCCACAATACCTTTACTGACATGAAGGGACAAGAAATTTCATAGATGTGAAATTGCATATAGTCTCCCAAAATATAACAAAAGCTACAGCAGTCACCGTGAGAGAGCTAATAGTTTTCTGTAGGAAGCAATGATGAAGAAATATTTTGCAGGAATACTTTTAAGAGCTTTAATTTTGCTTTCCTTTTTCTTTGTCGCTTCCTTAACGCTCAAAAAGTCTGTTCGTAAAACTACTGTCTTCAAATATTTGTTACTTTAAGATGCCTCTTGCTGAGTTTTACTCTTCAGGGACTCAGATATGATCTAGTTAAAATACCCAGAACAATGAGACAAAATTAGTATCACAAGTAGGTGGGGATATTGCAAGCCAGTGCAGTATTTATTCCCAAGCCTTATTTCACTCTTTGGAAACAGTGGGGTTTTTGACCCCTAAATTATGGACAAGTGCTGACTAAAGAACTGTTAGGGTCTCAAATGGTTATGCTTTGAGCAGTACTGTTACCAAATTTTTGTGAAGACACACCTCAGATATAATTTCAAAAAAGGCTGCAAACATATAAAAAGCTTCAAGAACTTTTATCCTAACTCCATCCAAGAAAATCTCCAGGTGGAAAACAAGGTGTAATGGGGGGAAAACATGCAACAGTCACTGGACGTAAACTAGCTGATGAATTAACACACTTAGCAAAGACCTTTTTGTTTGTTTCCAGAAAGAACCATACAATTTTTCCTCTCATATGTTAAAACCCAGGATATTTCTAGACGTGAATCCCCCGATGGTTTTGGCAATTACTTCAGTATAGTGATGTGCAGTGGCCTACAGGAATAGTTTTAGCAGAAGCTGAAAGAGGAGCCTCCCACACTAAGCCATAGAGAGAGCACTTTGTAGTTTTGAGTACTCTCACCACCAGCAGTGGCCTGTGAGGTGGTCAAGGTTCATCTTTTTCGTTTCTTTCCCATGGAAGCATACTAGTAAGGGCTACACATCTGCTTTTATACTCTTGATTGCTTTGGTAGTGCAAATATTCTTACCGTGTTTTGTATTCCCTCAGGTATCTCAAAACCTCAGAGAATTTGACACTAGCCCTGACTTTTCCCTTACATGCATAAACATACATACAAGATACTTTCAGAGCATAGTCAGTAACCTAGCCTATGTTTACTATGTGATCTCTACTTCTGTGGAACAATGTCTTCTACAACTGGCTTAATCTTCCTCTGTGGCTAAGTTTAAGTTCCATTATTTGCCCAAAAGTAATAAAGCAGGAGGAAATACTGAAACAAGTATGTGTATTATGGAGGGTTAACAGCATGATAGCTAAGTCATTGAAAATGATGGGGAAGGGAAGGAAAATGATTTTTCTTGTATACCACAAATATTAGCTAAAAAAAAAAAAAAAAAGGAAAAACTCACTTTGACAAATACTGCCCTGAAGTGATATTTCTTTCATCTGTGTCCATGCAATTCATTGTACTTGGAATAAGAGCTAGTTCAGGTTGAATCATGGTGGCTGCTGCTACAGCTCTTGCTACCAGCTCCATTGCATCCTGTACATAATGCTCAAAGACTGACTGTGTTGTCTTGCCATGAGCGATGAGACCGAGTGGCAAACCTTCTGTCCTCAGTTCTTCCACGTTCTGTGAATCCCCAATAATCCAATGAAGTTCTGGAGGCATCACACCAAACTGGGTGGTTATTTCAAAAATCCTCCGCGTTTTTTCCATGTCACATCCAAACATCACCATGGTAGACGTTGTGTCTTTGATGCTCTCCAGGTACAACTGTAAGTAGTTCAGAAGGTCACTGGTTGAAGTGAGGTTTGCTGTGATGTTTATAATGGATCCCAGGTGAAACTTGGAGCTCTGTTGCGTGAGGAAGAGAAAATCTGTGATGTTCCACTCCTCCTGGCATAGCATCAGGCTGAAATTATACCAGTTGTTCATTGCAAGGATTGAGAAAGTGACGTCAGCATCAGAACTCAGTGAGTTTTCTAAACTCATCTGCAGGTGAAGGGGATTCTGTAGTTAAAAATACGAAAGACAACTGATCAGAATATGCTGGAACCAAAATTAACGAGTTTGCTTAATTTTTATTCACGCATTTAGTTCAAAGTAATCACCTGTCAACCAAGAGAACTGTGTGAGAACAGGGAAACTTATACCCACCCAACTTAAATGGACTGTGATTCATGAGCTTCCTCGTCTAGAGCTTGAGTCAACTTCAGTAGTCACTAATGAGTGTTTCCAAGAATTTGTATTTCTTTCAATCCATTTTTACTTTTGGATTTCTTGGCATTCTCAAGAAAAAATTTCCCTGCTCTCCTAACAGGGGTATGCGAAGGTATGCCCTTACTGTTCAGGTTCAACTCTGGTTTTAATGTTCAAATTCAATGGATGCTGACAAGTTCTTTGGTAAATAGTAAGAAAAATAAAGAAGAGCCATCAGTTCTTTTTATTCTCTCTTTTTTTTGGTAGTTGGGGGCTTTTTTTACACAGACACATGAGTAACCTAATTAAACAGATAACAGTCTACAATCAATGCACATCATCTACTGCCAATAAAACACAAGAAGATTGTTTCTTTGGTAAAGGACAAGTTATTCAATGCACAAGAAGGTATGATATGCAGACAGTGATTTCTGAGCTGGAAAATACTTGATAAATAAGCATTCCATATTCATTTTTTCCATGTAATTGATGATATAATAGAACTTAACCCATTATGTTTCCCAACACCATTGCCCTTGGCTTTATCTTTTCCAGAAAAGGCAGAAGGATGTGGGTAATTAATCTGTTCTCTTAAGGTAAATATTTCTTCCTTTCTTATTCTTTGATCCATAAATACTTTTCCCTTACTCTTATTCCTCCACCTTCCCTGGTCCCCAAAATGAAGTTAAATTTTAATGAAGTTAAATTTGCTACAAAATAATTCTCTGCTCTACCAAAATGTTTCGATTGGGCCTTCAGCTAGCACATTATACACTGTTCCAACTTTTGGTTTCAGCTCAGAATTTGACAGTCTTCAGTGTACCTTTGCTAAAAAAGTTATTTTACTTTACACGGGCATTTGATTCCGGCCATGAGACTGTTCAAAAATGTCAATGATGATGCCTGTTTTAGTGCATCTTTTGGTTTGTGAGATCTTTGTTATGACTTTATGTCAACATTTGTCTGTATTCATGCCCCTTCAAATTATATCTTATCCTACACAGGTACCTGAATTTTATCTTTCTATCCATGAAGTTACTAAACACTTAAGGTCTGTTCTTCATTCTCTTACATTTTCAGTAGTTAACATGTATTATATATAAGAGTGATCAAACCTTTACTGTGTTTCAAGTTGGTATAAAATGGCGTCATTTTCATTTTAATAGTATTTTACTGTTCATTGTAGGCTTCAGTTTGTATGGATCTTAGAAATGTCATTCTGAATTTGGAATAATATGATAATCGCTCAATTTACACTAGTTTTACTAAAATAAAACCCTGTGCTCTCCAATACGGATGTAAGGGGTGGAATGAGAAAAAAAACCCTTAAGAGCAAAACACCATTTATAAGCAGTAAGATTTCATTGTGTTAATTTGAAGTTAAATTAACTTATCATCCGTTTTCCAGAGCAGATCATTTAAATTCATAGCTTGATAAAGAGAATGCTGTAATTGAAGATGCTCTCAGCTCTTTTTGTAAATTCTTGGTTTTGGTACCTGTGGCCTTTTTTTACACAGACACATGAATAAGCTAATTAAACAGATCACTGTCCACAATCGATGCACATCATGTACTTCCAATAAGACACAAGAGGATTGACTCTTTGATAAAGAACAAGTTACTGAACGCACAAGAAGCTATGCTGTGCAGACTCTTTGAGTTCCATGCTGGAAAACACTGCCTACTAATTAAAATACGTGACTGGTTCAGAAAAAAAAAAAGCATTGTGCATAATATCTGGGTTTGGGAAGCTTATTTGAATAAATTAGTCACTGCAAACTGAATCACAACAAACTTTTTTTCTGAGGTTATGAGATGATCGGGTAAATTAACTCATTTGTCTCTCACTGCAAATAGAAGGGAGTAGAAAGGATTTTCCTTGTGTTCTCTCTGTCCAAGATCAAGTAAAAGTATGAACACTTTTTACATGGTGATCTGCCTCCAATCAGCAAAACTTTGCAAGCCTATTGGCTTAGTTAATTTGAGTGTTAGAGAAGAAATGAGTTATTCAGTATACGTAGAATATTTTGCATATATAAATGATAGCACACAACCTGACCATACCTGTACAAGGAACAGCAAATGTCTTCAGTATGTTCAGAAGCATAGTATCCAAAGCATAGTACTATAGCTATTACAGTATAGGCACAGGTATAAAAAAAAAATCTGTTGGATGCAGAAAAACAACTATGTGCTGATGAGTGATAAAAGTTGGCAATAACAACTGTGTCCATACTGTTGAACAAAACAGCCCCGGGAAACAAACTTGAGCATTTGTACTGCTTAGTTTGTCCCTGGTCTGGTTTTGGCACATGCCAATTAGCCTTCTCATACCATGCACTGGCATTTTGGGTTCTAGCACATTTTGGGGATCACTCCCAGTAGGCAGTATGGATAAACCTGCATAAGAACTGGCTCTCCATCTCACCCAGCAGGTTTAAATCTTTGAAGACCTCTATGTCCCCATGCTAAACCCAGTGCATACGCACAGCTTCACATATGCAAGACTGCTTCTGCTTGTCTACAGCATGGTTCTTCCAGTATTAAAACACTTTGAACTGATAAGCAAAAGGTAAAAATTACACCCTAGAGTCACTGGGCATTACATTGGGCCCAGAGCAAACATAGCACGAAGCACACGTAGTCCAGAGAAAGTGAAACTCTGCCTCAGGGCCAGAAAACTCGACATAATTTTACTCAGCAGTGTAGGTGAAGGCACTTTCCCTCTGACTTGGTATTCTCAAGTGCAGTGCTGGACTCTCCTGTAGCACTGCAGCTACAGCCTTAGTCCTCAAGAGCTCTAGCGTTGGTCCGTCTTATGTACTGGGATGTGTCAATGTGGTCCAACAGACTGTTCTTGTATTGAGACACTGCTCCTCATTGAACAGAGGTGGATTTGGGATAACCTGGTTTAGACTGAGCCTGCATTTAAAGTGCTTCTTGGTGTGAAACCATCTGTGCTTCAGCTGTCACTTTCAAAAGCCCACAGGTGAATCTACGTGAGTACTTATCACCACTGTGATTTATTAGTTGCTAAATTCCCTGTTAGTTTGCTTGAAAGGTAAATGTTCAGCCTTGAAAAAGTAGGAAACACACTCCCTTTTCTTTATTAAGTGTATTCGGACTGCAAACCTGTCTTCAGCATTTTTCTGATACACTACTATACATAAAATTCAGTCACTAGGCATTTGTCTTCTGCTAAACTTTCAGCTAATTCTCAGCCCACCATGCAAACACCCCTGTAGACACTGGGGAGGAACAGCAATTAATGTTTGCTTTATACAGGGACTCAGGGAAGGTGATGCTTGATGGGCCACATTGTTTCACACCTCAACCAAGAACATCTCTCTCAGGTTCCATCTAATGAGTGATTGGCTGACTTCACTGGTTTTATATGCAAAAGAAGATCCTTTTAGGAAAGGATGTGGAGATGTTTGGATTTAATACCTTCTTAATATTATTTTGAAAAGTTTATTTGTCATTTGTAGGATGCAGCTGAACATATAGGCCCTGATAAAAATGACACAGAAGTCACATGTCTGTATACAGCCTTTGATACTACAGTGTTCTTAATGCTTTTACATAATTTTATTGATTTGTCTTTCTTTAAAATAATTACTGCTTTTTAATGAGGAACTTCCAAAAACTGTTTATTCAGTCATTCAGTAGCAATCACTGAGACAGCGTAATTTCATAGCAAAGGCTTTTGACAACTTAAATGATAGTTTAGATGTGTATAACTTTGTATTTATAATGGAACAGAAGATTTATGAGATAGTATCAGTGTATTGAACTGTGCCCATTCATCTTTATTAAAGTTCTTAGGCAAACTCCTTCATTACCTCAGTTTGGAAATCAGTAAAGTTTGACTATTTCAGTTAAACTGCCAATTAAAGCTCATATAGAAATTCAGTTGCTTGGTTTAAATTTGACTGTAAGCTGTCATTAAAGATGATAGGACTTGCATCAGTTTTTCTTCAAATTACACAAACAGACAATTAAACTTCATTTGAATAATGTTAATTGTGATCTATTTTTAATAATGTGTTTGCATTTACACAGTGTCACTAGCAAAAACATTTTCTATGTCTATGAGAGCTTAATTTTTTATTGCATGTCATTAGCTCCTGTTTTATAAACAGCCATGATCAACTGACTTCAGTGTCTACTGGGTAAAGAACAGGCCTAGAATCCTTAAGTTCTGACTAATCATCTTTGGATCAGATAGACCAACAGTCTTTCCACTGACTTTCAGTGGGCTCTGGACCAAGCCATTCACGGAATATTAAGCTTTACATGGTCTGATGCATTTCACTCCCGTACATCAGCAGAGACTGTAACGACTTATTTGCTTTTTGTAACCCAACCAGAGCAGTTTTACAGTTTCATTGCCTGAGACACCTGAGATAGCAGGTTCATTTAACAACTGAAACATGATTTGCATTTCATTGATGTAATATTTTTCAAGCCTCCATTTCAGTAGTCTGTAGACCCATCCTTAGTCCTTGTAAATCTTGTGAGCATGAATGCCTGGAGCTGGACCAACTTACACCCTGAAGGATCTTCAACAAAATTTGTAATGCTAATTAGGCATGGTCACGGTGACATTTTGTTTGACATTATGATAGCTTCATTAGCAGAGTTAAAAGCATATATGTGAAGATTCTTTTGCTAACTGTGTAAAAGTAAATAATACACAGAAAATATTATTCTCCTCTGACTCTTGGGGGCAAAGGCAGTGCCCAAATATGTATTTATGATAAGAAACACAAAAGAGAAAACAGGCTATGTAATTACATCAGAGAAAGCTCCACTGAAGGAATAAGGAAAGCCTTCTGGCTTACAGTGCAACTGTGGGGACTCACAGCTTTACAAACAGAGCTAAATGGCAGCTGTGAGCAAGCTTCAGGAACTGGGAAGCTCTTTCTTCCATGGTTGAAATGACAAAATTTAGGCTTAAACCCCAGATCCCTAAAGGCTATGGGCACACCTATTGCTTCTTCCTTTCATGCCATGAAAAAAGATGCTATGAAATGGTTTTGTTTTTTTTTAATATCTGCCTTACCGCTGAAACTGCAACGCTCCAAGGCGGATTTTGTGCTGGCAGCTGACAGACTATGGGAAGGGCTTTGGATGGAGCGGTCCTGCCACCCTTCCCGACCATCCGCTGAGCTGCCCACATCCCAGTCGCTGGGCCGTCTGCCCGGCAGCAACAGAAAAGGAAGGTGTGCTCCAGCACGTCCACCTCCAGCCCGCAGCGAGAGACCTGCTCCGCCCGCAGGGGAGGCTGTGGCCAAGAGGCCACGCACCCGCAGGTTCCCACAGCGGAGGGAGAAGCATCCAGGTTTTCTTCTCAAAATCCGTCCTGCAGCTTCCGCAGAGATACAAGCGGTACGCGGGGCAGGCACGCGTCCCTCCGCTGTCCCGTGAAGAGCAGCAGGAGCTGGGCCCGGGTGTTGTGCTGCTCCTGGGCTCCCTCCTGGTTCTGGTTAAATCCCCGGAGCCTTGTCATGGACGTCAGTAAGCATTAGATTTGGCTCCTAGGCCTTCACCCAGCAAAACACTTAAGCACCTATTTAAGCAGCAGCATCAGTACGATTAAAAATACCAGCAGTACGTTTTTTTTCTGCTATTTAGACTTTTGGTTCTCTGGGGAAGAAAATCCCAGACCTGCTTTGGCCCAGAAAGAGGAAGATGACTTCATGAATTCCTTTTTCTTCTCTTGCGCATCTCTCTCCACATACATACCCGTTTGACCAAGACCGTAATTTGAAACAGGGTAGGTCCCCACACTAAAGGCTATTTTTTGCAGGTGGTTTAAAAGCTTCTGAGAGGGAAAAGCTAGCTTAGACTAGCCAGAAGTATTCTGATTCATGCAGCAAAAGAAGCCTGGCATCTGTCCAGGCAATCCTTATAAGCAGATCCTAAAAAGGCACTGACTGTTGATTCTAAAAACCACAAAACCACAAGAGTTAAATTAATTTAAGTTTTGACTTAGTTTGTCCTGAAAATGATTTCTCTCATTAGACCAGACAGTCATCACTTGAGGTTGCTTAGCATCTCTAATGCCTACACACAAATACTCCAAACTAATCTGAATATGTACAGCTCTCCACAAGGTCAAAGAGGCAATATAATATATGAACTTTCAGCTGTTCTTGGAAAGTAAGACCCATTACTTATCTTCATAGCCACTTATAAATTACCGTAAGTAATACTACTTCAAAAACTTCAAGGTGTTCTTTGCTCCAGGAGGAAAAAAAAAAAAATCCAACATTTGAAGTTTGACAAAGAATATTTCACACAGATGCCAAGAGCCAAACCAGTTTTTTCTTCCCTAAAATTTGTCATTATAATTAATAAAAGACAGATGATTGCTAATACAAATAGATAGGGGGAGCTGCATTAATTCCCCATGATTGGCTTTCCTCCATCATTAAAATGGCAATGCAAAACTCCAGAGAACCACCTCTGCTCCATGGTACCCTTCAAATGGAAGAAAGAGGTAGCCAGGTCCATGTCTGCGAATCCTGCTCACAAGTGCTACATTATCATAATCAATGTCTACAAAGCCCTTGCAAATGTTTGGCTAAAAGATGCCAGGACATACTGAGTGTGAATATTAGCCACAATGGAGAATCTGTTACTGTATGGTATAATTTTCTAGAAGCTCAACACTGTTATGGAATCAGGTTGTCACAAGTAAGTGAACACTTGCCAGCAACAGCAAGGAGATCTTGGCTAGCTCTACTCCAAGCTTTCTTTCTAATGCCATTTCCCAGTAACACATTTCCTTACGGCTGGCCTCATCTAGACTGTCATGTTTGTGAGCAGGATTTCTCATTTGGCGTTTATACTGGAGCTACCCCATTACAAGTCTTCCCACTCCTACAAAGGATGCAAAATGCAGTAGCTGTTCCACAGAGGCGTATCTTTTTGGGGTTCTTCTGAATGCCACTAAAAGCCTGAATGGTTGAAAAATAGCATTTAGCAGAATTTAATTCTTCCCTTAAGGAGACATGGCATTCAGCTAACTCAAAGCTCTTCAGCAGACTGTCTAGGGGAGTTTGTGTGCTCTTCTGTTGGGAAGCACCTCACAAACATTGGTGCTTTTCACATCCTGGCCACCAGTCAGAAAGGCTCTGTTTTAAAGCAACTCCAAAGCAGGTAGTCTGAGTTTTCCCACATGTGTTATTCAGGGAATTCACAGGGGAAGGGCTTTTTTCCCCCAATTTTTGGTTCATGAGGGCAAGTAGCAATTCAACTTTTGACAGCAGCAGAGTCAAAACCGTGGCAGCACCTGGGAGCAGACAGCGCACGTACTTTGGGCTTGCTGAGATCTGCCTCCTTGGTCCTGGCACTCCTAAATTCTGAGATGCAATGCAGAAAGACTCTGTTGTTGTAAAGAAATTCTGCTAACACTCCAGCGGTGCTGTTTCAACTTGAAGAAAATTATTTAAGTAGCTACCAGAGCACTCTGTGTGTGTGTCTGCTAATGGAAGAACTCTTATTACTCTTTCAGAGTGATTACTAACAACCCTAGATCAAGCATATAGGTGTGATCAGGCTGCAGTAATAAAATGTTACTTGGATTATCAAGAAATCACAGTTCAAAGACTGCTGAAAACACAAAACAGGGTTGTATCAAGGATCCCCAGACGCGCTATCACAAGATGACAGCAGAAGCCTTAATAATGCAAGCACAGGATAGCACCAGAGGTTCCAGGGCTAAAAATCGTAACTCACCAATGGTCAGCTACTGGTCACTAGGAGATTGCAACCTTGGGAGCTGAGTAAAACCGGGTTTAGGGAGAACAAAGAACAAGTATCCAATATGTAATATGTACCAGATGATACCGCAAATGTGGATATAAGGTGGAACTGCGAATGAATGAGGAATGGGCAAGCAAATACAGCAGACATGCAGAAAGCATTAACAAATATATAAAAGTGATCGAAGGCAAACCCAGAGGAGGAAGAAACTCCTGCCATAAACATGATACTCCTCACTTCAGAGATCTTGGGACACAGACGACTTGCCGCTAACAACCCCCACCCCCTGAAAACACACACTAGCTTTGTCTCCCTAAAGAAGATTTGTGATGCTGACCTCAGGACCCAGAGGTGCATGGAAGGGTGAGCACAACATTGGAGAAAAGAGATACAGGAACTGCACGTATGACAATTTGAACCGTATCATTACTGAGAATGAGCTGTAGTACTTGGATAATTTGCCTATAAGTGTTAGCATCATTGGGACCAATACTACTACTTTGATATGACTGCTAGGACTTCAATTAGACTAACAATAATTCTTGGCTTTGCATATAGAAAGGGTTTCTAAAGCTCACGTTAACTGCATGCGGTGTTTGCTCTGAAGCTTCGCTCTTCAGGACTGCCATTAATACAGTGCAAGAGTTGACAGAGAATTTGGCAACCAAGGCTGTAATTACAATGCACATTGCCAAGCACTGCTCCACACTGGGCTCCTTGGCATGTTACCCCTGCCAGGCTCCTCAGCATAAAGGGCTCTTGCAATGGCATTCCCATCCTTGCCTTGTTACAGCAGCTTCCACCTTCCCATCAGCAAGATGGACACGTTGCAGTACATCACTAGAAAATGCTTGTGATGGGTTGGCCCTGGCTGGTTGCCAGGTGCCCACCAAAGCCGTTCTATCACTCCCCCTCCTCAGCTGGATAGGGGAGAGAAAATATAACAAAGAGCTTGTGGGTTGAGATAAGGACAGGAGAGATATCACTCATCACTTACCGTCACGGGCAAAACAGACTCAACTTGGGGAAATTAACTCACTTTATTACAAATCAACCAGAGTAGGGTAATGAGAAATAAAACCAAATCTCAGAACACCTTCCCTCCACCCCTCCCTTCTTCCCGGGCACAACTTCACTCCCGGCTTCTCTACCAACCCCCCCAGTGGCACAGGGGGACAGGGAACGGGGTTTACGGTCAGTTCATCACACGTTGTTTTCTGCCGCTTCATCCTCCTCAGGGGGAGGACTCATCACACTCTTCCCTGCTCCAACGTGGGGTCCCACCCACGGGAGACAGTCCTCCACGAACTTCTCCAACGTGGGCCCTTCCCACGGGCTGCAGTTCTTCACGAACTGCTCCAGCATGGGTCCTTTCCACGGTGTGCAGTCCTTCAGGAGCACACTGCTCCAGCGTGGGTCCCCCGCAGGGTCACAAGTCCTGCCAGAAAACCTGCTCCGTGGGATCCTCTCTCCACAGATCCGCAGGTCCTGCCAGGAACCTGCTCCAGCGCAGGGTTCCCACGGGGTCACAGCCTCCTTTGGGAACCCACCTGCTCCGGCGTGGGGTCCTCCACGGGCTACAGGTGGATATCTGCTCCACCGTGGACCTCCATGGACTGCAGGGGGACAGCCTGCCTCACCATGGTCTTCCCCACGGGCTGCAGGGGAATCTCTGCTCCGGCGCCTGGAGCACCTCCTCCCCCTCCTTCTTCACTGACCTTGGCGTCCGCAGGGTTGTTGCTCTCACATGTTCTCACTCCTCTCTCCGGCTGCCGAATCTGCCTGTCCCAACTTTTTCCTTCTTAAAAATGTTATCACAGAGGCGTTACCACTATCGCTGATTGGCTCAGCCTTGGCCGGTGGCGGGTCTGTCTTAGAGCCGGCTGGTATTGGCTCTCTCGTGAACACAGGGGAAGCTTCCAGCAACTTCTTACAGAAGCCACCCCTGTAAACCCCCCCACTACCAAAACCTTGCCAACAAAACCAATACCTTTTTCACAAGCACAACTGGCTATGAGTACACTTTCTGTATTACCTAGCTTTTTAGGCATGAGAAAAATGGTGGCCAAACAGAAAGAAACTAATTCAGGAAGAAAGTGTAGAATATAAGGGGAGGGGGTATGGACAATGTTATGTACATAAAAGAAGTCTGATCCCATTTTACAAAAGCAGCTATTGTCCTCTCTGATACGTACCTGGTGTACCCACACAGCATTTAATCCAATTAGATTTTATTCACCATTAACACCTGCAGCAAGGAATAAAATCTGGAGCACTGCTTTCACTCTCCAGTCCAATTCCAGCATGGCTTGAAAGTGTCTTCAACTCTTCCTGAGCATTTGCATTCCCCTTACCCTCAGTAGCTGTGCCCCTGCGTCTCATTATTTTTACAAATGACTATGTGCCTCCCAACAGGCTGTGCAACCCTATCTGGTGTTTGCAGCTCAGCAGAATGAAAATAGGTCATTTGACCTTGGAGACAAATGGCGAAGGAGGTGACAACTCAACAAAGACACCTTCCCCATTCATCCTGAGCCAATGCCGTAAAATGACGTTCAGGATGTGGTGTTCAGGGCTGTCCTGCTGCAGGCAGCATCTCCTGGCACAGGACAGCCCTGGCTGCTGTGGGATTCCATGCACTCCTTGCAGGGCACTGGGTGCCGCTCCTCAAGGACAATCACCAGCCACCAAGTTAGCTTCTTCGTCTCTACGGTTCCCTGCCTGTTGGAGAAATGCCCACGGGTTGTGCTGCATGAAGTTATGCATGGACCAGTCACTGAAATGATAGGGCATGTGGCAAAATACAGTGGGAGAAATTAATCCTGACCCATGTCCTGTTCCTCAGAAAGCCAGCACCAGCTCATCATTTCACCCTCTTCTGCTGGGCCTTGCTCCAGGCATGTTCCACAGGATTAAGTTTACCTACAGGTGCATTTTGCTCTATATTGATTTTTCGTATGAAAGCAAGCTAAGAATTAAGCTTGCAAAGACTGATCTCTTAACTCTATTAAATTAGGCCAGGGTAGATTAAGCTAGTAGTTCATATTTCTGAGGCTAGACATTTAAATCATGGCTCTAAGGTGAATTCTTGTGTGTACTTGCTTGGCTTAATATCAGGAACAGAATTTAAACATCTCCACTTGAGGTTTCTTATTTAATACACCAAGGATTTAATTAGAAAGATGGGAAATTAGAAAGAAGAGTTTTAACTGGCTCTCAGGGCAGGGGGTGAGCAGGGGAAAAAATAATTTCAAAAATCAAACATCTCTTTTAAAAACAAATACACTCTGTGTGAGGTGGGGTGGGGAGCTGACAGAGAGGACCGGCCATTGGGACATGCCATCCCGAGTGGCCATGAAATGCCACCCACTGCCCACCCGAAGTCCATGATGCTGTCCGCTGGCCAGGGTAGGAGGGTCTCATCCTGCACAGGCATCCTCACCTTGCTGAGCACCTTTCACGAAGTGTGCCAGGTGGTGAAGCTACTTTCCTCAGCAGGAGGCAGTTTGTTTGCATAAGAAATAGTTCAAAGATAAGTGCTGCTCAACACCAGCAGTTGCTGCAGGAAGAAAAAAAAAATTAACTGGGAGGTGTGATGTTGGCTCTTCAGCTGCAGATTTACTATCTTTCAACAGAAAACAAGAATATGACTTTTGAAAATGCAGCAAAGCCTAGTGGTTTATATTCACTGTAAATTTTTTAATTGCTGCTCCCCATTTTTCCTTCCCAATCCTGAATTAATACATTGTCATTAAAAAACAAACAAAGAAACAAAACTCCAAAAGACAACTGTACAATTTAGAAGTTTTGTGGCAGTGTTTGCAAATTGCTTTTCTGGGCATGCAAAACACAAAATAAGGCATGATCCTGTAATCAGGAGGAACTTACCCCCTGCTGCCAAAGGCAGAAGCATTGAGCTTCCAATAAAGTATATAGCACCTACACACAAAAGTGTGTGACTGCGTAGGCACACAAAGAGAGGAGGAGGAGGAAAGGAAGAAAGAGGAGGAGAAAGAAAGGAGGAGGAGGAGGAAGAAGAGGAGGAGGAGGAGGAGGAGGAGGAGGAAGAAGAGGAGGAGGAAGAGAGGAGGACAAGGAAGGAAGAAGAGCAGGAGGAAGACAAGGAGGAGGAGGAGGAGGATGATTAGGAAGATGGGTTCCTGGCTGGCTGTCGAACACAGAAACTGAGCAATCTGGTTTGAAATCTCTGCCTTGCCTTGTGCTCCCTTTGTGAGCGAAGCCTTCCCTGCAAAATGGGGACAACCCCCTCTGCAGTGCCCCGGGGGGTACAGATCACCATCGTGGCAGGGCAAGGCTTCTCAGTCCTTTGTGAAACGGTTCTCCTAAGGCTTACAGCAAGATGAATATTTCACACCCTTTTACCTGGGGAAGGATCAGAGGTGAAAAATGGGGGGGAAAAAAACCCAACACAACCCAGAGGTTAAGTCACATGTCTTGGAGAATATACCAAGATTTTTGCCAGAAGCAGAATCTAGGGCTCAAATGTCCTGTTTCTTCCCATGCTAGACAGCTGCCTCAATAGATAAAAGAATGTGGAAAGTAACGAGCAGCCATTTATTTTATGAGTTATTGTTAAATAATTTGGGCATTTGTACCACCACACTACTCACAGTACACTGGTCTGTCCTTCCAGACTAGTGTTACCCATCTCACTGATACTTGCCTCATCAGGGCCCCATGTCTGTAAGCATTTGGACACTGTGATTTCCTCATTAGTTTTAAGTGGATAAGCAACTTACTAATTATCCATTGTATTCCAAAAGAGTCCTGGGTACAGAGTCATGAAATGAGACCTTACTGTAGTAGGTACTTCACAGAGCAGAAAGTGGTTTACAGCAATTATTGTGGTAAGGCTTGGGAGAATCAAAAATCACCACCCATGCCTGTTTCATCCTTTGATTTATAATGTGTAAGCTCATTGGGTGAACATTTAGAGCTCCTAGTTGTGACTCAATCTTCAGCTCTCATCTAAATGCTTGACAGAAAATACACAATACTATCATCTCTCTACTGCGCACAAGTATTTGCCTAGATCACTGCTACCAGGTTTTCTTTTACTCTGCACCTAGTGTGGACATTTAGACCAACAATGAAGTGATTGCAGAGAGCTTGTAAATCACTATAAAATATGAATTATACTTATTAATCCCTCCTTTGTACTGAGTTTGGACTCAGTGGAGCATTGGTAACTGATACTTCATAGGCTTTAAGCAATGTGTCCATCCATATGTATGTAGTATGTGATAGTGGGCACAGATTGAAGATAAATCTGTGACCAGGCACACAGCATGGGAAAAACAGCATGCCATGCTTGATGGGACCATCTGGCTGTACAGAAGATTCATACTGCTGTCTGACACCATCACTCGCCAGAAGCTAGCACTAATCACAAGACACTGCCGCTGGCCAGAGAAATGTAATTCTCTTTTCCTTCAGCTCTGCTTGTGGCAAGTGCGGGTGGTCCCAGTATCACGCCATCAGGAGAAGCTCGTCAGCCTTCCCCTGTAGATACCTTTCCTGCTGCAATTGCATAAAAGCACCACATGGACAAATCACTGCTGGTGGCAGTGGACCCTGACAACTGCCTGGGTGCAGCAGCTCTGCCATAAAGAGAGAGCTTTTTACCTTACAGCCTTCCCTCCCTTTTTGTTGTGCTGCTGTGCTCAATGGGCAGCCCGGGGGCAAGCTCTGCCGCAGAGGCCAGCACTGCATCGCTGGTGAGGCTGGAGGGCTGCACAAACTGCATATAGTTGAAAAAATATTTGGAAATCCATACTGTATCAAAGAAATACAAGATCTTCCCTTGTTAATGAGAAACTCAATAGCATATGGACAAAAATAACTCAGCATACTGCTCTTACTAGCAAAACCTTTGGTGGTGGTGAAGTTTAACATACTTTTTACCCTTGTAGAAGAAAATAGGGAGGAGTAGCTGGACAAACTGTTGCGATGGAATTAAATACCAAATTTACTTCATTATAAATAAGGTTCTTTGTCCTACCTATTTATGCAAAAACTTATTTGTACTGCTACCTTAAGTTTCTTGAGGGGGAGAGGGAAAAAACGGTTGTGGCAGGTTAATAGGGGTTGGCTTCATTTATGAGAAAGTAATGAAAGTAACAGAAACAATTTAACAGGCCGGATGTTATTGATGGGAAGAATGCTTTGCAGCATGGAAATGAGGAGAAAGGCCTTTACAAATCTAGTTTTCTTTACAATACTGGCTCTACCTTCTCTGCTGCAATTCCTTTAAATTTCCACTGCCTCTGTACCCCCCTCTTACAAAACAATGTATCTCCTCCTTAAAGTTATGTAGGGTTTGTGCAACTCTGTGTCAGCTGAAAACCACTACACTCATTGCAAAGTACCAATTACCCAAGTACATTGCATACTTAATTTATTTTTTAAGAGCTTTGTGCTCTAGGATCTGCCAGGGCTGCACATTTCTGTGAGTCAAAAGGCTCTCCAATACACCAAACCAAATGAATCAATAAACTCATCTGTGCTTGAGCTTCCTACAGACATACGAGACATTTTCTTCCTCACAGCTCAGCTCTTCCTGCCCTGACCCATGTGATGACGTGTATGGATGCCATGGTCTCTCTAGGTCAGCTCTTTAATCCTGACGTCAGCAGATGGCTGATGAGTGATTGCAGCTGACGAAGAGGCCCTCAGCTCCTGATAATGAACTCTGCGAGCATTTTAACGCACTTGGGCAGCCAGACCAAGCTGTCTGTGGGTAGGCTGGGTGGAGCTGGGGCAAATAGCATCTTCACTTGGGTAGCTGCAAATCCCAAAGCATCAGATGTATTAATGGATCTGCCTGCGTACGACTGCCCTCCCCTGCACTTCGTGGCTTATAAACTCTTAAAGCACAGCAGCTATAACTCATTTTGAATGGCACCTTGTTCATCAGAGCCACCATACTTCCTACAGCCTTCACAGTCCGGTGTTACAGACTAATATCACAGTCAAGACTAGCACTACCAGTTCTGTGGACTAGAAGAAATAATGACATTTATGAATTTAACAAACAGGACAGAAGTTATGAATTTAATGATCTGGGAGCCAGTCTTGAGTTATGCAAAATACATTGAGTTAGGTATTCACAAAATTGCTTCAGCATAATTGTCGGCACGTGGATTGTTTGCAAACAGCTAGCACAAACTACTTAGTGTTAATCATTTGTTCCGTGACATAGTTAGTCATGCACTATTTCTGCTTCTTGAGTGGGTGATTGTATCCTCCTAAAGGAGAGGGTAAGAACCAGCAAAAATGAAGCGCGACCTGGGAGTTTAACATGGATAAGCGCTTGTGATAAAACATGAAAGCATCATGTTTCACTAATCTCAGCAAGATGTTTGTGTCTATCCATCTCCATACAAATAATCTGTGATGACTCTGCAGAGTCTGGTGAACCAAGCCTAGGGACAAGGAATTCACATCGACTATTTTTGGCACTGTGATTCATTTTAACTCTCTGAACAGGGGAAGTGTTGCAGAGGAGTATCTAATTCCTGCAGACAACCTGAAAGGAAGGGATGACAGACCACACCTCTCCTATGAGTTTGGCAAGAACATACAATCAAAGCTGCTGCCTCTCTCTGCAGGAAATGGTACTGCTTGAGGGAGAGAACCTGTAATAAAAAAATCACAAAAAATGTATATTCCCTGAAGAAATAGTAATGTATATTTTTTCTTTCCCCATTTCAGTTTTCTCTGTTTACATGATGCTAGCACTTGAATGCAAATCTTGGTCAGTTTTCCAAAAGATAAATTATACTTTTACACATTTCAGTGACCTGGGATGGAACTAAGGAAGGTGAAAAACCATAAGCTCTAAATTTTGTTGTAGCATTGCTTCGATATTTTGCATTGACATGGAGGCTGCACTGCCCCATCTGAGCAAAGGAACTAAAATATTCTGTAAAACTCCCTGCTTAAAACCTTTACCAGGTGCCACACCAAATACCAGGATGTATTATTAAGAAATTGGAGTTGAACAGCCAGCCAGCTGTGAGAATAAAAGGGAGAGAGAGACACTCACAGAAAGCAGGATCTTCTGTGAAAGGTTTGCTTTTCTTTTCTGAAAGGTAAGCAAAGTTTGGAGACCACTCTTAAAAGACTGAAGATTTTATACATGCTTGAGCATACTGATTGACATACACACAGACCGTTAAACTCGGGGCAGGGGGGACACACACCAAAGAGGTGTGAAGGCTGCTGGAACATCCTCTAAGCTCACAGTGAAGGCAAGCGGAATTACCCCATCAGGAGGGCAGCATTGGCCTCCTGGCCCATGCCATGTGATTGGAAGCACTGCTCAGGTCAAATAAAGTCCTCTGCAAAAAAGATTGCGTGCACCGCAGGGAACTTGCTTTCTGGGTTGGCTGTTTCCTTCTGTCACTGCTAATACTCTTAAAAAAGGATGGATGCTGCAGGACCACACAACAGTTCCAATGGTTACCACATCATTATTACGTTGGGCAGTGGTCAAATGTGCACGCAGACTCAATGCATTGTTTACAGACAGGCAACAGGTTGCTGCTGATTTTGACAGCCTTGGACAACTTTTGACCTACCAGAGATAACTTCTGACAAAGCAAGGAAATTCTGCTGGACTTCTCCATGCCTGGACTGGTAGACCAGTAATGATTCCAGTACTCAGCCCAGTGTATTTTCCCATATGTTTTTAACTGTGTTGAAGACTGAATTTCCCATCTGAGTCCCCTGTTTAATGGTCAGACTGCATACTCATTCCTCCCTCTCTTACTGACAATAGTAAGCCATTTTGCTTCTTATTGCTCTCTAATAAGATTGTAATAATTTTGTACGACTCTCAGAAGACATGCATTTGCTCTCATAGTGCTGGCATAATACCGATCCACAAAAAGATGAATTGTCTGAATTCTCGATCTTAGTGAATGGCTTTCTATAGATTTTTAAGTGAAGGGAACTCTCTGGTGAAAATAAGGCAAAGTCAGGTAAAATTAAAGGTTAAAGTTGATAGAAGTGTTAAGTTTGCTTATAAATATAGTTTTAATATCACAGCAACAAGCCACAGATGCTGTTGAACTAGTTCCTCATCCTAAGCAAAGCCATACCACACTTAAGTGAACAGGAAGTCTGAATATATTGGTTTGGTTTTTTCATGATAGCAATTGCATCAGAAACAACACATAGATACTCACATGAATGAAATTATTCACTTCAGCTGTTCTTGTTCTCCTCAACATTTGCTTTTCATGAACATTCCAGTAATCAAATTACACTAGGACAAATGCTTATAGAAAATTAATAGCAAAACTGAACACTTGCAGTATTTGCCAGTTACAGCTTCCATGTATATCTCCAATTCCTGTGTTTATCAGATTGGAGGAGAAAAAAAAAATCATGCGGCTTAGCCAAACAACCAAAACCGTATCTCAAGCTGGTCCCTATTCTAAGCCAGTGAAGTAAAAGGAAGCACTTTCATGCATTTTTGGAAGGCTCTGGGATGCAGTCATTCCTAATGCTTATATTGTTTGTGCTTGCTCCAGAAATTTCAGGTGGTTTTCAGGCAGAAAAAAAATGTCTGTGATTATCAGATGTATTATTCACTGCGAATTCTCACTTCATTTTCATCTTAAGTACACTTCTGGGGAGGAATACAAGAGCAGTATGATGTGGGCAACAAGCTCCCATTCTCTGTCAAGCAAAGCATCTTTCTTATGCTAATCATGTGGTATGCTGTATCCCACCATCGGTCTCTGTTTGCAATTTATTCTTCTGCTGTAAACCTGTAAGGGTTGTGAATGCCCAAGGAGGACATCACAGCACAGCTAACTTTCACATAACTACATGTTACATATTTATATGCACTGTCAAAATGGTGGGAAGATATGAAATTGAGTTTCACTGGAATCTAGCAGGCTGAGCTATTTATAAATAAGTGTCTTATTTTTGGTGCTCTTCAGAGAATGTGATGAACAGTGAGTGATGAGCAATTTATGTTGCTGATCATTTGTATCACAATAGAGCCTTGCGGTCTTTTTCTGGAGTCAAGACTCTGTTAATTTAGGATCTGTATTATTCTATAGTGCAAGACAGGACCTCAGAACAAAGACTAATGGGCAAGATTAAGAAACGGTGAAATGAGCATGTCACCCTGAAAATGGAAGAGTAGGTAGAAAATGGTGTAGCTGAAAAAAATCTGAGGGTTCCTAGGGATTCTGGACATCAATATTCAAAACAGACTGATCACCCATCTCTCTCAGAAGAATTTCTCAGTGTGAAGGAATCCTTTCCCACAGGTATTCTGCATGGAAGGATTTTCTACTTATACAATGAAAGACAACATTAAACAAAATATGGCATAATGAATGTGAAATAAATGCCATTAGAAGGACTATGTGCTCTAAAGAGATCTTAGGGGTACAACCTGAATGAAAAAAGCAGGTTTTAAGTAACAAGTGTGTAAGTATCCTCTACTATGTAAATAATTCACGTGTATAAAAAGATGATCATAAGGGTGACTGAATAATCATCATTTTGGCTTCCCTGTGTTGACTGCTGATGCAAGATTCCTAATCAGAGGCCGTAAGAGTATTGTTAACTGTACCAGCCTATCCAGCCTATTTCTATACTGATACATTGTGATACAAACTTTTAAAGAGGTGATTAATAGGTGGGTTTTTTTCTTCCCTGAATCTCTGGGGAACAAACACTGATGCTATGTTTTATCATTTCCCCCACACTAGTTCTGCAGTAGACAATTTTATAGATGCCAGTGGGACTTCAGCATGAGCTGCTCCTCCGTGTGGTCGGAAGGTAGCTGGTAACGGCAGCAGATCTTCTGCCAGCCACACCAGGCAGTGCAATTGGTTTTGCAGAAATGGCAAATGAAGGTGGCATGTGGGGATCATACAGCACCACATCACCTCCTTCTGTGGTCCTGGAGCAAGAAAACGTCACTAAAAGTTACTGGTGCAGGTTGTGTGCTTGCTGGATGACTGGGGAAAGAGATGACAGAAAAGCAGAGCCTTCCTTCAAACTGTTGCTTGATTTTGTACTCTGGAAATAAGAATAAGCTCCTGGAAACTTCTGTTTGGCAAGTGCATCATGGTGCAATGATGTCTGATGTTTTCATGTCTCAAAGCTTAAACCAAACATAATCAATGCTTTTTGCTTTAACTATTTATCTACGTTTGCCTCAAGGCTGTTATTGGGTATATATTCGTCCCCTCGGAGCTCTATAGTTTATCACCTATGACATACAATTCAAACAGAGGAAACCCAGGCACATAACTCTTTCACCTTGTTGCCCTTCCAATGTAGAAGTCAAACCAACTCCATGGTATTAGCGTACCAAGAAAATGTAGATCACAGCTAAAACAGTTTCAGTACACTCTCGAAAGAGGGCAACTATCAGCTCCAAGTAAAGGTTAGATCTTATTTTTCCCATGTTCTGATGCTTATGTTGAGTACAGTAAATTCTTAAAAACAACTGTTCTCCTACAGAGAGCTGTTTAACTGATATATATGTGAGTCTTAAACGCTGAGAAAGTGATAAATAATTATGCTTTCATCTAAAATAGCACCGGAAAATTATCAAACTGTGAACTCATAATACTGACTTTTCATCTGATTTGCAAAAAAAGTTCTTTTTAAGCTGGTTTGAGTGAGTACGCTATTAAGATGAGTGTAATATAACTGCTTTATCAGTAGCATCACTCAGAGAGCCTGGTGCATAATACAGCTGCTCTTTGTGGCTATTAATTGCTAGGTCTAATAGTCTCTCCTTGCAACAAATGCAAAACTTCCTTTTTAAAATCTCAGTTTATGTTTGAAGATCTATCTCGTCCTTTAACTCTGTCTCAAGTTAGAAAGCCTTGTAAAATGTCTTATGAACAGCATGGGCAATCATTTCCTTCACAGTCTTAAAAAAGCTGGAAGTGGAATAGCACGCCTTTAGGGAAATACTAAGAGTTTAAAATATGCCTGTGCAGCATATTCATAGATTTTTATAATGCATTTCAAATACTTTCCACATTGTAAAACAGGCTTTAGAAACTATCATCACAGATGAAAGCTGGTGAAGAAAAAGTAATAAAAATACTGTGGCAAGAAAAGGAAAAAATGGTGCCTGCTTCTGAATTCCCTAACATTTGATTTCTCCTATATAATAATAACAATCTAACGATCACAGTAATTTCCCCATTTACTATGCCTTAGTGGCAGCTGAGGGTGCACCTGTATTCACGTTCACTCTTCTCCCCCTCCTTCTCCACCTCCCCATCTGCTCCCTGCAGCCATGGAGATTCAGGTGACTGAAACATTTCAGATAAAAGTTAATTAGCCAGCACGCTGCACACCACATCTTTTCAAAATGGTGCCAAGTGGAAACCTTCCAGGCAGACCCTGAGGCCTCTCCCAGCTCACCACTCCTGCAAGGGTGCAGTCCATCGCAATGGAGACTTAGTGCAGCAGGGTGCATCAGGGAGGTTCGGCATCATCTCTCAACTTGCTGATAACGCACTCGCGTACCTCACAGAGATATGGATGGCTGCTTAGCACGGCAGTGGTACACACATGCTCTCTGCTTATACCAACAGGGTATATATATATAGGGATGTAAGACGCTCATGAATGGCTGTATTGTACTACACTGTGGGGAGATGATACAGTAAGCTCAGGACAAAGTGGTGAACATCAAGCCTGAACAGAGATATGTTTTGAAACCCTGCCTACAGCCAAAACCAAGTCACAAGGCCAGCTGCACTTAAACGTTTGGTTGCAATGCCCTGCAAAGGTGGCACGTAACAATTACTGTGGCTTACTGTGGTTTGTGGTACGCCACGCTGTCAAGTCCCTTCTCAGTTCTTCATGTAGTTGTCCATGATTACCAAGAGTAATGTTAGTAGCTTGATGTGACAGCTGTGAAGCACTTGGGGCCAGATTGTGAACTTCTTAGTCACACTGACGAGGAGTCCCTTGCACAAATGGCTTTGCTGGAGTGTGACTCCCTTAATAAATGAATCATCTGTCACTGCTGCCTACTCAAGCTTAAATCTTTCTCCCAGTTCTGCTGTTACTTCCACCATCTGCACATCCTCTCCCCATGGTGGTGAGAACCAATTTGGCTGACTGACAGTGCATTTGGGAAAACGTGGAGACCTTCAGGGCCACACCAGAAGTAAAGAACAGTTGCTGATGTCCAAAGCTGCAATCCAAAATCCACTGTGCCTGAACTTGCTCCCATTTATTAGAAAATCCCTTTTGGGTACCTATTGGTATGATGCTGCATGTATCCAAGTGACCTTGGTCTGTCTTCTGGTGCTCTGAAATGCTGACCAGATGTCTGACCCCACATGCCAGAGCATCAGGTGGGACTGTCTCCCGAGATGCCCAGGTGCATCTCTCTTCCTGTAATTCTCAGCACCAAGGAGGAAAAAAGGCTTCCACTAATTACACTCGTCCTCCCCAGGGCCTCACACCCTTTGCAAGAAGTCCCTCCAGCAGCAGCAATAAACTGCAACCTACCTTTGATCTAATCCCTATTCCTTTCACTGCTTCCTAGATGTTGGTTTAGCAGCTCCCTGGGAGGTCTGCGCTACTTTTGGGGGAAGGATTACTCACTGGAAGTTAAGTGTCCTTAGCCAGGGATCAAGACAGCCCTGCTAATTCAACCCTGACTTGGGCAAGCTGTTTCGCTCTGTGCTTGGTAATCCCAGCTCTTTGTACAGTACTTTCATGTAAAATTCAGTTCGCTTGTTTTTATGGTTCTGGAATCACAAAAAGTAAAGAGACAGAGAAGGGCACCTCTTCCTTTTTTCTCAGTTCATTTTATTTTCTCCTGTTCTCTCCCTGTATCACTGACATTTATGTTTCTAGTTTTCTTGCTTCCTTTTCTTGTTTTCTTCCCTCTTTTCTCTGGCTCCTTTCAGCTATTCAGAATAAACTGCAATGCATAGCTACTGGTATTGCAGTGAGATTCAGTGTACTCTCTTGTTCAATCAGACTGAAAAGATGATCCTTGCCCTCTTTAAAAGCCCCTCAGTATGCTACAGAAACAGGGATTTATAGCCTGATTCTTTTTTGAAAGAAAAATCCTAGATTTTTAAAAGAAAATGTGCTTTTTCCAGTTTTCTGCTAATCACAATAAATATATAAATTCTAACCATTCTATGCCTGGATTTTTTTCATATTAAAAAATTACATGGAAATCCACAGAGGAAAAGAATAGAGTGTGAGATAAACATTTTATTTGATGGCTTAGAACTGTAGCTAAATCCAATATAGCCTAAAGTTCCAATACTGTGAGTTTTCAGTATTTTGTGAGTTTAAATAGTAAATAACTCATTAAATATACCCTAGATGAAAACATTTGTAAGTAGTCTTTGAATTTCATTGTGAGCATTGAATTGAATAACATATAGCATGATAAAATCCTTGGCTGGTTTCTAATTTCCATAGCTCTGCTTCCATTTTAGTGGAAAGATGGGGTGCTTTCTCTGACTTTTTTGGGCAAATTCTTGGGGGAAGTTATACTGAACACGCCAACTTACATTTCTAGAGAGTGTTTTCTTTGTTAATAATCTGTTTAGTAGCATAACTTTTGTATTCATACAGTACCTGCTAGCAAGTTGTCTTTAAATTTGTATTTTTGGGCCAAATTTTGATTTCTACTTAGTGAATAAAGCTAAGTATTCTTTGGTGTTTCTTCTGATAATGCACATCATTCAGTAAAGTAATAACCAATGATTTAACCCTGTCATAGTTTAATCACTCATTATCCACATGAGTTTGTGCAGTGTATTATGAAAGACCTCTTCTAGGCTATGCAGTGAGGAAGACATTGTTTTGTGAACACCCAGAACAGCAGAAAACAAAAAAGAAAACATCATGTATGGTATTGAATTCAGTATTAACACAGCTTTTTCTGCATCAGAGAAGCAGCACAAGATGAGGATTGAGAAAATCTTGTTACTAGCCAGCTCAGGTATTTTCTCCAGAATCCAGTATGCTATCATGAGTACAGCAACGAAAGAGACTGATAAACAAATGCACATCAAACTACAAAGCAGGTATCTTTGCTTTTGAGTTTTGATAACAATTCAATATAGATATTTGTTTTTCATTTGTGTAGGAAATGTCTACTGGTGTAGTATTTAAGTAAAAGAATCACCTTCCGTCCACCCCTTTCCCAAATCTTAACTCTTTACCACACTTTTCAAATGGAATCGATATAACTGAAAATACAACAGAACTTATAAAGTTGACTACGTGATCTGATAAAACTTGACAGAACTGGATGTACTTCAAGAACAAAGTGATTATTGGCATAATTTTATCTAAGGATTCCCAGAATCAGATACCCTAAATAATTATAGACTCAGTGCACATTCTAAATCTGGGTAATAACCCCTTGCTGTATTTGAGATACATTGCTCACTGTTGACTTGATGCCACTCAAACAAAGAATCTCTGGTGCACGTATGTATTTCAAATAACGCTGCACTATCCAGTTTCAAAGTCTGTAGCACTTGTAACACCCTAACTTTGAAATAAGCAGACATTCACGCATATCCAACATTTCCTTAAATAACAATTGCCAGGAAAAGAAAAATGTACAGAAAATTAAGGATGATGAATAACACTGTGAATGGTAGTTGTGCAAACCAAGCCTTACAACTTATATCACAAATTACAAATACTATAAAATAAGAATACCTTTATGCTATCTAAGCTAAGTGTTGAAGAAACTTAGGGAACTTTAAGAAAGAAGCCTGCTATAAGATTTCACTGAGACTTGGGTGGTAAGAAACACTAAATAACTTTCTAGTATTGCAAACAACTTCCAAGTCTTGAGCTAATATGCTTCAAAACACTTCTTCACCTCAAAAATTTGCTCCTCCTTAAGCAACAAAATACCTGGGAAAATAATACATTCTCATACCTCGAAGTGTCATATACATGTACCATACAAATATACCATTTACTATGCTAAAATATTCTAAGTTGCAAGATCCCTTAAACTCAAAAGCCCAGTAGCAGGATAGCAAATTCAATGGATTTCTGAGGGGCTTTCTTCCAAAGAAGAGGGGCTGGAGATAGCACTGGAAAAGTTCACCCCAGCAGAGTTCTGGCTCCCTCTGTCTCAACAGGTTGTTAAAATTAAGGATCCAGAGGAGAGAACTAGAAGTAAAAATACTCTCACCACTTTCCTGCATTCTGAAAAAGGATGTTTTGCAGTCATGATGAACTCCTCCTTAAACACTGTAACTGGAATAAAGAGACTGGTTCTTTTTTTTTTCATTGCCTCATGCTTCTGAGAATGCAAAGCTTGTTGATGGAGGAACTATCCTTAAAGAAGTCCCCATGAGTAGGTAGGCTGCAATGTTCTGTTTTACATGACTAGATGCCTTTAGTCGTGTTTTAAATAGTGGTTATGACTGACAGTTTAGGGGACACGGAGGACTTCTTGTATTATCAAGTATTTGGACTTCATGGTCTTAGAAGTCTTTTCCAAACTTAATGATTCTATTCAAGGTCAGGTTGGACGGGGCTCTGAGCAACCTGGCCTAGTTGAAGATGTCCCTGCTCATTGCAGGTGGGTTGGACTAGATGACCTTTAAAGGTCCCTTCCAACCCAAACCATTCTATGATTCTAAGTGTGCAACACACAGAGAAAACAGACCCTGAGCATTAAACGAAAAAAACACAACATACAGAATGTGCCAATACAACTCCCAAACGTTATGCCAACACCACTTTCTCCAAACTTGAGGGCTTTCTGACCATGGACAAGAATATAAACAAGGAGTCCTTTCCCTTCAACACACATCATTTATCAACTTAAAGGTAACAGATTGGCTTCAGCTGACAACACCACGAACTATAAAAACTACTCTCATAGCTGACAATGTTCAACACAGCACAGGAGCACACGTAACACCATTCTCAAAGTAACAACCTGAGGAAAAGGTATGATATTGGGGAAAAGCATGTGAGAGGTCAGAGACTGGATCAGTTAGTAAACATTGCATAATTGCTTTTTAACAGAGGACTGTCACAATGAGGAAACCTCTCGCATGATGCTAGGACGACAACACTGCCAGCAAAACATCAGTTATGCCTCTGAAATCTGTATTTAAAAGAATTAAAATGACTCTACAGGATACCTGGCAACAGAGCAAAACTGTTAGTTACACAAAGCTTTTTTACATTAGCTGGCAATGTAAAAGGACCCTCATATTATAGCAGATCTGTGGCCTAAACTGTGCAAGTTTCAAAGGCTTACTATGAGCAAAACTGCACAGAGACCTTTGGCTGAAAGAGAAGCAGCTGAACATTTGTTTGCACATCCTTTCCATTTCCATACTTTTTTCCCTCAAGGCACCTCTCATAAACCCTCCCGAAGTGCACAAAACGTATAAGCCATACTATCTATGCAGTGTGAGGTGAGGAGGGTTGGTGATCACAGGGAAAGACTGAATACATATTCCTCATCTACACAGTAACTTTACAAACTTTAACATTTGGACTAGGTCCGATTAGCAATAACAGTCTGAATTACCAGAACCTGCAGCCAAGCATGTGTTTTGCAGTCTCTCCTGGAAAATGAGGATTTTAATTTTTTTTTTTTTTTGCCAATCAAAACCACTTTTCTGCAAAAATGCAGTTCTGGCTCAAAGGAGGAAAAAAATTGTCTGTGGACATAGTTGGACAGAAGCTTTTCCACATCTCCATTCCCTTGCTGTAATTTCTGCCTGTCCTCATTGGTGCTTTGCATAGTCAGTGTCTTGCAGATCAGTGTGACTTCTGGGGATACTGTACACACAGTGGTATTCCTAGCTGTTTCCAAAAGCAAAGATGTGTAATTCCCCACCCAGGGTGGTTTGATATATATGAACTATAAAGCTGTTTCCAAAAAAAAAAAGCTTAATTCCTTTAAAAACAAACCAAAAATTAAATGTTAATGGTCAGTTTCTTTCTACAGCATCTGTTTTGAGGCTGAGCTTGCTACTTCACCAGGAAATTCACTGTTTAACCTAAAACTCTGACTTGATTTATTTATTCTTTTGACCCTCTCTGAAGTCATAGCAGTAATCAGCACTGCTGCAATTCCAGTTCCTCAGGAAACCAGATAAAGCGTAGACTGGCTATGCAGGGACTGATGATTCAGATTTACTTTATTCTGTTTCATTGCTCTGAGAAGAGTCCTTTTCATGTTAAAAGACATCAGAGCTACTAATCTGTCTGAAACCCACTGAAAATACTCCCCAAGTTCTGAAGTTCAGAAAATGCTGCTGCAAACATGACCTCCCCTGCATTTCTGATAGCATCACCTATAAAATGGATATTATAGGCTATTCTTCCCAGACTCTTGGCTCTGAACTGTAGTACTAGAAGAGGTTTCACTGTGTTTATTTATGGTTCACGTTCCCTGGATCTTTTCCCTCTTCCATCCCTGGGCAAGTTATTAATGATGTTGGCAGTCTTGGAACGAAAAAATAAAGTGTGTTTCTTCATAAAAACATACATAAGGTGACAAGCCTTGCCTCAATGGCACCAGTGCTCATGAGTTGCTGTCTCCAAAATAATGAGGTGTCAAAGCTTTGGTGCAATTTGCATTCGTGTTAGTAGTAAAGAAATCCAGTGGTTTTTTTGCTTGCTGAATGACAGTGTTAAATTGTTACTTTTGCTTACCAAGAGTGTGAAAATTTACTAGAGTGACAGGAAACTCGGAAAAGTAAACAGCTTTTTTCAGGTCACAACAGCATCTGGATTTACTGTCAGTATATGTTAGTCATTAAATCACATATACAAATGAAAATGAAAAAAAGTATGTCAAATTTTACTCTGTGTAGCAGCCCTTGAAGCCACGTGTGCGTTTTGCCACACACAATCCTGAACCTCAGGCAAAAGCTGTCCTTGTGAGAGAACAAATGTTGTACCACACTTTGTGATGGCTGTTGTCTTGTGATTGTTAATTGTCATGGGGGAAGACTGTTTGATTTTTTATTTTTTTTTTTTAAGTTCAGGAGAGTAGAATTTAAGGAGAAACAGACTTTTAAAGATGCTTGAATAACCACAAAACTTTTGAAAACATTCTAGGTATCCATCTGACTGTAGTTGCCCAGCTGTGACACTGTGGATTTCCTCTCGATGTTACACGTTTGAAGTATATCATCAAATGCCACAGAGGCAACAGCCAGTATTTTTCAAATGTATTTCAGTTCTGGATCCTTATTTTCCTTTACATTTTAAGTACTGCTTTTTGCCATCTTAGGCAAGATTTGCTCAAAGATCAACATCTTTTTCAATTTCAATGAATATCTGCTTATTATAAACTTCTGTATAAAGTAATGATGTTAACATTCAGCAGCAGTACAAACAGATGTGTACATTCCTGTCCTGGCATAATGCGGGAAATGAGACCCTGTTAGACATTACTACCTTGAAACCATCCTAACAAAAATTCTGAATGCTGAGGAGAAGTGGCTTGAGACAGCATCCAGCGAACGTCGAGTTCGTTAGCATGTTTGCCGTGCTCCTCACATGGTGGACAGTGGGAAATGTTCTTCAAGGGCAAACAAGTTTTGGGTCTGCTTCTGCAAGGTGTGCTGTGGTGGTGTTTTGGAGGGAGGAAGGATTGCTCTGCCAAAGCATCAGAGGGAAGGGTGACCCCAGGGAGGCCAATGCTTCACATTTCAGAAGCAGGGTCAGATCTCAGTCTTTTCTTCCTGACTTCTCGTCTGAAAAATTGCATGCTGGGCCTATTAGCAAAATCTGTCTCACCTACAAAGATGTCATTTACACTTGCCTCCTCTAAAATTGCCAATCAGTAGAAGTGGCCCGTCTGTGGCTCTGGGGCTGTTAAGCCAGGACGGTGGGAGGTCCATGGCATGTTCATTTCATGCCAGTGCTGGCATGGGACTGCGAGTGACACAAAATCCCTGCCTGCAGCAGGTAGTAAGACACCAGAGGCTGCTGAGGCCAACATCTCCAGGGTCCCCTGGGGTCCAAGATGCTGTTGGAAATCCTGTAACTCTGGGAAGTATGGGCATTAAGGCTGCTGGAGCATTGCCTCCAGAGTTAGCGTTAAAATGGTATTTATTACGTGAAGGTATGAAAAAAGAGTGTTCAGAAAGATGTCAGCCCTCCAAGCCAATCTTTAGAGACTAATGTATTACCTGCTGGCCTTTGAGTAAGGCTGAGACTTTTTTTTAAACCCACAGAGCCTTGAAGAGTGATTTTCTCAGCTCAGCTGAAAAAAACCCAGACTCTATTCAGCACAGGTTCAATGTCAAGCATTGGTTTCACTGTCACTGAAGACAATGACACTTAAACATCTGCTTAAGACCAAAGTCCTGATTTGGATAGATTGATCCAGTTGGCTCCCCACTGAGAACAAAGTGAAAGTTAAGCAGGAGCTGTGAAGTCTGTGGAAAGAAGCAATGACTCTAACCCTCTGCTATATGCATTTAACTCATCTTGTGTCCTCAGGCAGCTTTGGATGAACTTCGACCCATCTCGCATGGAAGGGAAAATAATTCTGATTTTAATAGACAGAGAGCAAGGAGATGCTGGGTTCAGGATCTGGTCTTCAGGGAGCTTTGGCTATTGACTCCAGCACAACTGCAAGCGTAGCTGAAAAGCTGATACATGGAACTGAGCAAACTTGGACGCTATTGGCACCAAACACGCATCAATAGTGGCATTCGGTGGCACTGATTACCCTCGAGTTGCTGCATAAATCTACAGAAACGTGAGTTACATGGGTTTTGCTGAGGTAGAGAAAACTAGCTCAGTTCAGACCAGCGTACAGCAGTCACACCTTCAATGACAGACTGGGAGCTGCCTAGCACAGACTTTCTTCTCCTACCTTTTCTGTCACAATCACACAAAAAATTACAGAAGTCTAACAGTGATCCAGGCTGAGTTATGTATTTGCTTTTGCAAATTAAGTTGGTAATCTTTTCTTCTGATTACAATTTGAGAGCAAACTTGAGCTATCTCTTATTATATAAAACAACTATTTCTCCTGGCTACTTAATGGCAGCTTCTGCCATTTTACTCATGACTTCCCTTGCATGGGCTACACAGAATAGAGCATTTTCTTCCAACCCTCTTGCCTGAAGATGATAACTGGCATCAAACACGTTTGCAAAATATTGAACTATCACCTTTTTCCAGAGTGTGTAACACTTAAGTTGCCACCTCTGTGTGATAGAAAGTTTAGCTCCCCTTGGATATTACTACTATTTGTGCCTGACAGTCACACACAACGAATTTAGTTTCTACTGTTTTAGCTACACAATCAAACACAGACACAGTCAGACTTTAGTTTCTACTACTTTAGTTAGGCAATTAGATTCAGCAAAAATCTGATCTAGCAGCGATGCATGAACTAAAGAAAATCCTAATGCTTTAGACAGCTCAATGCAAAGCCAAGTTACAGTGAACAACTTCCTTGAGAAGTGTCACCTAGTGAACAACCCACAGTGTCCACACACAGAGCGCAGCATTTAGACAAGTAATAAATAAACACCCTGAATGCTGGTTTTAGCCTTCCCCCCCCCGCCCCAACCTTCTTTTTGTCTGCAAAGTGTGTCCTTCTCCAAAAGCCAAGCTGAGGACCTCCAGAAGAGCAGCTTCTCACCAGTGCATGTGCTGGACCCCCTTTCCCCTCTCAAATCTACAACTTAACGTGGCGTATGACTCCGGGCTCACGGCTTAGCTCTTGCCACCGAGAAGCAAAACACAGCCTTCCCACGGAGAGGATGCTCGTCCCCCTGTACCCCGGGGCTGAGAGCAAGGGCCAACACGGGAGAGGATGCAAGAGGAGGTAAACACCAGAAACAGCGATTCCGGCGGCTCCAGACTCAGACTGCTTCTCTCCGGGCAGGGCTCGGGCAGTGTCCCTCCCCAGCCCGACCGCTGCCTGGCTCCCACGGCCCGGCCCGGCCCGGCCCGACCCAGCCGCCCGCCGGCAGCCGGCCGGACCCCGACCCTTCCCCGCAGGGTACCCGGGGGTGCCGGGCGGGTGCCGCCTGCCCTGCCCCTGTGCAGGGTGAGCCCTGCCCGCCCCCCGCCGCCCCCCCCCCAGCGCCTTACCGGGCTCCGGCGGGGGAACTCGCCCAGCACGATGCTGACCACGGGGATGCGCAGCGCCGCCGAGATGAAGTCCAGCTCCAGCATCTCCCCGCGGCTCTGCGGGAAGGCGAGGATGGCGGAGACCCCCTGCACCACCACGGTGTGGCAGAGGCTCTGCAGGAAGGAGACGGGGTCGTTGCTCCAGGAGGCGCTGGGGGAAGAGAAGGGGAAGAGGGGCAGGTCGCCCAGCCCCGCCTCGATCGCCATCACCACCTCCAGGGACAGGTTGTAGGGCAGCAGCCCGGCCACGCCGTTGAGGTTCGCCACGGCCAGCAGCAGCGCGTCCCGCGGCGAGGGCGAGGGGGGGCGGCCGCCGCTCCCCGCCGCCCCCCGGGCGCCGGCCCCGCGGCCCCGCGGCGCTCCCCCCCTCGGGGCTGCCGCCCGCCCGCCGCCCGCCCGCCGCCTCCTCGGGCCAGGCGGCGGCGCGGGGCTGCAGGTGGGTGGCCCCCACCCTGACGGTGTGCCCGATGCGCCGCAGGATCTGGCAGGGCTGCGGGTGGGACGCGGAGCCGGGCACCGCCGCCAGCACCAGGGCGCAGGGCGGCAGCAGCAGCAGGCACGCCCGGGCCAGGAGCCCGCGCACCCCCGGCCGCCACATGGCCGGGACCCCGCCCGCCGCCGCCGCCGCCGCCGCCTCCCCCGGCCCCGGCCCCGGCCCCGCCAGCCGCCTCAGCCGCCCCGCGGGCGGCCGGCAGCGGCATCAGCCGCGGCGGGCGGCCCCCGCGCAGAGCCGCCCCCGCCACCGCCCATGGGGCCGCCGCCGCCGCCGCGCCCGCGCCCACGCCCCGGGGCTGGAAGCGGGGCGGGGGGGGGGGGGGCTCGGCCCCCGGCCCGCCCCCCACGGACCCGCGGGGCTGGAGCGGCCCGGCCCCGGGGCGGCACCCCGCACCGCCCCCGCCGCAACCGCCGGCGAGGCGCCCCTGCCCCGATCCTCCGCCCGGGCGCTCGCCCTGGCCGGCTGCCCTGCACCGAGCGAGAAGCTCCCCTGCGGGGCTGCCCTGCCCAGCGGCTCCCCCCGCCGCCCGGCCCTGCAGCCGGGGTCCCTTGCAGGGCTGCCCTCCCCGGCTCCCCTTCCCGAGCCCACCGTGCGCTCCCCTGCCCGGCTCCACTCCGCAGCCTCCCCGCTGCACCGCAACTCCCGTCCCCGGCTCCCTCGCAAGGCTCCCCCTCCGCAGCCCCCTGCCCGGCTCCCTCCCCGCCCCCCTCCCCGGCAAGGCTCCCTTTTCCAGCCCCCGCCGCCCGCCGCCCGGCTCTCCTCCGCAGCCCTCGGTGCACTCCCCTGGCCGGCTCCGGAGGCGAGAAAAGTTGCCGGTCGGCCGCGGCGGGCGCTGCCGGCGGGGCTGCGGGCTGTCGCTGGGCTGCGCTGCGCTCCCACCGGGAGGGACGGCGAGCGGCAGCCCCGCGCCGGCTCCTCCCCGGGCAGCCGGGACTTGTAGTCGCCGCCGCCCCCGCGGGCCGCCCGGGGGAAGAAGGGGGGTTTTCGGGGGATCGCCCGCTGCCTCCGCGCCTCCTGTTTGCCCCCCCCCCCGCCCCGGGGAAGCGTCCCGGGACAGCCTCGACGGAAACCTCCGCCCGGGTGTTGTCGCAGGGCTCTCGCAGCGGCGGCGAAGTGAAACCGAGACCCCGGGCTGCTCCGACCCCGCAGGGGCTGGGGGCCGGGGAGGGGGGGCTCGCCTCGCCCCCTCGGCTGGGGGGGCAACCGCGTCCCCCGCCGCCTCAGCGTGCTCGTCGGGAAAGCCAGCAGAGCTGGCTGCGCTCGCTGCCTTCCCCGGGCGCTGCTGCTTCAAACCGAATCATTTTTCGACAGGTGGGACCCGAGATCCCTGCTCAGCAAGCCATGGACACTTTCTAAAATTGCTTTTATGACAGGACAGCCTTATGCTAAGAGAAAATGGGGCAGCGCAGAGGTGCGCGTCTGTGTGCGTGCCGGCAAGGGGGCTGTGGGAAGTGCCGTCCTCGTCTCGGTTCTGGTAATTGGGTTTAATCCTGGGCTGACCGTACGTCTCGGACTTCAATACTCCGATCGGGGCACTGACACGCTCAGCGCTGTGTCTCTGGGGCGTGATCGGTCTCCAGGATCTTAGGGGAAGCCCTCTCCCGCAGCCACGCTGTCCGTCAGAGGGGCAACAATGCCACGGCTCTCCCCCGCGGCCAGGTGCAGGCTGCCTACCCCCCAGAGAGTTGAATAAGTTTTCTGCCTGTGGGACTCCTGTCATCTTTCCCTGGCTGGTTCAGCCTTGTTCGAACGGAGTGCAGTTTCCTGCTGTCTGCTGACCCCCGTGGGAGGACGGTTTGAGACCTTTCACGCCTGGAGTGGTTAGAAACCTGTTGGTAACTTCTTCACAAGCAGTTTACCCTGACCTAGTGCTAGCTTTATTCTTTAACTTGAAGAGAACTTCCTCTCTGAATGTTAACCTTCTTTCCCCTTTCTTTGAGATGTAACTTCAGAGCGATTTATAAAGAAACATCATACGTTCCCTTTCTTTTTCTTCATTTGGTATGCACAAAATCTGTGTAGAAGGAAACACTTTTCATTGTGCCGTATAAGAGAGGTGGTCACTACCCTCCAAGAGGTCTGAACTGCATGTTTTCTGATCTAAATTCACCTTTCTTGAGGGGACATCACGAGAGGTGTACACAGTCTTCAAAATGAGGTCTTACCAAGGTCTTGTGCAGCTGTGCTGATATTTCTCTGTCTCTTATGTCCTTATCTCCATCATGTTATCACCTCATCATACCTGCCTGCTGTTACCATGTTCCAAATGACCTGCAAAGCTAGTGTTTCTCTCATACTGCTCTCTCTAAATCGATATGTGGTTGCAAAACTGGTTCCTAGGTGGAAAATGATGAACAGCAGAGTGGTGGTCTGTAGGCCAAGACTGACTATACCAGCTGCCACCTGTAAAGATGAGCTAATACTATGTTTAAGAGTTAAAAACAATTTCCCATTTCCCCTTTTCTTCTTCCTTTTTCTTCTAGTCTTATAATCAGATTTTTATCTCTTGGTATCTTCTCTGATCAACCCAGGTTCCTCCTGTCCCTTTTCCTCATTTTTTTTTAAGGCATGGATCATATTAACACAGGTATTCAAAGTCTCCTCTGTTAGAAATAAGGAATTATTGGCTGGGAGAACTGGCTTCAAATATGGTAAATTTCACACAGTGCAGAGAAAAATGATTTTTTTTCTCCCAAAACCTCAGGAGTTAGCTCTCAGGTTGTGAGTTTGAGCTCACTTGAGATCTGTACAACCCCAGAGGCACTGTCTGTATTTGCATCCTTTTTGTCAGGTTTGGAAAAACCTGGTAAGCACGTAACTTCTCTGCTGTGCAGTTAGGTAATTACTAGTTTTCATGTGGGAATTATTTTTATAAGAAATGGTTACTCTTCCATGTCTTAACAGACAGCCCTAAATTGTCATTCATCTGCAGCTTCATTATAGGAGCAGATCTTTCTCTGGCTTTAGGGCACAGGTGACACTAGTTTAAAAAAGCAAGCGCTTCAGAAAATGTAATCAAACTTATTATTGAAACAGCTCTGAAAATTACACAAGAAATCTCCTCTCCTGTGTTAACTATTCAACTGCAATATGACCAGGCAGATCCGGGCAAGTGGATGGACCTCCTCTGAATCGGTTGTCACCTCGGGTAACTGTAAGTGCAGCAATGCTGGTGGCATTGATTGCTGGGGAATGGTGACTGCAGAAACTATTCATCCTTGATAGGTGGCTGAGTGTCACAGTTAAAGCTAGTGAAAACCCTTCAGCAATGAAAAATGCAGTAGGGAAATGTGTTTAAAATCACCACTCCTATTTCTCTTGCTGCTCTTTCCGCTTGCTTGGCTCATTGTCATTTCTTTGAAGTAGGGTTGGTTTGTTTGCTTTCTGGGCTGCAGAACAATTGTCCTGTGTGTATCACAGCGGCCTTCTGCAAGGCTTGTTCCCTCTGAGCAACTTGGTGTATTTGGAAGTAGGTTATCGCTGTCCTCCTGTTCATGTCTGTGTTGCTCTGCTCTCTTTGCTCTAAGAGAGAAGCTCCTTGGGCTTGCCGGAGCATGATAGCCAGATTGCTTAAACTCCTGTTCATCTGCCCCTTTTTTAGCCGCTCACATTTTTTGAAATGCCCGAGTCACTAGCTGAAATGCAGGGTACCATACACTATCTCTCTAGCCTTGGAGAGGGTAAAGGATGAAATTTTTTTTTTTTTTTTCCTTTCATAACCATCATTGAAAACTGAGAATTAGGGAAAAATAAACCATTCAGGTAAAATTAATTCTTTCATTCACTAGGAATAAACTATTTTGTTTCTATTTAGATGCCCCATTTACCTAAATGCAGTTTCAAACATTTCAAAATGCTATGTTTTTCATTTGAATTGCCATCTCAAGGAAAAAAAAAAAAAGGTCACCTGGATGTTCCTTACTTTCTGTCCTCCACACTCTTTTTCCAGCCAGAAGAAATTTGCAAATACTTTCAGATATCTAAAACTGCATTAAGAATGTTAAGTAGGGTGTTATGTTTGAAAAATTTCACGTCACTGTAGTGCTCATCTGGTGTGAATCGACAGTGCACCGGCTACTCCAGACTTATGCCTGCAAATATCCTCCTGTGGGCAGGCCTGGTGTTGAATCCAAACAATTGCTTCTAAGTCAAATTGATTTTCACCAGTGAGGGCTATGTGATACTTTACTGCCTCAGAAAAGAGGCTGAGACAGTTCTTGCTCCCTAAAGCAAAACTGCCATTTTGTTTCTTCTGGCAATATAAATTCAGACAAACTCTAATACTGTCAGAGGATGCTCAAAGGGTCAGTGAGGAAAACATGCAGTGAATCACTTTGTATCTTGGGTCCCTTTTGGAAAGAGCAGGAAGGAGATCTTGTAACATTGCCAGATAGTGGCACACAGGCCACCAACCCCTCTGATTTTGGTAGTCCCCTCTCTGAAACTGGTGCTACCATGGGAAGACCTCAAGATGTTCCAGGTGCCTATAAATGGAAAAAAAAAGTGCCTAGTATTCCATCACAGCTTCTTTCCACCACTGGCACTGTGTAAAGGTGCCTAAAGTGGGCATGAATACACTCTCACTGTGAGACCTGTTTTGTTGCCAGAATGAGGAGGGAAGAGTTTAGTTGCAGGCGAAAGCGCTGTTCTCTCTGTTAATGTGAGCGATCTGATTGATCGTTTTTATTGCTCCTTGTCTGAAGTGGTGGCGTATATCTTCCCAAACAAGTAGCTATAAAACCTTTCTGAGATCCCCATTTGCCACATATTTTGTTCATGCCATATATTTTGAGTTTGACACTTAGTCATGTTTTTCTCGTTGCTGGTCCTTTTATAGCACTCCCCATTGTTCTCACCTTTGAGATAGATACATTAATCCTGGGCAAACCTACAACTAGTAGAGAAAGGACAGTAATGACTTAGCTGAGTACTAAGCCTCTGGCTATAACTACCTGAAGTTTCTGCCACTGACTGTAGTTGTTTTTATTTTTAAGTCTTTTCTGTTCTATTGTCACATCTCCTGTGTTGTTCCTTCATAGTTAATATGATGGTGATGAAAACAACTGCAGTAGATGGGAATGGTCCCAGCAGTGCTTACAGCATCATGATGGGTGGCACAGAGAGCCTTTAGAAGACCCTCAGTTTAGGCAGATGGTTATCTGGGCATCCAGGGCTTGCTTGGTGGAATGTAAAGTCTGCCTCTTGAGTCTTGGAGTCAAATTCTGGCGGAGCCAACTGCACAGGAAAGAGCTGTCTGGCTACTCCAAACCTGGAGGTACAGGAGACATCTGGCCAGGGGCCTTTAATTTCTACCAAAAAAGCACCAGCTATATGCCAGAAATGTTATCCCAGTATCCACAGGGAGTTGTTGAGGAAGAAAAGTCATCGCCGCTGCAGGCCAGCTTCCCTGAGCTGGCAAGCCCTGAGCAGGAAGTGGTTCCTAGGGTAATGTGTGCATGCGTTTGTATGTCATTGCTGTGAGTACGCTGATTTTTTTTCTGACTTTTTGTCAGCAGGCAGGCAGGTACTCCCTTCCCCAATTTTTCTTCCAGGTAGTAGGAGATCCTCTATCATGGCCCTGCTGAGGACGTCCCCCGTGAAAACAGGATGCCATTCCATGGACTTTTCTAGGACCAGGCTGGATTTAATGCAACTTTCCCTGTACGTATTTCCTTCTTTATTCCAGGATGACAGTTGGGCATTTGTGAAAATTTTGGGAGGTGGAAAGAGAAAAAAGAGAAAAAACTGTCTGAAGTCAGTGTCAAATTTGTTACCAACACCAATGTCTTCTGAGTAGTGAGGTTAGACAAGCACATTCTCATAGAGCAAACCCATAGTTTTGGAAAAAAAAAAAAAATCAATACTGCTTTGCTGGTGTCATGGTGCCCTCTGCATTATATCATTTCCCCCATGCTTCTGCGGCAAATATAAAATTATTATAGCCTGTGTGCAACCTTTGCACTGTTTTGGTTGGCTTCAAAAGGCCACTTGGTGTAAATGTTCAATAAAGATGAATAAAGACTGTTTAACTTTCAGGCAAAGTCTTCAATTTCCACAAGGTTAGGAGGGCACCCCCACACCACATCACCCTGGCAAGATCACATGCTTTTTGCTGTTCGTTCCCTTCTGCTCCCTCTGACTTAGAGGTGGGGATAAAAAGGGAGGGGGAAAGTGAGAAATCATGGGTGCTTATTGAAGTTAAATTATAACTGAATAAGCAAACTAAGGAAAGGCCACATCTGTGTAAGAGATAATTCACCCAATTTGTCCAGGTAAACAGTTCTGTCAAGTTTACTAAGGGCTGCAAAATTGGCAAACTGCCTCATCTCCTCCGAGAAGTGTAGAGGCAGCGTGGGCTTAACCCTTCTGTTCACTGTTTAAATAACTGATTTTGCAAACCCTTACTCAAAGCAGCTGGGATGACCTTACTCAAATTATTGGCTTTAATAAGGATTTCTGGTACAAGAAAAACTGAGTTGGGCAGGAGTCGGCTTGCCAGCAGCAGTCATGACAACTGCATTCCTGAAAGTCTGTGGGCTCGCTCGTGCCTTTGGGCACTGCCTGAAGCTGCACAGCCAAAGAGGCAGCTTGTCAGGGATGCACCTGAGGGATGCCACCCTGAAAGAGGTGTCAGTCCCTCTGAGGATCCAGACGTTGTGCAGAGCTCCCTCCCTAGCTTTCATCAGAAGGAAAAACCTCCTCGGGGTCTGTGTTTACACAGCATGCTTTCTAGCCCCCAGGCAGGTGTGGTACACACACCTGTTGATTGAGCCCTGTGTGGTTGTAATACTGAGCAGCAGGCTGCTGGTCTCTCCAGTAACTTCCTTTTCTGCACAGTACTAGCTCACTGGCATGCATGTGTGTGTGTGTGTGTCTGTGGTGTGCGCCTGTAACAAATAATGTATTCCTTTAAAGATGCTTCTTGTTGAAATGCCCCATAAGACATGCTGTACTGACAAAAAACCCCAAATCACACCCCACTCTATTGTGCCTGGGCATAGTGCTGAGCTAATGACTCAGGGAAGCCCTGGGACAGGGCTCACCTCGTTCAGTCTTTGCTTCAGTAAGAGATGTCCTGGGTGTCAGCTGTGCTATCCAATCTATCTTTCTGAGTCAAATACCCTGATAAGGGCATGTGCATGAATGGAGATAAGACTTTTCTGTATCAAGGAGGTATTGAGCAGTTTGTTCCTATGGATCTGAGCTGAAGAATAGGCTACCCAGCAGGGGTATAAGCTGCAATATAGTCTAAATTACAACTAAGCCCCCTTCAAAATGATATCAGAAAAAAAAAAAAAGATACAAGTAAATGTCCTAGGCGGCTAAATAATGCTGAAATTTGGCAGGATTAGGCTCATGCAGGAGATTATGTTGGCAGAAGGGAAATGTCTGTAAAATGCTGACACGTGAGATAAAGTACAAGCGAGAATGGCATTCACCCAAGGTCCTGGTTTTAGAAGGAGATAGATGAACTGCATGTGTGGCTTTTATTCCAGGGAGCCTTTAAATAAAGTGATGCTGGATGCTCTCCTGGTAAGGTAGTACAGAAGAAGCAATAGTTAAATCAGACATGTACATATGACAAATGGTTTTTGTCATGCTCCAGAAGCAACCTAAGAACTGAAGAATTTACACATCTGCTCAATAACAATGAAGTCTGATATTTATAAAGGCTATTTTCAAAAACACAAGTTCCCTTTAACAACACACTCATGAAATTTCCGAGCGCTAATGCCAGTGTCAAATTATTCCCATTGTACAAATGGGCTGTCTTGGAGCAAGCTCAAGTTTTTTTAACATGGTGCTGGATAGCAGCGGATAGGTATATCCTATGAAAAGAAAGAGTAAAGATAGCTTAGGGTTTATCATGTAATCCTGGGCTTTGAAATAGTGATGTGCTTTCCAGCTCTGTTATACACTCCATGAGTCCTTACTGAGTTGCGATTTCTTGCTATCAAATACAGACTCCAGCACTACTCTAGCACATCACAGGGAGACAGAAGGGTGTTACTGGGAAGGAAACATCTCTGAGAAAACAGAGCACCACTTTTCCACCACCAGAGATGCTTGAAGCATCCTTTTGACAAGCTGCTTTAAACACCTAAGAGTTCTGTGATGAGGAGGAGAAAGTCAAGATTTTTCTCTCTTGTTTGCAAGCCTGGAGAATAAGCAATTATCAGCTCTAAGTCTTACAGATGGTGTGGCTAACCACTGTTGTGTAAATCTCCAGGAAAGACCCCAAAGCATCAAAAATGGAGACATAATCCTAACATGTTGAACATGACTTATGTGGTTTTTTTGTGACTGAAGCCTTGTGCATTCCTGTACCTCAACAAAGAGCTATGGCAAAAAATGCATTTTTGCTTTTTATTAGGACTACTGAAAAGAAAGGCAAAGCATCCTGATGCATTTGAAAGGTAAATTATTAAATAAGACTCGACAAATAGCTTGCCATTTTACCTTCTGTGTTGTAAAAGGATTTTTATGTAAGAAGTTGGTTGGGTTAATATGACCATAGGCAGTTTAGACAAGAGGTCTCTGGAAGCAAGCAGTTGTCTTGTCCTGGTTATTTCCACAGCGGAGAAGCTTCTGTAAGTGAGCTGGTGGAGAGAGAGAGAGGGAATCTGCTATAGATAACACATGCTTCTAGGAATAAAGAAGAAATTGCAGAGTGTACTGGCAGCCAGAGCTTATGTGCTTCTCTCATTTGCTTCTAGAGAAGCAAAATTGTGCTCTCTCCTTTACTCAGTTTTCATAATAAGATTCAGACCCACCACTGAAGGCCAAATGCTGCTGAATTTGTGCACTGCTTGCCCCTGGCAAATTGACCTCAGTGGGAGTGCTGGTGGAGTTAGGCGCTACACACCTGGAGCAAGTGGGACATTTCTGATAGTATGTCAGTGACATTAACAGGTGGCAACCTGGGCATTGGCTGCTCCTAACTTTAATGGCCCAAGTATTTTTATGGCTGACAAAGGCTGATGAGAAATGAAAAGTTTGGAGGCTGTTTGGAATGCAGATCAGATTTAAAGTGCTCAGTGTCTCCTACCTCAGACTTTTTCTGCAGACAACAGGAAACTCCTTGGGAACATCACTTTGGGAGACATTATTTTAGCTGACGAATTTCAATATAAACAGGAAAGATGTTCTAGTCTCAGAGTCAAATTTGCCATGGAGGTGTCATCTTCAACAGCAAACTGAATTGTTTGCCACATGCACACAAAATGTTCATGAACTAAACCTGAATAAATACGTAGGGAGGAAAGCAGAACAGTAGCTTAGCCCCATGCATTACTTAAATGTCCCAAAGCATTACCCAGCCATGGGGCATATCTCATGTAGAACTGTAAGTTGGGAGTACTTAACTAGCTGGCTTGGCTAGGAGTGGAACAAAAGGAGAAGACAAAACCAGAAATGCACCTGCTGAACAAAAAAAAGTATATGATGTGACTTAGAGAAACTTTCTCTCTAATAAGGGATTATAAGTATTTTGGAGTGGAGAAAAGTGAGGAAAGGAAATCCAATATTGAACAGACTCACGACAAATTGATATGACTTGTGTCTACCAAAACCAGTAGGTGGTTTCTGCAGATAGTGTTTTGAGGAAACCTTTCTGGTTTTGATTAAGCCACTGGTTTGTTTACAGGAGTGGATTCAGTTGTGTTTAGCAGAGTTCAGCTACTCCCACTGAGTGAATTCTGTGTCTTTTGTTCCCTAAAATTATTTACACATATAAATTTAATATTTTTGTCTTAGGTTTGCTTTGTTTCTGCAGATATCCTAATAAATTAGGAGAAGGAAATTTCATAAGAACAATGGACTTCTTTGAATATATTTCTAAAAAATAAATATTTCATCAGTTCAGGGCTGATAAGAGTCCTAAACTGTATTGATTGGTTGGAAGCTGCATGATTGCATCACATGTTGTTAAAGTGGGAAGAAGAAAGAAGCTAAAATTCCCTTAGTCTCCCAAATAAATCCCCACCTGATTAATTAAATGAATGAGTTCTAACTCAAATCCATGTCTTACAGTTATAGTTTTGTAATTACTAGAATAAGAAAGTTATCTGGAGCCCTGTGTGCCTGGTGAAACCTATCATGCATTTGAATTCTGTCTATCAACTGCTTGCAAGAAGCTGCTTTTGATAAATCTACAGGCTGAGACTGATTTTGACAAATGATTTGGGGAGCAACAAATATTCCAGAAAGAAGCACAGGCTGATTGCAGAACAGAAAAAGAAATGAGATTCACTAAGGCTGCTATGAATTATTCACTGATGACTAATAATAATAAAAAAACCCCTCAAAATTATTGGGCTTGATCTGCTATCCCTGCCTTGTTAACAACCCACAGCTGATATGGAGCACTGCAAGTTTGTCAAGGGGCTAAACCTGTCTACAGGAAGAAGTTGAATCTCTTCAGCCTAATATAGCAAATGGTTTAGTTACAGTGGTGCCAAATACCCAGGGAAACAATCTTAATCTAAAATAAGCACTATTCAGACTAAAATATGTATGCTTTTATGCAGTTCTCCAGACTGGTTTAAATAGGTCATTAAAAAAATCACAATTTTTATTTAAAACAGTGCTATTTGTTCCTTGCTCAATCCTTTGATTTTTCTGTGAAACTTGTAGCAAATTTGGAATAGGAGCTAATCCACATAGTCTTGAGATTAAGATGTCTGCGTTATTACTCTTGCATTGAACAGCAGAACCACAATAATCATCTGTGAATAGATAAAATAGTGTACATGTTGACAGTATTTTAAATGAAGGAAGAGCTACATTTGTAGAACAAGTTGCATGTTGCATTTTTTGTGTTGAGAAAGGTCAAATTCTAGACTGGTCGCAAGCCAGAGATTGCGATCAATGGCATTACTTGAAGGAAAACAACAGGAGAGTATGACCACGCGCCTTTGTGACCAGCAAATTGAAGACACTGAAGAGTCAAGAAAAGCAACGAGTGTGACTGACCTGCCCTTGCCAGGTCAGCTGGCAAAGCTTATTAAGACCATGGTGCTTTAAGAAGCTTTCTGACAGTATCTGCTGGAAGCTTTTCAGGGCAGACGCTTTGGTTAAGTTCATTAACCTGTGTTTGAAGTTCGCTTGGATACAGATGAATCATATGTTGATATAATATTAGACCTAAATAAGTTTATGAGTCTAAAGCCAATAGGCATTCACTAGAAATTGGGCCCCCTTTGATTGTTCCAGCAAGAAGTCATCAGCTGTGGGAGGAATAAGCGTATGAGTGTAGTAATGGTTTAATCCCACTGAACACATCATATTAGCTCAGCAGAAGGCCTTGTGATCAATCCAACTAACTAGTAATAACAGCAGGGTCCTGGTAGAATGGTAAGCAAAGTGGGGAAAGTCCATGACGTGTTATTTGCCTTTGCTCCACTGAGGTCAATGTAGCTATGCAAATTAACAGCATCTGCTGAGGACTGGGTAATTTAAAAGACTAGAGCCCCCCACCCAAGATATTAATACACTGAGTTAAACTGCTGGGAAAGCAAACATTGAGTTCTGCTGGTATCATGCCAGGGAAGCATATACTGCTAAAAATTCTGCAGAGGACTGCCAGAAAATCAGTGAGCATTTGCAGTTAAAAAGTTGTCAAAATACTCTTGTAAAAATAGACTTACTGTGAATAATGAAAAATACAGGTGAAAAATGTGTACAGCTAATGAGTGAGCAGAAACCCAAATGAGTTAGAAATGCTTTAAATGCCATTTTTCTTTGTGCTAGATAAAGGGCAGCTTTCTAATTAAGTCAACAGTTACATATAAAGTGGGGATATATTTTATGTCCATGTGAAGTTCAGAAGTTTAGAAAAGCTAATGATCTTTTGTTAGGGATTCAGAAGATTCTTAAAAACTTAAGAAGCAAACTGTATTCCTGCTGCAGGTTTTCATGGAGCAGAGAGTAACATCATGGATATAGATGGTACTTTGGTGGAAGGCAGGGCTCTTACAGCCGAGGATGATCTGGGTGCTCACTGTGCCTCATACTGTGTATTCTCCACCTGAAGAAACCCTGGCATGAAGGAAGGAGAGGAGCCAAGGTATGCACAGGGAAGCTGCCTGGCCTGGGTGGTAGAGGGAAGCAGGACTACAAAGAGCTGCCATGCCTTTTTGTTGGCATGCAGGGTTAAACGTTCATTGACTCTGCTGAAAAGTGCTATCTCGTTTGAAGATTCACATTGATGTGGACAAAAATTTTAAAAGGCAAGAGTTTGGGGATGGTATAAACCCTGATGACCTCGAACCATACCTATTATGGGAGTTAAAGGACAAGTTGCTCTTAGACCAGTAGTTTTCTAATTGGAATGGCTTCCTTAAGGGAGGGACATGGAGTAGCTGATGTTGACTCCCTGGTGAACACTCAGTTGTCCGGCTGAGTCAGTGTGGTGTCTTGTTATATGCTCATGTGGCCCAAAGAAAGGTTATGTTAAAATCCCACAAATATGTCTAAAGCCACTTTTACAGAAGTTGTTTAGTTTCTATAGAGTCTTTTTCATTTTACCCTTATTAAGTTCCGCATGACCCTTCCTCAAAGAAAGGCAAGACAAAAACCTGAAAGAATAAAAATCTTACTTATCCTCTGATCCATGTGTTTTTGTACACTTCACATAGAAATACAGTAGATTGGTTTTGCGCTTTCTGGGTGTTTATGCTTTTATGTCCGGCTGCTAAGTTTGTCTTCTGGGTTCACAGAGTTCTTTCCACCTAGACATCTGAACGTGACATGTAGATTTTGGAGTTCAGTGATGGAAATAAGATCAGTGATATAACCTAAATCAATCAATCAATCAATCAATCAATCAATCACAGTACACTGGTTTCATAGGCATTTCAGAATATCACCTTAATTCTACCCCAGGTCTGATGAACTCAGTAGCACCTTGATGGGTGGTAGTCGACAAGTATTTTCTCACTTAAGTGAAAGTATGTCTGTATGTAGTTTCAAAACACAATAGAGACTTGCCGTAGCTAAGCTTGTCAGCCTGTTGTTTCCTTCTCTTCTGTATCTTTTTTTTTCTGCACTTGTTCTGTTATTGTCTGCATCTCCACAGCCTGAGATCTTTTAGCACTTTGCCTTAAAATCTTCTGCCCCCTCCAAGCACCATCAGTAGTCACCCTTCAGACAGTAATGTTTCTTTTTCTATCTTCTCTGGAACTCATGTATCTACTTTCTGCCACTCTGCAAACCTCAAGCAAGTTAGTGATCACTACTCCAAGTGATGTGAGAGTGAAGTTGCACTGACGAGCATGTGCACACTGAATTTTTGCAGCTGTGTGAAGTATGCCTGAAAAGTTCTGGAGTATTTTTGTGTCTGAAATGCACCATACAAAATATATTTTTAGTCTACTAACACATTGTGTTAGACATAAAAGACACATGAGCAAAATCAATCCAAAGCCTGTTGACTTCCAAAATGGGAAAAGAATGGATTCCTGATGTAAATATTATTTATTTCTAGCATATTCTGGGACATGTTTAGGCTTATCTAAGCAATTTTCCCCATGCTATCTCAGAGTCTTCTTTAAGACTCCAGTAGTTTTCCTTTTTTGTCATTGCCTCTCTGCTGCTTTTTTTATTTTATGATCTTCACATCAGAGCAGCCTTTTCTGCAATGGAAAAATTGCTTGGGTTGAATGCGTTTCTCCCACTCCTTATTTTCAAGGAGGGACTGCTAGAGGGAGTATTCCTTTTGCTGAGTCATTCAAGGGGCTGAGGATCAAATTGCCAAAGTTGTCTGAGGTGCTTATGCAGGTCTTACATCCTGATTGACTATCACCCATGCATGATTACAAGGACTGAACTGAGATTCTGCATAACAGTTCTCCAGTATCCCCAGCAGACCTTTTTTTCCCTTGAGTTCCATGATAATGACCAATGCCAGACATGTATTAGTATTGACATTACCAAGATATTCTTCCTCTTTGTAGAGAGGCAACAGTGGATATTGAGTTGTTTAATCTGGGCAGGCCTATTTAATAGGCCAATTAATTAGAGGAATGATGACTCCGCAGTAGTATGATTTATAAGGACAGTGCTTTAGTAGCAACAGAAGAGCTGCAAATGCTAACATTACACTGATCTACACATTACACTTACTTCATGAGTTTAGGGTTTGTCATAAAACCAGAAAACTTTGAGCTTAGACATTAGAATCAAAGTTTATGCAGCTGGGAGTGTGAAGAGGCAGTGCTTTGAATTTACCATTAAGTACTTAAACCCTGAGACAACTTTGTATCTTTCCACAACAACTTCTGAAATTGATAGAATCCCTTCCAACCATTAAGAGGTTTACTTAAAAGTCAACTTTCAGACATCCATATGAAGAATGTCAATATTAACTTCTGGAATTTCATAACAGATGAATATTTTAAAACATCAGAGCTTCTGGGACTTAGTAGTGAGAAGAGTATGTATGTTGGGGGCTTTTTAGAAACAATTAGGGTTTTAGTTTTTCGGGGGTTTTGTTTGTTTGTTTTTTGTTTTTGTTTTTTACTAAAATGTTTCTTATTTAATTTCTGCCACTTTATGGAAGGAGCTCCCAGCTATGAAAGGTCTGTAGTAGTCTTATATTAGAAGACTTTTTTTTACCTTTTTATTTTCCAAACCTGAACATTTCACTTTTAAAGCAGACCTGTGCAGAAGGTCCTAAAGAGTCCTTCAGTGTAGCTGAGGGATGGCATTCAGCACCTAAACTATAAATGGAATTCCCCCCACAAGTGCAAGAATCAAAGTGAAATGCTGAGAAGAGACTGGCTTATAATCAAAAAGGAAATGATGTACCAAAAAAAAAAAAAGGCAAGGACATTTCATCCAAGAAGGCTGGAATACTGTTATTTTTTTCCCAAGCTTGTGGACAGCAAATACTTGTGGTCAACAGCAAGTTATGAAATATGATTGTGCCAGACCACCCTGACTGCCTTTTTACGCTGAGGTGTTTGGCTCTAGTGACAACGAAAGAGCAGTGGATGTTGTATTCCTTGACTTTAGCAAGGCAAGGAAGTACATGTGGAAGACAGCCTTGGTCACAGTGGTCATGAGAAGACCAGGGTTTTTAGCTCTTGGGGAAGGAAAGCAAAACCAAGGGATGAATGACGACCCTGGCCCATGGTAGCAGAAGGATGCACCTGAAGGCACGGAGGTAGTTGGCCAGTATCCTTGTGCAGTTGCTCTCTGTTGGTTTGTGAATGTCCTGGTGGCTGGAGGCAGGTTCCTGGGAAATGATGGGCAGATGTTGCCCATCTGACTGTCTGACAGTCGGTCTGATTCCACTTTCAAGAAAAAAAGAGAAAACCTGCAAACTCTCAAGACATGTTTTTTACATGAAACCTATTTATTTGTTTAATGTTCTATTTCTGTCCAACCTTTATGAGATTCCTTAATACTTTAGTCCTTTTCTAACCACATGCACAGATAGTCCTGGTAGAGTTACTCTTTGACAGGTGGATTAGACTGGCTCAGTACTGGAATTAGAAGTCTCCTAAACATACATATTGTATAAGTTTGGCTTTTTTTGAAAGTTAGGTTCACCTTTGTTATTTGAGTAAATTTAGCTTTTACAGGACCTAAAATAGACAGGGTTATGTCTATTTCACGGACAAGAAATACCAATCAGAGATGATTGCATCATGGCTAGACTGTGAAGTCTCAGTTCATGCAGGTGCTTATCCATGTGCATAACTGGGAAAATGAATAGTCCTGTTGACTTCAGTTCAACCATCCTTTTATCCCACCCAGTGGGAGGAGGTGTTCAGAAGAAGTTTTTTCAAAAGCCTTGAGTCATGGCCTGTTTCTGCTTCTCTATACAGGTGGTGTGGTTTAACCCCAGCCAGCAACTAAGCACCATGCAGCCACTCACTCACTTCCCCCTGTGCCTGCAGAAGAGAAGTAAAACTCGTGGGTTGAGATAAGAACAGTTTAATAGAACAGAAAAGAAGAAACTAATAATGATAATGATAACACTAATAAAATCACAATAATAATGATAGAAGGACTGGAACATACAAGTGATGCACAATGCAATTGCTCACCACCCACTGATCGATGCCCAGTTAGTCCCCAGGCGGCAATCCCCCCACCCCCACTCCCCCCAGTTTCTATACTAGACATTCCATCCCATGGTATGGAATATGCTGTTGGCCACTTTGGGTCAGCTGCCCTGGCTGTGTCCCCTCCCAGCTTCTTGTGCCCCTCCAGCCTTCTTGTTGGCTGGGCATCAGAAGCTGAAAAATCCTTGACTTTAAACTAAACATTACTTAGCAACAACTGAAAACATCAGTGTTGTCAACATTCTTCTCATACCTAAGTCAAAAGCATAGCACTATACCAGCTACTAGGAAGACAATTAACTCTATCCCAGCTGAAACCAGGACAACAGAGCATAGGGTTCTGGCACGTTTTAAAATTGTTTTAGTTACTTTAACCATCATGATAATGAGTTATGAAGTGAGATTTCTTTTCCTGTCTGAGGTGAACTTTTGAAGAGCCACTTGTGTAGTTTGTTTGTATTGATTTTTATTTCCTTTCTGATTTTATGCAAGGATTCCTCAATTTTTTCTCTTCTAAACAATAAAACAAGGGAGTTTGGAAATTTATTGTGTTATAATTTGCATAGAGCCTTGACTAACTACTTGGCCTTTATTTTACTATCTGAGCTCATTTCCTTTGGGAATTGTGAATGATCAGGATACGGATACCTATTTCCTCCCTTTAACAGGGATGATGGATCCTTAGTAGAAATTTCATCCATCTGTAGGTAGCGAAATAATTGTAATGCTCTGTTTGGCTTCTGCTAGTCCAATACTTTAAAGGCATCAGATGATGGAAACTAATAAACTAATTTTATTTATATATAATATAACAGATTCTGAACATAACTTCCTTCTGAATATAACTTTCCAAATAAGAAAAACTAGTTTATGCTTCTGTGCATAAAGGCTTTTTAATCTGTTGAGCCAGACATTTTTGTGGGAAGAATTGTACTTGTTTTAAAAATGGACTTTGCTACTTAGGATGTTCATAGTCAAAAAAAGTCCTTGGCATAGTGTATGGTAATTACCTGAAGGTCTAATTTTGTCAAGGTCTTCTGATACTAAGATGCAAATAAAATGTTGTAGGGGTCCTTTAATTGTGCTTTACCTGGATTTTGTAAACCTGAAACTCCTTTAGGAGAACATTTATCATTGGCATTAACTTTTTGAAGAACTATGTTAATGAAGGTAGCTGAGAGAGACTAGGTCCTTCAAAAAGAATCATAAAGTGTTTTAAGAGTATATTATTCACCATGAGTTTTGGTCCATAAGCTGTTTCAGTGCCTTCACAGATAATTACTATCATTTTCTTTCTTCTTGAAAATTTTGAAGAAAGTTCATTCCTTCATTGTTCTTGCAACAACTCCAGCTTGCAGGACAAAACCCAAATCTCTTCCACTTCTCCCTGTTTTCAATTTCCTTCAGAGGCCCTTTGCCCTCCATACCCTGCCCTGTTTGGAAAAGGTCTTATCTGAGTTTCTTCTGGGCACCCTTGTTTCCTCCACATTGAGTCCTGATTTGACCGCTGCAAGCAGGATTCTGTCTATTAATACTCAGACAGTCTGCTTCAAACACACTCTCAGCTTCCTACTAATTCTTCTGGAGTTGATCTGCCCTTTGGTGATTTCCCAGGTCTATTTGTTGGGGATGAAATCCTCCTGGCTATTGCACAAAATTTTTCTAATATCCATGTCTCTCATGACATCTGTTTTTCTCTCTGATATTTTGCCTTTTGGAACATTTGCAAATGGAGGGAAAGCATGGTGATCTCTGACCATCAACTCTTCCTTGAAGGTCTGACTCAGGGAGACAGTCTTGCTTTTCCTGATTGTTGGTACTCCAGGCTCTACAGTATACAGGCCCAGACATAAAATAGGCTCTGCAGGTTATTTTTGAAAAGGAATAGTCTACATTAGTTTACTTTGTGTAAATAATGAAATATAGAAGGTAATTGTTAAAGTTGTTATTTGAAAAATTATATCTTAGAGTCCTAATGGGCTGTTATCAAGGACAGTTCAGTTCCTTTCATTAATTCAAAGCGAGAGAAAGTAAGATCATCCTGCAAATACACAGCCAAAGTTGATTTATTAAAACCTTATGACTCACCAACTTCCTCCTCCTTCTCAAACCTGAATTTTGGATTGAAATCCTTTTAGAAAAATTCCTCTAGGCAATAATGAGGGTGTTCTTCATCAATCTGTGATGGATTAGATTCAGTAGAGCCCCAATTCCAGACAGTCATTCCTTGCAGGCTCAGTATAAGTCTGACTCACAGTTCATTGCTGCTACTTGTTTTTTCTCCTGTGTCTTGATTCACCTCTTTTTTTCTTTGATAAGTAAATGAATATGTCATTAAAGAAACAAATCCTCTCCCTCTCTCTCTCTCTCTCTCTCTCAATAAGAGATTTGTGGCTGAGGGGCTAGGGAGTAAAATAAGAACTGAGGATTAGTGACTGGTTATGCCAAAGGTCCAGTTTTCCAAGACTGAATACTGAGCTCTTTCAGAAAATGAGGTAGTATTGATATATCTGATGTGGAAAGCACTAAAATGGAGAGCCTGAAATCACTAATTGACTTTGAAGAATTGGACCTTTGCTGAAAAGGTCAACGTCTTAGGAGAGAGAAAAGAAAAAAAAAACCCCAAACCACAAACAATCAAAACAATCAGAAGATTAACACTTTTGAGGTATATAGCACACTGGCAAATCCAGATTTCTGCCAGCAGACAAGCAGCAGTATGGCTGCAGTTGAAAATTCAGAATAAGGATACTGACTTTTTGTAGCCAGAGATGGGGTTTGTGGATACTCAGTACAAAAGGAGGAAAAGTGCTGGATACCAAAGGAATGGCATGCTCTGCAATTGGAGAGGGAGGAAGAACATTTATGCATTTTTGTCTAAAAGCCTGTGCACTAAGAATTACATTGTCTGCTGTAATTAACTGAGTGAAATAAGTGATTCTGTTGCAAAGACGAAGCCCTCTGGGCAGTGCTGTGGTTTGCCCTGTGTCACAGGTGATCTTGAATGGACACAGCAGGCAGAAAAGTGTCTCTCAGATAATTTAGGTGATAATGTGTTGTACTCACTGTGCTAAAAACTGCCCGTGAATCAATTTGCACCTACAGTGGACTTAATGGCTGCCATGTGCTGATGGGATGGAATAAACAGCAGAGATGGAGCAGCAGATCTGGTCCTGGGTCTCTGCTGCTGACATGCCATGTGTCTTCATGCTTAGCAAGGGGATCATGAACTCTCACCAGTTGTTATTACAACTCCTATCAAGGCTGGTAGATGTCTGGGTGGCTGGTCACACATTCATCTCCACACCTGCCTGCACTGCTGCTGCAACTGAAGGCTCTGCAGATACTTTGCTGAATATCTCTGCACATGAAAGGTTTTGTGAAAGTCAGCTGGGTCTGGCACCTTCACCTTCATTCTCAGTCTTTTGTCCTTTACTGTGTTGCCAAAATCCTAGCAAATATGAGCACATTTGTGAGAAAGGCATTGCAGACATCAGATATTACCCAAACAATTACTTCTTACATGAAAAGTATGTTGCCTTGCCTGACTTAAGTCTCTAGAAATGATACTATCTGAGTGTGTTGAGTACAAGCCCCATGCTAAAATGATGGAAAAGCACTGTATATCTGTCATTTTCTGTCATGAATTATTCGTGGATGTTACTCAAGTCACATACAGGAAACATACGTATAAAGTTAGCTAAACACAATCGTTCATTTATGAAGAGAACTCAGTCATGTGAAGGCTTATCATATGGCCTCCACTAGTAGAAGCAGAGATCCAGAGCCATATTTTCTGCTGCTGTACACAGGCATAGATCCATTGACTTTAATGAAGCTGCGGTTTACTTTAGCTGAAGATTTGGCCCCTTTGCTTTGAGAGGTTTTGTTGTTGTTTCTCTACTGACCCATTTATTTTTCCTTGTGTTGGTTAGAATGTGGTTATAAATCCAGGTTTATAATCTCTCCTCGACAATTGTTTAGGGTTTTTGTCTCTTCTAACCTGTAACATGAATATTTCATGGGGGAAACTGGATATTTTGTGCTTTGCCTGAGATTCAAGAGAGTTCAAATATTTAAACAAAGATGAGAAAAGGGGCTTGAAAACATTACTGATATAATGGTAATAACGTCTACTATAACACATTCAAATTAGGAGGGACTCAGAGCAGAGGACTGAACATCTTTTAAGATGTATTAAAAATAAACAGTAAGTTATGGGTTTTGTTTGTCTCCCTCCTAATCTTACAGCATTGCCTGGTGCCGTAGGATTATTTTTGGGAACATGGGCCAACTCTGTAATTTCTCTCTTACACACGTATTTCTTCTCCCATATTACTTGACAGCACTGTGAAAACAAGATGGCTTTATGGCCTGGCTGGAGGCTTTCTATCATGAGCGCATGAAGGTGGTAAATGGGCAGTGGTCTGCATGTTGGAAGCTCTGGCTACAGCAGCTTTCTATGCTCAGTGCTGCCTGGACCTAGGTTATGCCTCCAAAAGCCAGCGTATTCAAAAGGTACAAAGATTAGTGAATTGTAGTATTTTTTGAAAGGTCTCATAGAAGATTTGGGGAAGACATGCAATTAATAATAATTAAAAGTGTCTTGGAATGTGATGGGACAATTCCACATATTTTTATGGCAAAAGTCTAAAATTCATTAGATTGTGCTTAGTAAACATGAAAGGACATTACAGAATAAGATTACATCTGAATGCATTGACTTAAGTGATGATTCACTACATTTTTCCTGAGCTGCTGGTTGGGCAAGGCAGCCAATAGCCAGCCAAATGTATTTTAAGCCACTCCAGATACTCCAGGCTTGGTAAAATTGCTACTAAATATTCCTGTCCTTGCCTAGGAACAATTGCCCAGAACACTAATTTGCAAAGAGGACAAATATTAGCACATCTCAGAAAAATCTCTACTGTATTCAAGTGCACTGTTTTAATGCCAAACTTTTGTGTCTGATCAGCTCTTAACAAGAAGCAGTCTTGCTAACAAGGGTTAAGAGTATATAGAAAAGCTCTCAGTCATAAGATACTTTCCTTGCAGCATACAAAGCAAGTAGGATTTTTGAGATGACAAAGGCATAACTATGTACAAACATGAGTCCTTGTTAGTGCTGCAGCCTTGCACCTTGCCGAGTATAGGAATAGGCCGCAGGTGAGGAGACTGAAGAGCTGAGCTGCATAAAACCCATCTCTGGTGCTGGCACCCAGAGAAGGTAGCACCAAATTAAATAGAGTGCTGGGGAGTCTGTGGTCCGAATCACACCCACTGTGCAAGTACCTGTTATGGGGTGAAGACATCTTACTCTGTTCCATCCTCTCAAAAGTCAATGGGGGTGCTGCAACTGAGTGTTGTTCTTCAAAGCAGCATGGAAGAGCAAGAAGGCTGCATGTTGGAGAGAAAACTCACACTGGTGGTAGAGCATCCCCAAGTCCTGGGGCATCAGTGGAACTGGACAGGCTAAGTAAGGGAATTCAGAAACAAAAGGGACAAAACTGGCATTAGTGAGGAACTGTCAAAGACTACTCCTAGCAAAGACTACCCCTACTCCTGAATGGGAAAACAAGGAGGGAGTTCAGATTTTGTAACCCTGTCAACACCAGCAGCGTGGTAAAGAAAACATGGAATACCAGACCACTAGGTAACTGCCATACCACTCTGGTTTAACTGATATATCATACAACTGGCACACCATTCATGCCAGGAAAAACCTGACTTCTTAAGTTAATGACATTCTGCAGTATTAAAACAAGAGTTATTTTGAAAATTTTGTGATACTTTCAGTTTTACTTTTCTTGCTTCTTTTTCATTCTTGAATAACGAAGCTAACCTAATAATTTTATTTTCTTTCCAAGAAAAAGTATGTGTTCGGACTTGCAATAATTCAATATTGTTTGTATCTTGCACAGTTCCAGGGACAAACCAGCTTTATTGTTAAACCAAGTGTATTTCTTTTCCTCCTGTCCGAATTATGGTCCTTGCTTAAATAGCATACCATTATGCTGATTAGATTTTGTAAAATCTAAACAAGTGGGGCCTGAAATAACCTGTTATATATTTGTTTCTGATGTCTCTAGTAGATGAGAACTTCATGGTTAGTAAATAAGTTAATTCCTCACATGCAGTAAATCTGCATGAGAGCCAAGAGCTCAGTGTGAAACACAGTTCCTATCCAATACTTTAACCACATGGTCTGTCTTTTCTTCTGACCATGAAAAAGATTGCCATTGACAAAAGATGGCCACAATTGGGTTTCAGAAAGGACAAGTGAAAGTGTGGCTTTGCAAATTATCATTGATCACAGATACGGCTTTACTGCTGGGAAGGAGAAAGAGAGAAGGGAAAGAATAAGGAGGCAGTAACTCATGGTTGCTTGCCACAGTGCTGAGATGTCATGCCTTCCCTCAGACTCTTGACCCTCACATGGGCAGCTGTAAGGATTTGGAGAGGAGACATATGTATTTCTGTGATGTGCTGAGGAACCTCTTATGTGTACACAGCTGAAGTCCCCTGACATGACCCTGCTCCATGATTCTGACCCAAGGGCTGGTAGGAAAGGGGAGACTGCCATTCTGCTTGCCTTGGGATTGTGCCACTGCTAATCAAACATCTCCCTTTGTGGAGGCAGGTGAATCCAGGATGTACATGGAAAATATGTTCAAACATAAATGAAATACAATTTGTTCAAAGTTCCACAGCAGCCTCTAAACTGGAGGATTTGCTGTGCATCATGCATGTGTAGGTAATTCTGAATCCAGCTTGGGATGAGTGATTGGAAGCATATGGTGACAGCACTTGTGAGAGAGTTTTACTTAGAAATCAGAAATCAAAGCAAAAGTTGACTAGGAACTAACCTGAATTCACATCCAGATTTGGACTTAAATTTTGTGTATTCCCCCCCCCCCCCCTTTTTTTTTTTCTTTATGGTGAGCCCAGTAAAACAAAACAAAACAAAAATAAATCCTGGTTCTCTGGCACATCTGTTCTTAGAATCAAATGCCTTTCTTACACTTCAAAATATTTTCCTACACCCAGTCTATCCACATGGACTGGGGCTGATGAAGACTTTTCTGTGTTCATTACAAATCTAATGGGAAAACAGCAACTCAGTATACTCAGTCATGAGCAGGTGAAATAAAGTATGATGGCAATACATGAAAGAGTACAGCAGAAAACATGAAATTCTGCCATTCAGAGAGAAAATAGCAAAAGCTGTGTTACATTTTCCATGTTGTGAAAGGTCAAATTGTAGACTACTCATGAGACAGAGATTGTAGTCAATGGCATTACCTGACAGAAGCCAAGAAGAGAGTATGACCATGTGCTTTTGTGACCAGCACATTGAAGGCACTGAAGAGTCAACAAAAGCAACGAGTGTGACTGACCTGCTCTTGCCAGGACAACTGGCAAAGCTTATTAAGGCCGTGGTGATTAGGAAGCTTTCTGACAGTATCCACTGGAAGCTTTTCAGGGCAGATGCTTTGGTTAAGTTTGCTAACTTCTGACCACTGATGTGCCAGTTCATTCAGATTTCAGGCTGAGGCAAAGAGAGAATAGAAGAATAGAGAATAGAAGTTTTTGGAGTCTACTTTAAATAAATGCCCCACACATGCCTGACACAAGTGGAAAAGTTGGACTGTGAATTTACAACAGAGCTTTTCACACAAGTTAGAATCTCATGTATTCTTTCAACCTGATTCTTAAGCCAGCAATTTCAGACGAAACAAGCATTTAAAAACATGGTACAGCTTGTTTCCTTTGTTTTGGAGCACCTTGAATCTTGAATGAAATTATAAGTCAATACATAGGTTTATTCCATCTGTTTTCTTATCCTTCTGGCTATGGACACAAAAAAGGCAGAATGTTCATTTTAGGTGTGTTTTTGTAAATTTCAGCTAGCTCTTCCTTTCTTTGGGCTTGCTCTGGATCAAAGTAGGAGAGTTTAAATATACCATCCAGGAGAAGAACCTTCCTTCTGTAATTCCCGTGATTTTCGTGAAGCTACTGAATGAGATGTGAGATTGTTAACAAGAAGAGTCAGACAGACTTGTGTTTCTAGAAATGCACTAGGAATGGGAGCATATTTTTCATGTGGCTAATATGTCAAGAGCTGAGATAGCCAGAGGCCAATAGCCTGAGCAAATGAGCAGTGACTCATGGATGTTCACTGACATTTGTTTTAATGTGAACAGACTTCTTAGGAATCCTTGTGGTAAAAAATCATCCAGTTTAAAGAAAATGAAGATGAAACTAACACCTGATATAACCCATGCCATTGGCTAAAAACAGTCCTGTAAAGACATGCTACAGTGCTATGTCAGGGATCCAAAAAAATGTACTCCTAAGAAAGACAAAGTATGTCTCTGTCTTACTGCTCATGTCAACCCAGGAAACAAAGAAAACTTCTAAAATCATAGCAGAAAAGGAATTTCTCATCACTTCTACTTCACTTGTAATTTTTCAGAGGCTTGTAATACTTGCCTGTCATTGTATTAGGATGTTGTAATGATTGATCAATTAAGATTAATAAATACTCAGACCTTAGGATGGAAAGCATCCTTATGGAATAATAATCCAGCAAACTCCTAGCCAGAACAGGAGTCCAATGGTTCTGGTTTTCTGTCCCTCTGTTCCCTAGCAGGTATTTGTCTCATAAACGTAGTTTTGATAATACAAGTTGGCTGTTGCTTTTGTTGGAGGCGCCAGGTTGTGAAAGCCACATATTTGGGCTCAGCAAACAGCCAAAGCTTTGCTAGAAAGCCTTTCTGAGGAGCTCTGCTCCCAGTTTAGATAAAGTGACTGGCCTTTTAAGTGCTCTGAAGAAAAGCTGCAAGAGTTACCTTTTGCCTGAGAATTTTTTAATATCTGGGGTCCTTCCTTTAGGAGAAGAGATTGAGAGCTCTGAAAATCTAGAATTTTCAGAAGCTTTTCTACATTTTTTTCATTGACCTGAAAAGGATATGAAAATAGCCTATCTTGTGAGCTTTCTAGTGTTGGCTTTTTTCGCTTATTGAGAAAAAATTTTAGTGGGTGATTTCAAGAGCTTTTTGGTTTTGCTTTTTTGGAGATGGCTCTAATCTTTCCAGCTCCTGAAGCCTGAAAATTGAGACCATGAGAAAGATTATCCTTTTTCCCTCTTACATTTCACCAAACCTAAAATTACTTTCTGTTTGGTTTGAATTCCAGACACGGCTAGCATGAGAAAAGTGCTCTTCTACTGTCTGATTTTCAGACATCCAATTTTCAGAAATAACTCACTCTATCTTGAACTGGCAGGCCCAGACACCCACAGTTAACTTAAAGTGGGACAGCCAAACCCAAAGCCAACCTGAAGTCATGCACCCTTCTTCTTTCATTTACATCCCTTCTTTGTCTGTCCGAGGATGTTACCTCTATGTTTTCCACACAGCAATGAACTGATTAAAACAGAGATGAAGCTTTGCTCTTCATAAAGATGAAATCTTACATGCCTGGAGATGGCTGGCAGGAGACATGGTATTTTCCTACTCACCTTGCACTCCTCTCTCCTTTCTTGTGGTTTTTATGGGTGCTGTATTCAGTATTTGATAGTTTGCAGAGTGGCAGGCAGCCAGGAGGCTGAGAAGCTGTGCTGAGCAACCTGGTGCGTTCTTCCTCCTGTCCCCCCGCAGCTCCCCCTCCTGTTGTTTTCCTTGTATTTAGACTGTGTGAGCTCTTTTGAAGGTCTGTTTTGTTGTTCTCCTTGTGCGGTGCCCTGGAATAGTGAATTGCTGCCCCATGACCCAGATCCATACTAAAGAGGTGCTGATACTACGTACCATCACGCTGACTGAACAGGCAGGGAACCAGAAGCGATAACTGCACGAGGGGACAATTGCCATGTTCACTTCAGGCAGGTTTTGTTCTGAATGCCAGCTATTAAAGAGTGACATATCCACTGCCTGCTTGTGCAGACTGCTGTAATATAGTTGCTCTAATCACCTCTGGCATCATTTGTAGGTTTCTGGAGTTTGAAAACATACCATCACGTGTGTCTTTTCTCACTGTTTTAGGATATGACCTTTTTGGTTTGTGTGGTCCCTGATAATGCCATGAATCCTGCCATCTTCAAAACAGCTGTTTTGATGAACATAAATAAAATCTTGTCTCTTAGAATTCTTGATTTTGTCTATGTGCATGTTTTATTAAGAGGACAAAAAATAAAAAAAAATCTGAGCGTACAGTATCTGAATGTCTTATACAGTGATTATATGATTAAAATTCTTTCAGAATATATGTCTGCGTTTTTGACTTGCACAATGCAACCTTAATGGCTGGTAAGTGCTAAATTTTGTCACAGATGAAAAGAACACAAAAAGTGCAAAGCTTGTTAACATGAGCCAGGCCTGCCATTTATCTTGTATTTTCAGCACACTGAATGTATTTAAGCAGTTTTGCTGCCATTATGGAACTTATTTTAGACATATCAAGTGCCAATTTTCTTTCAGATCATAAGCAAAGATGAGAGAACAGGAATTTAGTTGTTTTGTTGATAAAGCTTGTCCTAGATCATCATAAAAAAGAACTGCAATAAAGCAAGGCTGCTTGGTGCACACAATGCAGCAAATAGCAGTTCTGTCATAAGTGACAGAATTAGAAGCCAATTCCTGCTGATACTTCTTATCTATGCACCAAAGTGTAATTGAATCAAAATTATGGGAGCCACAGAGAAGTTGTCACAGAAGTGTGTTTCTGTGCTTTGAGACTGCTGAGGCTGGGGGCTGTGCTAAAATGACTGAAATCAAGAGGACTGGGAAGAGACAGGGATAAACAGAAAACTTCCTTTCAGGCAGGTGTGGGATAGAGACCAAGTATATTTATGTTCCTGTAATGCGGGAGCATTCTGTAAAAGACCACTGATTCATACTAGTCACTGGATTGGACATTTATTTACCTTTTTGTCCTGCACTTTGAGCAACATATAGAGGCTGCAGGACAAGTGTTTGACTACCTGTCTCTGAAAGTGATGATATCAACCCATCCAATATACTCCAGACACTTGTGTTCTTTTGTTGACCTTGGTGGTGGAAGATCAGGACGTTATTACTCAGGTGCAGTGGATTTTTCAATTCTAGTCCCAGGAGAATTGCTAGGAGAATTTACAAGCCAGAGAGTGTTTCAGACACAATGGCTGGACACTTGCAAGGTAGCGTTTACTCTCAGTGGTATAATTTAGGAAATGGTACTAGTTAACGATATCTTTGATCATTTTCTCCCTATCTCTACTTTGTCTTCACTTTTTGATTTTACGTGCATGGCTGTGTGTACATTCACATGGTAATATAGGTTTACATTACCAGCTGAGTGGGAAGGACGTGTGACCAAAAGGTGGAAAGGTACTAGTTGAACTTGATGTACTAGTAGCAACATGAACTACAGGTTGCTATGACAGCAACGGTAAGATTTTGCGGAGGTAGGAGGAAGAGAGATGTCCCGTAAGGACTGAATTCCTGCTCCTGGGGACCCATCTGCAGTTTTGTCTTGAGCTTTCCTTTTGAGTCCCAGGACAGAAGAATGTTTCAGTTTTCTGAATTCAACAGCAGAAAAATATGAGTTGATCATACATGAATCATAAACAAACAAATGAACCAAAACCACTCCAACAAACAAACCGATAACTGAAGTACCTGGTAATATGCTCATTCCAAAACTCCCCACAGACATCCATGGGGTATGGCTGTAGCTGCCAAATTGTCCTGCTAATTACAATATCAGGTCTAATCTAATGCTTTTTCCTGACAGGGTACCTGGTGTGCTGGGCATGAGAGAAACAGATGTGGTATATTGATTCCTGACACACTGCTATGAGACATTCACATAAACAGCATAGTAGAACATGATACAGACTTATGGCCTGTGGACTTATTTTCTGCCTTATATTGGGAAGATGTTGCAAGTGATGTCCTGAGGGTTAATTGTAGCAGAGAGATAATGTCTTGTTTAATGACTTAAATGATAAAATGGAAATGTTGTGCTAATCCAGATGGTGTAGAGCTGGGAAGGGCTGAGGGCACGATGGGTAATAGGTTTAAAATTAAATATGATTTTGATAAATTGGAGAAAGTGCACAGTATCAGCAAGATGAAATCCAGTAAGTGTAAATGCGATGTACTATGTTTAAGGCAAAAAAGAAAAGAAAAAAAAAGTGAACAAAGAAAAGGTGGGTAACAGAGATGCAGTAGGTCACAGGCTGAGTCTGCATCAGCTGTGCTGTTGGGGGAGGGAGAAGGGGAAGCCACTTCAATAAAAATACCTATTAAAAGGAACATCAAATATCAGATGTGGGAGAAAATGACATTGGTGAGGCCGGGGCTGGGGCACTGTGTCCCAGTGTAAGCAGAGAACTGGAGGTGTGTTGGTTACAAACTGGAGAGAGTGCAGGAGGGAACACCAGGAATGGTAACAGATTTATGAAACGGCCTATGAGGGAAGGTTGAATAAATTAGTTGTGCTTATCTTAGAAATATAAGGCTGAAGGGAGATGAACAGTAGCTGTTTTCCAGAGCTAAAATACTTGCATAAGGGACGGCAGTAAACCATTCTCCATGACCTCTACATGGGGAAAGTTAAAAGTAACTTCCAGCTAAAGAGAAGAAAAAAGACCTGGTGAGACATTGGGTAAAACTTCTTACACTAAGGATAGACGATCAACAAAAGAAGATACCTAGGGAAGGAATATCTTTTTCTGAATGCTTTAAGAAGAAATAAGAGTAATACCTTTTAGAGGTGATTTAGGATGCACCAAGTTATTCCTCAAGAGAGAGAGAGGAGGGACTGTGTTGAAATAACAATCCTCTCCTGCAGGCTGCTAGGGATCAGGGAAGTAGAAGCTGAGTGTACAAATCCATATCCTCTGTCCTTTTAAAAGTCATTGATTTGAAGAGATCATCTAGTTTCTCTGGAGACAGAGTGTATCAGTTATATGCTTAGGAATATTTTCCTGTATCTAGTGGGTATACAGGGAGCTAAAAACAGATGGAAGAGATATGCAGAAGAAGTAATAATGTAATGACAATGTAGACAAATAAAAATGATAGATATAGCCTTAAAAATCAATTTATTTTTTCATTAGGAAATTGCTGATAACTACAATGAGGGCACTAAGCAAGAGAGCCTGTAAACAGGATTTAGTATCCATCAAATTTTTGGTACTCTTGCTTTTCTTCACCAATGGCCTGTCAAGACAATGCATATTCAATCTTGTGGTAGCTGTGCTTTTCATGAACCCTACCCTGCAGTATCTGCAGTGCTTTCATACAGAAAAAGCTTTACTTTTTCATTATGGTAGATTACAAGTGGTTTACAAGTCTGGTTTAATAGATCACAATTAATACATGGATTTAAAACCCTGAAAGATATTCTTGGCTTGGGACAAAGGGATGTAATTGGATGACTTCTCTGAAATCCTTTCCAGACCCAATTTTTCGCTGATTCTATGTTTATCTTTTCATTACTCAAACATCAGAAATTCAGAGAATATTCCTAAGCATGAAGCTTAAAGTACAGATGAACTGGCATTTTCACATACAGCATCGTGGGATTTTAGACCTAGATAGAGAAAAACACAGGCAATATGTTGCTTTTCTTCTGTTTGTAACTCCCTTGTAAAAAAACGAGGATGGAAAGTTCTCCCACAGGAGAGAGTAGAAGCAATTCTACCAAGGTTCACCATACTCTGCTATAGGGGCACAGGGGAATGCCTTCTCCTAAAATACTTCAGGACACGTAGGGGGCTGGGGAGGCTTCTTCTGTTTCATTGAGTCTTTTTTTTAATTGCCTGTTAATCAGAAGGTATAAACAACTGGAACTGTAGGTCCCCTGTTTTAATAGAAGAGTGTATTTTGTTCAGTTGGTTGAAAAATTTTGAGACCTTGTATGCCTTTATATGTGAGATTGTTCCCTCCTCTTAATTTACTTGGTGATGACCCTGAAGAGACACAGTTTCAGAAATGGTCTCTGCTGTGCCCTGTATGAAATTTCCAGGCTAAAGCTCTGATTTAATGAGAACTCCAGATTTGTACCACATTGACAGAGGAAGCATTTGACCCTCTATTAGTTAAATCAGACCTTTGCTATTTTCATCTTCTTCTAGAAGCAGATTTTAACGAACTTTCTTCTGATTCATTAAATAGGAATAGTGTATGAAAAAGTGGAATTTTTTCTCTAGGTGACCTCCTTAAAAGACAAGAACTTTTGTGTCTGTGTTCCTTTTGAGGAGTTAAGCAACCTTTCCTACACTTCCAGGCAGGGATGAGCTCATGTATCTTTACACCTTCCTATACGTCAACAAATAAACTTCATGATGACAGATGTACAATACCTTGCTACCCCTTCTGCGGGAGTACCTGGAATCAAACTAGGAAAGTGGTAACATCTAGAGATAGTGAAATGATCTCACCAGTCTCTGTATCTTTTTCCCTACCCAGAGGTCTTCTGTGGCGTCAGAGAAGGGTGTAAACCATCATGGAAGGTTTTGGAAGGACATTTTTATGTGGATGGTCCCCTTAGCATAGGAAGCTACGTGGAAAGATAAGAATTCAATTTAGCTACTACTATTAATTATAATCCTCCACTTTTATTTTGCAGAGAAGTGTTGGGATCTTTTAAAATCCTAGGACCATCGTATTTTTATTTAAATATGCAAGGAACAATTGGTGTGGTGCTGTCATCATGGTTCTCATTTCCAACCGGAGAAAAATGGTGCTAGATTTTAAAAAATTATTTTCACAGCAATTTGCCAGCTTGCTTATGCTTGCAGGAGTATATGAATTTGTTATTTTATGGTCATTTTGTGGACCACTGTTTGATGTTTTCCTCCCTACTGTGGGTCTTACAGATTTTCATGAATTGAGAAACACTGCCTGTGGTTACAGCCTAACTGTAGAAAGAGTATATATCCATCATGAAGATCAGTGCAAAATTGTCTAGGTGAATAGTAATAGGTTTTCACCTTTGTCTAAGGGCATGTCTACCCAGCAGTCACTCCTACAGTTCATAATCCTGAGCTAACACTGATCTAGACTACCTTCTAGTTACTGCTCTCATGGTCTGCGTAAGAGAAGCACTTGTTTTTTCCATGTCCTCTGCTGTATTATGTGCCAAGACCCCAGAGTATTTTCTTATCTTCTTGAGTTACCCTCCTCAATTCCATTGAGGCTAAAGCAAATGTAATTACATAATTAAGAATACCAAGCCTTTCTGTTTACAACGAATTCACACATAGCAGTGTCTGCAAGATAGGCTGTTACAAGGTAAAATAGTATTAAGGATCAGGATTTATTAATTCCAATCTTTGCTGTTATGACTCAGACTGAGGAATTGGGTTACAGAGTAGCTGAGCAGCAAGGAAACACATTTTCATAAATTATTCTATGTACAAGGTCATGTAGAGACCTTTATTACTACGGCAAGGGACTTTGTGACATAAGGTTCAGGAGTTTTGAAAGCTGTATTTGAGGGGGAAGGGAGAGACAAAAATAAAATGGTAACAAATCTTCTTTCTTTTCTGTATTTCATCTACAGATGTTCTGTAGTAACATTTTAAACGCTTTTTTTTTATGATAGCTTTTTAGCAGTTTTTCTCAGTTTTTTTCTTCCCAGATCATGTTTTTTTCATACTTGAAAGCTATGAAGCTTTAGCCAAACTTCTGATTTTCCTAGCTCTTTGTCAAAACAAAAAAAAAGGGGTTGACCTATCCCATCAATCTCTTCATTTTTTAAAGAAAACCAAGCACTTCTCTTGACAGTTTTAATAAATGTTTTTTCACTACTTTAAATAGCGGGTATGTGGGAGGTGGTTGAGTAACTTAAGATGGGTGTGGCAGAAAAAAGAAGTATCAGCCAAAAATTTAGCAGTTACTCCTTATCCTGCCCCAAATATACTTCCAATGAAGAGAAGAACAGTGGTTAGTAGATACACTTTACCCTTGCTGAAAACCTAAAACCCAAAGAAATCACTACGAGAAAATTAGATAAAATTCTAGCTGGTTGTGACAGTGAAAGGAATATAATAGTAAATTCAATTCAAAGTGCTCTTTTAATAAAGTGGACTGTTTTCCCTCTTTTGGCCTGATTGCTTATTTTTCTCTGAGCTGAACTTGACTACAGCAAGTACTGCATGTGCATTAGCAAAATGCCTGTTAAAAACACTGATGATGAAGCAGTGATCACATACTGACTGCTGCAGTTAGTATTAGATGAGAGGGTTAAATGAACACAACTTGTAAGGTGCAATTGAAAGTGAAAATTCCTTCTGGAGTTGTTATGAAGGCATTATACAAGCTCGCAGTTCTCAGTGCATGTGCTCCTACCTCTGCTGAGCTGTATTAACTATGGAGTGGAGCACTTGAGTTAGTGCCTGAAATCATTGGAGGAACAGATCGTTCTGACATGGTTTATACTAAGTAGGTACATATTGCAGATGGTTTTGTCAATATGTTTACCTTATGCACACACTCGTGTTTGTGAGTATCTGTATATCTGTAAATGAAATCCAGGGCTCACATAACCATATTGAGGACAGAAGGGTGTAAGTCAATACCATGTGTAAGGTAGCCCATGTGCCTGTTGGGGATGCCAAAGACAGTTCAGATGAAATTCACTTGTGAAACCTGGGTCCTGCAATAGCATTTGAAAGGGCCAGAGAGGGTCAGCTAAGGGTTGTACCTGGGCCTAGGAACACAGGCCTCAAGACTCCTCTTCTTCACATTTTCTGTGTACTGGAATCAGCATGCTGGGATCACTGCACCCAAAAAGTGACCCTTCTTGTAGCCTCCAGCCTTGTGCAACCGTGTATGCTAAAGAAGCACCCACATGCTCTCTGTGGCAACAGGGGCAAGGAAGAACCCTGCAGCTCTGTTACTGCACACAGACCAAGGTCCTGCGTAGCGTGGCTGGAATATCATGTGGCAAGGCTACTTGAATGCCAAACTCAATACACATTTGGAAAAAAGGGGATATAGCTGTAGAGAACCATAAGGAAAAGTGAAGGGCTATGCATGGATCCAAGCTTCAGAGAGCAGAAGAAAATTGTTGGCCTCGTGAGTACAGTACTGTTCTCCATTTGATACATACAGAAATATACCTGCATATTTTGTTATTCTCCTAAATCAGTAACTCAATTTGAAATCCCTATTTTTATCCTAGATACACTTTTTGAAGAATCAGGTGCCATAAATCTGTACTATGATAATGAAAGGAATCTGTCCCTTTCTTAGCTTGTAAAGGACTTAAAAGATATCCATGATCTATCTGAGTTTAGGAAATTATGAGTGAATTCTGCTGATGCAGTGACTACTAGACAAACAGGCCATTGATCAGTGGCAGAAAAAAACACTCAGGCTTTCCCAAAAGATATCTTGGAAGGAGCTGTAACGGTCTGCTGACAATATAAGCAAGATGCTAAATAATTCCTACAAATAATGGTGTTTCTTCCACTTTCTTTGAGTACAAGTGCACAACGGTGGCTTTTCTTAAAGTAATCCTGAGTACTGGTAGCAGTGAATACTGGGTACTGCTAGGAGTCTATCTTAATACAGAGTCTAGCTGTAACCCCATAGGCAGTACAAATACAAATTGAGTTTTCTAAGCATAGACTTATGCTGTCACATCTGGTAGACACCAGTTCCCAAGGCAGCTGTCTCAAAGACACCAGCAGGTATGACTGGAAGAATTGCAGCCCTGGCAGTGACCTTCACAAAATAAAGTCCTCTCAGGAGCCAAGAGTGTCTCTGCCCCTGCATCTAAAAGCTCTGACCTTCTGCCAGTGTGAAATCCAGCACAACGTCCTCTGTGCCAGAGTCTGATGCAAATTTTGTACAGACAGTTGAGCATGCAGTAGCTGACCTAATTACAAGATTAAGATCCTGTCCTTTAAGGTACCATATTTGGTAATGGTTTATGGTTTCATTCTGATTTAATTTCATTTGGAGAGGGAACCACCCATGTGAAAGCAGGAAGATACTGGGCATGCCTGAAAAATGTAATAACTGATACTTCCCAGATTTAGGACTGAAACTGTACTCTTTCCTGAAATCAATAGGCTATTGAACGCTCCACTTGATTGAAGCAAATAGGGAAACCTGCCTGGGGCTTTATTTTTTAACAACAGCTACTGATCTGTGATATCATAGGGGCTAATCATGCTTTTTGTGTGATATCTTGGATTTACATATGCAAACACATTTAAGTCAATGGGTATTAAGTTTTATGATGGACAAGGTAGCTGCCTTCCTGTTCCTACATTTCTGTTCTTCCTTCACTTCCGAGGTGCTGCTTTTAGAAACAACGTTTTGTCTTTCAGTTATAAAAGATATATTCTTATACCCTGTAAGATTAATTCTACCAGTATATATAGATAGGAGTATCATCATATGTGTAAGCTAGTAGTCCCACCAGGTTGGAAGGGCACAAATTTAAGTAATTTAAGTTTATTTCCTTCCATGTGAGAAGCTTAAAAAGCTTAAAAAATAATCCAAAGCCTAATCATAAATGATCCTTCCCCAGGGTTATAATGAGTAGAAACCGATTTTTTTTTTATGCAGATGTCAAAAGAGCTCATCTAGCAAATCACTAGAATAGGCAGATACAATAGAATTTTCATAGTCTGTTTACCTGTGTAATTGAATAAATGGCCAAAACCAGAATGAACACTTTGTAACCTGCTCTTGCCAGAACTGCTGCTGGGAATAATCAACCTCACTCTATGTATGCTTTGTGGTTTAGCCTCTTAAAATAACATAAAAGGGTTGACTTCAGGGTCTGAGGAGAAGGGAGGAATAGTACTTTTGCTATCTGAAAAAGTTGAGAAGACCCAGTAAAAAAAAAGAATTATTGTTAATAGATTGGACTTTATTGGTAGATGATGCTATTAATTCTGACATTGCAATTGGTGCACTGTTTATAGAGATTTTTTTGCTTATATTCTGATGGAGTATATTTAGTAAGAGCCATCATCCAAAATCTTCTTTATTCGTTTTTCTTTTTTTTTGTTGTTTTGGTTTCAGAGACAGTATGCTTAGTTGAGACTTTTTGTATTGAAGTTGTGTAAGCTGGATACTGTACTTCGAAAACATGGCAAAGTTGTGTAATAATTCCTTATTGAACTGCTTCTACATTAAGAACTCATTTTTCTGACCACTTTCTATCTCAAACATTACACCATGTTTAGACACAGGGAACAAAAATAAAGCACTATGTAAAATGACAATTTGTGAAGACTATATGCATTTCTTAAGCTCTGCTCAGTGATTAAGGTAACAGCTATTTTTCTATCTAGGTCTCAAGGAATAATATAATTGAGGAAGCCCCTGTGTTCTGTCAAGTGCCACAGGTGAGGAGTAGGTGTTAGACCTGCTGATCAGTTGCTCTTGGGCAGATCTTCCAAATAATTCCATGAAGCATTGCTTTAAAACTGGATTAAAATGCAACCTGACTGGGCACCAAACTGCTCTGACTGGCCTGAATCTTCCTGACTTATTTGTGCAGGACAAAGACATGCAATTGGTTTGCATGCTTGACCAAACCTGGATCTCTGACTGGTGAGGTGCTTACCTGGTCAGAGCTGAAAATGAAACCTTTCTCCAGTCCCCTTTTCTCCTTCCCTCACCAAAGGGCATACAGCTCTATACTCTGGCAACTTGGGGAGGCACCTGGTCTTCACCTAGTGATCTCCAGCTGGGTCCCCGCTATTCATGGTCTGCAGCCCTTACACTCAGCTGTTATATTGCTCTAGCTTTTGAGAATGCTACTTACATACCAGCTCATGGAGCTCACACAAATGGGCTGTCATGATAGGGCAGAGACGTGGTAGAACCCTCTCTTCTGTCCAAGGAAAGACTAGAGAGATTTCAAATGCAAAACCCCTTCTTTCTTTTCTCCTTCACCTTTTGTGGATTCTGCAGTCCCATCAGCACTTCTGCAAAAGCTGCCATTCCAGCTGAAAGCTGAGGATAGACAGGTCTCCAAGGACACCATAACTTCATCCTGGCTGTGTTCAACATTTGCATTCATTACATCAAAAAAGCAGCCATATGTGGATTTATGGAAGACACTGAACTCTCCAAAATTTCTTGCCTTGACTTGCACTGCAGGCTATTATCACAGCCATTAATCTTAAACCATCAAAATGGTGAGATAACAGATGTGCTGGATTTTGTCTAATCTGCCCTCAAAGTAATAAAGAATAATGACACTGACAAGGAAACTCTTCAGGGAATCTGCAGAGCAGCCTCAGCTTTAAACTGCTTGAGAAACCAATACCACAAGTCTTAACTGACAACAAGGATTTCTGTATGAAACAGCCCCATTCTGCTCCAGGTAATACTTGTGCTGCTTTTGGTCCAGTGATTAGAATTAAATCAGTGACAATTTTCCTGGTGAAAACAGGGCAAGATCAAAAAATGCTGACATATCTTCCTGTTCTGTGTCGCTGAATGTGGGGTCAATACTATGTGACAAGACATCTGTAGGAGTCTATGTGGTATCCATTGTTACTTTTACTGGCAGCTTCCTTTATCAGCAGGTTTCACAGAACTGAGGTCTGCCCCATGACTGTAACCTCTGCTTTACTAAAACCTAGAGCAGCATGACTGTGATTTAGGGCAAATGAGGTTCCAGTAAGTAACTACTGCTGCAGTATTAAGGTGGTGAGAAATATGCCTTACAGAACCGACCTGGAGTCTGAGGATCATTTGAAACGTATAAACAAAAGAACATGACTTTGAGTAAATGATGAAATTGCTCACAGGTCTCTATAAAATTGCAATCCTTTCAAGGTATAGAGAATTACTTTTAACATGCATGTTTCTGGAATTATAATTTCCAGATGTTAAGAATGGGAACATAAACCATTTGTCATTTGCTTTCAACCTTTCAAAAGTCTTACTAGACAACTGGTGTGCTCTACCTGTCATGTGTTGAAGAATGAAGTTGCCCAGCTAACACAATTTCAAAATGCAATAGCTGTTGATTTTTATTTTTTTTTAATTTTTTAAAGAAGTAATTGCAGTGTCATCTCTTTGGTTTGTTTCTGTTGCTTTGAAGCAGAAAGTTATCCAGCGTTCACCTACAGACTTCATGAGATAAAGACTCCTTCATATTGCTTATTCTCACATGCCATATCTGTTTTCACTTGCCTTATCTTTAACTTGCAGAATTTGTTGTTGTGCCTTTTTATTCTTTATTTCAAGGGAATTTTTCTATGCTGACTTTTTCCTCTTTTACTGAGGTTTGAAAATGTCAGCTTTCTCTCTACAGACCAGAGAGGAGATCCGTCAGGAAAACTGTCCTTTTTTCATAGGAGGACAGGAACACAGGACTTGTCAGAAGGGGCTAGATTCACAGTGTATCACTCAGTATCCCGTTTCACACTGTGCAAAGCACTGGATACCTCAGAAGATGTAAGGAAACAGAAAATCTTTGTACAAGGATGTAATTAAGTAAAAGTTTAAGCTATGGTTTTATCATAAGAATTTAACCTCCAGCATTTCACAATCCTTGACTGCTACTAACCTGCTTGTTTTTCCTGTGAACCCAGCTTACCTTTGTCCTTGAGGCAATCAAGATCTTTTTTATTCTCTTCTACTACCCTCCCACCCTAAGTGATTTCTTTTGCTGAGGTTGTTTTGCATCTTCAAAATGCTCCTTGCTCTGACAGGGTGAAACAGTTGCTGGCTGCTGCTGCTGCAATCCACATTAAAGAGGGTTTTGTGTTGTTTTTGGTGTTTTTGCCTCACCAGCAGATGTAAAGGAAGCTGCATTCACAAAACACTTTAAGCTACATAATGGCTCTTGAAAGCCAAAGGAGGGTGAGGAAGGGAGCACACTCTGAGTGCTCTGGAAGGGTACATTATGTCTCTGCCAAATGTCATGCTGTAGAGAGGCACCAGCTGAGCAGAGGTCCAACAAATGAATGTCTGTAGGATGCATGCTGCTGCTGTCGGTCGCTCTCCTCCGCACACCACTGTGCTCCAGCTGCAGAGGGTGTAGCAGTTGGACTGAGTCCACTGGACAACTCAGTGTGTCAGCCCCAGCTAATCCTTCTTCTGGTGGTGCTGGCAGTGCAGAAAAGAGGTCCATACCCCTTCGACCTGGATTGGGGCAGAAACATGTGGGAGAGAACTGTCTTTCCCCCTATATGCAGACAGTGAAAGAGCTGTCTTGCTCCATAAACTTAGTGGAAGAGAGCTATGACTCACTTCAAATCACAGTCCTTGAAATTTTTTCCATGGTGGCTCCTGTGTCTTAATTTTTTTTCTTTTAACTTGAAGATTCTGGGCATTATATGGACAGCTGCATTTTTCACTATCTGGTGAACAAGAGGAGGGGAGAAGGGAACAGGGCTTTTACCTATGGTGTGCTTTCTCCGATTTTGCTGAAGAAACAGAGCTCTCGTTAAGATTCTGTGCTTGTGCTAGGTTTCCTTTCCACTGAAGCACAAGTTCTGCTGGATTCCGAGTGATATGTTTAATAAGATAGCTTTTCCCATACTTTGTACAGATGGGTAAACTCTCCCTCTTCTATAGTTTTCCAGGTGCATTCTGAAATAACAGCCTTTCCTGCTTACTATGTGGTGACTGCTCAAGACCCACCAAACTTGCAGGTCATGAAAGTAGTTGTAAAAGCATGGGACAAGGTGTGATATCTTTGTACAGGGTTGGTTTTCACTCTCCACAAACACAAATGACATTGTTTCTCCACATGCTGAAGTCAAGTTTTCTGTGTGAGAAATGCATTCTTTGCAAAGTGCTTTCACTTTGCAAAAGACCCTCAGCTCTTTCCCTTGATGCTGGCTCTTTATTTCTTCCTTCCTTTACTCCTCTTACTTCCTTCTCCTTTTCCTCCCTTCCTCCTTGCCTCCTTTGCCACTCCTTCCCTTCCTCCCTTCCTTTCTTTCTCTCTTGCATTACCAGATGTTTCTATAATCAATGGATCAAAACCAAGGCTTTTTTGTGTTATGTTTTCTGTCAGAAAAACTAGTGCTTGTGTAATGGGTGCTTCCTTTTCACCCCTTTTTTCTGTTTCTTCCTTATAGGTTATTTCTCTGCTCCATTCTCGGGTGAATTTTGAATTTCCCTTCCTGAATGAAGCTTTACTTGCATTTGTTCTTTGAACTCAATCCACCATCAACGAATACCAGATTAATCGTACTGAAGTCAACAGTGCCATGGAGATTTAGAATACCTGGGGCTTTAGATGAATTTCTTCTGTGATTTTTCTGCATGGTAATGTATTTAGTGTGCTTCTGGAGAGTCCTTTGCACTTTCTGCTCTTCACATTCCAACCTCAATGTGCTCCCATATATCTTTATCACCTCTGAGTCTTGTATACAATTCATTCTCGTAATGTGTGGTACAGGGGCTGTACTTCAGCACATTTGGCTTAGAGTAAGGACACACGTTTAACTGCAACTATTATCTTTCCTTTATTCTTTAAGCTTAGTTTGATTTTAAGCTTTAAAAAGCAGAGACAGCGAGCTCCATTTTGCTCCTGAGTACAGAAGTAGTTCTTTTATGTGCACTACTGCTTTCTTCACTGTTTCATGGACAGGGTTGAGTGTCTCTATCATAGACTGGGTCAAGAGTATAAGAGGACTGTAGACCATCTATGCCTGAATATTTGATGGAGAGAGGCCTCCCTCCCTCAAATTAGTGCCCAACCTATTGGTATCTCTGTTAATATATCAGTCTCTGTATGTCTGTATTAATGCATCCTGTATATTTGTAACTCTTCCAGGGTCATGAGGATTTTCTCCCTGGCTCTGTCTATTCTCTGCCTCAGCCCAAGTACAGATTAATACTGGTTTAACAGCAGGCCTTTCTCCTGTGACCTGGGAAGACAACAGTTGTGTGCACAGCATATCGCCGCTGATGCCAGCTGTATCGCCTTCTGGCAAGAAAAGAATTGAAACAATGCCAAGTAATTTTAACTTTTAATGACACAAGTCTGTGGCCTATGGGTTGAATATGGGGCTCAGAGTTAGAGAGTTTTACTGCCCTAGGGGCTCTGTCCTACTTGCTCAAACACACATTTTGGTTTCTTACTTTAGACGTTATATATATCTGGAACAGTGTTAATAAGGCCCTTGTTGCAGATGACATCTTGAAGTGGCTATTGAGTTTCAGTAAATAATAGTAAATGGAGGTTACCTATTCAGGGCAATCCATACACAGCCAAAAAAGAGTTAGAAGTATCTTTGCTAACAGAAGTCAAAGCACATGTTTAGGAAAAGACAAGCGAAATCTTATCTTACAGACTGAAACAAGTTACATTTTTTCTGTATTTGTGATATGCAGAGTATTATTGTCTTGTCTATCCCCATTTTGCTTTTTGCCTTAATATTTAGCCAGGGAAATCTGATTATCCAGAATATTATACTAAGAGCATATACTCTGGAAATCTGCTGTGCATCTTGGCTTTACAAATACCACAGACCTCTAGCTGTGTACCTCAAGCTAGGCTTTCACTTCCTGTTCAATTATTTGCCATAACAGTAATATCAGATAGCATTAGGCTCTGAATACTAAAAAATAAGCCTCCTAGTGAAGGTCTTGATTCTTGATTTTATTAAAACTAGGACATGGGAAATATTCTGGTGAGTGGTTTATATACAATTTTGGACATACAATCATCTGTGTAATTCTGAGCAATAACTGAATCACTGCACTAAATTAATAGTGAGGTGCTTAAGTGACCTTTTTTAAGGCAAAGGCAGAAGTGTCACAGCATAACAGGTACACATTATCCTGGGATATGAGAATCTTAGCTCAAATCCTTTTTTGCCTGATTCAGCGGGATTTGATCCAAGGTCCCACACATCATTAGTGACTGCCTTAAGTGGTATATGAAGAACTCTGAAACAAAACTTTCTAAATATGTCAGGGCAAGGCAGTTCCACAAGGGTAGTATAATTCCAAACTAGTTTTTCAATCCTCATAAAAGTGTACTACTGACTACTCAGTTATTTTTTCAGTCTCAGTTCCACTGAGTATATAAGGCATCAACAGGAGAAACTGCAATGAGTTAATTGCAGCATACTATAAGTTATGTTTATAAGGTTACTCTTCTAGGAGGTTGGAAAACTATTGCAAGGAAAGTTCTTTGCTTTTGTAGCAAGTCAGAGGATTTTGTTTCTTTGCTTTGCATGCTAGTGCTTAACTTCAGTGTTGCAGGTTTATTCCATCCTTCTCTGATTTTATAAATTTAGTCTTTTACTTGCATTAAAAATATTCCGAAACAGGTTTCTTTTTTTATTTGAGTCTTTCTTTTTCCAAAAAGAAAAAAAAAAATCAGTTTGGAATTAAAACAAATCTTAATCAAAAAGATTTGTTTAAGTCACTTTCTTAAGAAAATGAATGCTTTCACACAGTTGAAACATGCACATTAGTGTGCATCAGTGCATGCTTTTTACCATATTTCACTGGTAAAAGTGAAATAGATTTTCTGTGGTGTAACTCCAAAAACTTTGTTTGCGTTTGCTAGGGATCTTTCCTATGAGTAACATGTATGTTGGTCCTAAATAGAACAAACATTGCAGTCTGTTAATGAGTTAGAAATAAGGAACGTCATTGTTTCTGTACATTCATGTGAAAGACAGGAGAATCTGACAAAGATAAAACTGTAACACCTCACCATCTTTGTTGTATGCTTTTCAGTTCAAGAATTTTAAACCTTGTTGTATACAGAAAAGAGTGAAGTCTTGCCAGAGATAGTTTGTGTTTGCTGTATCTCTTTTTCTGCATGCAGAGATCTAGGTGACAAGAACCTTCTCTGTCCTGGTACCTTGTGGTTGCTCTAAATTTAATAAAAAGGCAAGGATCACCTAGAATCTCTAATCTTTAACCTTATAAATCCCATCTCTGTATATAAAAAAGAGAAAGCAATAGTTAACCATTGAATCATTGCAGAACTCTATGAAAAAAAGAAATTTTGGTCAAACAAAGATTTTCTAAAGACTTCTGTAAAAAATGTTTATTGTAGGAAATCCCTTCAATGGGCTAGGAAATGGAGTGGGACACGGCATGAAAGTAATTGCAAGAAATTCTAATAGACAAATTGGCTGCTATTTCATACATAATTTTTCCCCCTTTAAACTTGGTCCTTGGTTTCATATTTACTTTTGAAAGCATTCTTCTATATATGACCTATAAGCTGTCATATGCAATGTGTCGAGATGCTCGTGGAATTGCACTGCAAAATATTGGGATCTTTTTTGTTTGCCAGAGAAAATGTTTCTGCATAATGTACTGAATTATTCTAATGACTTCTGAACATCTCTTCCCGTTCCTTCTTTCTGCCCTTCTCTTTTCTTGGCCATAAGCCAAGTTCATCTCTGATGTCACACTGTTAGGTCAATGGAGTTATTTAGCATGCTGGGCCCAATTAGTCTCTGATATGCTTAGATCCAGCTGGTATCAAGCTCTTAGTTGGTTTCCTGTGATGTCTTTGTTAAGCTAATTGCCTGGCTTGACCACCTGTGAAAAGCATGAACTGCACTCACATATATGTTAGAATGGCACTTTAGTCCTGATTGAATTTCTTCATGGTCTGGTGGTTGATGTGTTCATGACTGCTCTCAGAATTGGAGAGTGAAAATATTTCTTGAGAGTAAGTGCTAAAGTTGACTGAAATAGCACAACAGGTGTCCTGGTTTCAGCTGGGATAGAGTTGATTGTCTTCCTAGTAGCTGGTGCAGTGCTAAGTTTTGAGTTCAGTACCAGAAGAATGTTGATAACACATTGATGTTTTCAGTTGTTGCTAAGTAACGTTTAGTCTAAAGTCAGGAATTTTTCAGCTTCTGATACCCAGCTAGCAAGAAAGCTGGAGAAGTACAAGGAGCTGGGAGGGGACACAGCCAGGGCAGCTGACCCAAACTGGCCAACAGGGTATTCCATACCGTGTGACGTCACGTCTAGTATAGGAACTGGGGGGAGCTGGTGCGCGGAATCGCCGCTCAGGGACTAACTGGGTGTCGGTCGGCGGGTGGTGAGCAATTGCACTGCGCATCATTTTTATATTCCAATCCTTTTATTATTACTGCTGTCATTTTATTAGTGTTATCATTATCATTATTAGTTTTTTCTGTTCTATTAAACCGTTCTTATCTCAACCCACGAGTTTTACTTCTTTTCCCGATTTTCTCCTCCATCCCACTGTGGGGGGGAAGTGAGTAGGCGGCTGTGTGGTGCTTAGTTGCTGGCTGGGGTTAAACCATGACAACAGGTTAGGCCAGAATTGCTTGCTGTTCGGACACCAAGGCCAGGTTTGTATTGGTAGATTGTTGCTGGTGTGGATTTGAAATAAGACATTTCTGAATATTAACAGGAGGCCAAACCTTCCACGGGAGAAAAAGCAGTCCTTTCTTTCAGGTTACGTCAATTCACCTAGTCAGTTCTTGCTACAATGTTGAAGCCTTAGGGACTATAAGAGATGATTTCTCACAGACTTGCAGTAGCAATTTAAAAGGCTTCTTCCTCCAGCTATCTCCTCTCTCTCTTCCAGAGATCACCATTTTCAGAGCAAAGTCAATAAAGAGTACTGGAACATCAGTAATAAAGGGTGGCTGGGGAAACAGAAAACTGTGGATGTTAACTCAGTAAGTCCATGGTGTACAGAGGGTATAATTGCAATTGTTTTCAGTATGGCCAAGTTTATTAGTGGAAATTTTTTTAGAAGCCACAGTATTGATCAGCTAAAAAGAACAAAAATATTTAGCCAATTGCTTCTTTATCTCTTATCATAGTTATTTGGCATTTCTGGGAGCAGTTTCAGGAGGATGTGTTGAGACTGGGTGGGGAGGGAGTTTCAGATGCAATGATTTAGGTAGGCTGAAAGTGAATTTCCTCTCCTGTCACAAGGGAATGTTCAGGAGAGTTTCTTTTTGTACTCTTTTACTCCACTAACCCTCTTGAAAACTGTGCTTGCAGACCTGACTTACTTTGTGCTTAATTGATGTCAGCAGAAAGCTGTGTCTCCTGCCAGCTTTTAGAGTGATGGATGTACTATAACAAGATGAGCTGGTATGAGGGAGTGGGAGGGCGACGCTGTTGTACCTCAGGATAATAACAGTAAGAGGGGGATCCATACCTATACTGGGATCACATGAAATCACCAGTTAGACCCTGCAATCTAGCATCTCTTTTACAATAAAGCACTTTGATTAGAGTTGAGATACTTTCCCTTTTTTTCTTATAGTTACTTTTGGGCTGAAGGGTGAGCATTTTTAACCCTTTTTATGCAGATAAATTAACTGGCAATCACATAACAAAATAATTCACTTAGGTTAAAATAGGGTACTCCTAATCTAGTAAAAGTCTTAGTGATTTAGAGATTATCCCTAGGGCATTTAGTTTACCTAGATGAATTGGTGAAAGATGTTTGTGCTCTTTAAGAATGAAAATGAATGGATAAACTCCTGCAACAGAACTCACTACGAGGAACTGAAAAGTCCCTGCACCACTTTCTGTATCACTTCTAGGGGCTGTTATCCTAACCCAGAGTCTTGAGAACGTTTTTATTAGAGACCTCGTGGAATTATCAGATGTACCTAATCCATGAAGGACCTGCAGAGAGTATGAAGGGAGAGAGACTTCTTTGTGCCATGTTCACCACTAACACATGGCCACTGAGGTCAGTGGAGCTGATCCAACTTATGCTTGCTGAAAAATACAGCTTCATTCTTCAGCTAATTTGTTTTACTCCAGTGCTTACATATTTATAACATGAGGAACAAAGTTTTTTATGCCATTACAATTTAAAGTCTGGTAATAAGTAGGTACTTATGATACGGAAAAAATGGTTTCCCAGGCTAGTGAGAAATGCAATAGGTGAAACTATAGTCACAAATTCCCATATTAAGGTCTAATCCTGCTGGCTGATTCCTTAAAAATCTGGTGAGGGCAGAGGATAGTGAGAGCTCCACAGAGTGGGACCAGTCACTCTGAGGACTCTGGAAGCTTTACCAGAGCTGTCAGAAGTTCCCAGCATCCATTCAGCTTAACTGTGTTCCCCACCTCACTGTTACAAAGACTGCACTACATAGTACGAGCTGTTGTTTCTTTCCAGAAATCTTCCTGTCCTGCTTCTCTCCAGGACACGATTACTAAATCCTCCTTCCCTTTCACCCTATCATTGTCTTCCATATATACATTCCATAAAGCTTGATTCATGTCAATTTCTTCCATTTCCTCCCAAGACTATCCATGTAAGGGGATATCCCTATCCAGAATACTGACATGTGGGTCTGAAGCCATTAGCTCATGATTTTAAAGCTTGAATTTATAAATTTGCAAGTACATGCTTGATTAAGTAATGCTGTGGGAATTGCAGGCATGAGTCACTTGGAACATGACACTTGTAAGAAGGAATATCTGGAACAAAGTATGTGCTACAATTTTTTAATGCTCCATCAAGAAACTTGTGCAAAGGAATAGTTAATTTGAATGGGCCTTGTAGCATTTGGTGGGTGACGCTTCCCCCCTGCCCCCAGGAAAAAAAAAGAAAAAAAAAAAAAAAAAAAGACTTATTTTTCACCTCAGTTCTTGATTTCCCCAGGATTATGTTTTGGTGCTTCATGAACCAAGGTGTTTCGCTGTACTTCAATTGTCTTCCATAATATTCCAAAAACATTCTGAATTGTTTGAGCCAAACTTTTGCAAACTGTAGCTATTTAAGTAATAAGTATTTTTAGCAAATCATTCTTTTATTGTTGGAGGCTATGTGCTTTTGAAGATCTGGCTCTTCATTTTTCCAGCCAATTATTTGGAACAATTCTGCTCTCTTCTTCCATTCATTATGAATTCTGGACTTTGACTGTCCTTGGGATGAAATTTTGACTTAATGAATATTATGTAAATGATGTGATGGCTTCCAGATGTTGCTATCACTGCCAAAATCCTACTGTGTTTGGCACTGTTTAGACACATGCAAGCAGCTGTAAACAAAGGACACATAAGGCAGTTTCGATGTTAGGGGTTAGAATTAACATACATGTGCCTGACAATGTGAACTCTAAGCAGGTACTGCTCCCTTTAGTAAAGACTGAAAATTCTGTAGGTTTCTAGGAGCAGCTAGTATTTTGCTGAATGTAAGCAAGTATCTAAATTTCTGTGGTGTTGAATTGCTCCTGGGAATAGGACAGCCCGACTGAAAGTACCATAATCTGTAATTCTGCTAAGGTACTGCATATTTCAAAACAGAGTATTCATGGATAGATGTCAGATAAAAAGAAGAATGGAGATGTTCACAAATGGAATAGACCTTACTTATAAAACATAAACAAGAAAAAAGATTGGATTTTTGTTTCTCAATTGAAAAAAACAAATCTGTTTGTTTCTCCTTGAGTTTGGTCTTTCCTGCCAGTTAGTGCCAGAAGAAGGTGCAAGCCATGCTACTAATCCATGTGTAGAAATCAGGAATACAACTTTCACTTGGGGAGGTGTCTGAAGAAAGATCACACTGCGGGTCTTATATATTGATAGACATTGATAATTGACTGGTTTTGAACAGTTGATAGTTTTACAGTAGTACACTGCTGATTTCCATAGCTTTACAGAACATAACACTAACATGGCTAAGCCTGCTTTTAAAGAGATTTCTATGAAGGCGATAGAAGTGGAGCCACCTCCAGCCTTTGTATGCTTGTAGGAAGACACTCTCAGCCACTTCCTATGCCCTGAACCCATGCTGTTAGAGATGCTGGTTCTCTGTACTGGCTTTGGCTGGGACAGAGTTAATTTTCTTCATAGTAGCTGGTATGGGGCTATGTTTTGAATTTTGCTGGAAACAGTGTTGGTAACACAGGGATGTTTCGGTTAGTGCTGAGCAGTGCTTACACAGAGTCCAGGCCTTTTCTGCTTCTCACCCCACCCCACCAGAGAGTAGGCTGGGGGGGCACAAGGAGTTGGGAGGGGACACAGCTGGGACAGCTGACCCCAGCGATATTCCAGACCATGGGACGTCATGCTCAGTATATAAAGCTGAGGGAGGAAGAAGGAAGGGGGAGACATTCAGAGTGATGGTGTTTGTCTTCCCAAGTGACCGTTGGGCGTGATGGAGCCCTGCTTTCCTGAGATGGTGGAACACCTGCCCGCCGATGGGAAGTGGTGGATGAATTCCTTGTTTTGCTTTGCTTGCGTGTGTGGCTTTTGCTTCCCCTATTACACTGTCTTCATCTCAACCCACGAGTTTTCTCACTTTTACCCTTCTGATTCTCTACCCCATCCCACCGGGGGAAAGTGAGCGAGTGGCTGTGTGGTGCTTAGTTGCTGGTAGGGCATAAACCATGACAGTCTCTGAACTTGCCCTTCAGGCTGGACAAAGCTTAGCAAATCTCTTCAGGGTCTCCTGCAGTACCTAGACAAATGCTCTGAAAGGCTCCAGGTTACAGTGGAAAATAATTTCTTCAGGTGTCTAAGAGGAAATGTAGAATTGCTTGAGGAAATGGTGAGCACAAAGCTGCATCCAGAGCTCTCTCTTCAAATGAGGCTGTGGTCTGGGATGAAGGAGCCCAAGGAATTGGGGTCTATGGAAAGCAATTTATTTTACACATTTTATAGGCTCTCTCTGAAAACAGAATTGATTCCCTTAGACTCCTTTATGATGCTTTGTCAGAGAAGTCTGGGTATCATGAAATACTAAAGGGTTTAGCTTCCAGAACTTTCAACACATTCAAATTTTATTATCTTAATTTCAGAGGTGAGGCATAACAGGGTCAAAACTGGAGAGTATTAAAAATAGATTCTCGGTCAATCAAGTTTACAAGCCAAAAAATGAGGCAGCATCCATCATTTCACACTCCCCCACCCCAACAAAAACCCATACAAATTTGGCAGTTGTTTTCTGTTGGATCCATTTGTTTTGTAATTTTATGATAACCTGTAGTGCCGACCTCTGCAACAAATGAAACCAGTGGCTCTGCATTTAGCTTTGTGTAACACTGCTACTATTCCTAATTCTGGAAAGTCAGCTAGTGATTGCATAGAAGCTGACAGAGAAGAGTTTATAGGAAGATGATGATCTTCTGATTAAAAACAGAACAGCTTCCATACATATAGAGGAAATAAATTAACATTCTGACCCTTCATAACCAACACCTGACAATGCAAGCTTCACTATTATTTAAAGAGTGTCCCCCCCATCCCAGCCCCCCCGCCACGTGTACTATGTAACGATTCAAATCTGGGTAAAAGGACAGACAGTAATATCAGAGAAAAGTTATGTAAAACAAACAAAAAAATATCTTTTTTTCCAGGAAGAATTCCTGACATATGAATTTCTGGAGTTCTTTATTGAAGGACTGGATGCTCCCACGTAGTTATCAGTAGAAGATAACATTTTCATGGATATGCTGCACTTAAAGGAACAGGACAAGGATGAATGCCAATCATTTCCAAGACATCATTTCAGTAAACAAAAGCATTTTTTGTGTAGTTTTCACAACAGTAAAGTGGTGGGGTTTTTTTTTCAGTGTTCTTTAGACATGCTCCAGCTATGAACATTGCCATAAAGACAGTGATTGCAAAAGACAAAGATCCAAACCTGGGGAAGGGTTTTTGTGCTCAGTCATAGGATTTTTCATAGCACACACATATTGGAGATAGGCATACAGGAGATTATTACTAGTCTTTGTCTCAGGATCAGAAATTGTTTTTACTTTAGTACTATAATTTTAGCCTCAGGGACATTATATGTATATATGCACATAAGAACAGTATAGGGCAAGGTAGGGAGCACAACTGACCCTTTTTGACAGCTAATGATTGCCCAGAAGCTGACTGAGAAGAGTTTCTGTTTCAGTAGTCAGCAGCCTCTTAAAACAGCGCAGTTAACATTTCTGTACTCAGCTAGGATAGCTTCTGTTTGAAGCTGAAAGTGGAACATAACATAATCGATTATGGATGGATGTTTGAGAAAAGAGTTGTTCTCAGCATAGATAGACTTTGTACTAAGCAATCATATGAGGCTACTACATTCAGAAGTATGACTGACTTGGCAGAAGACAGGCATTGAATCTGTGGCAGCGTAACAGAAGTATTAACTGAAATGCATCACATTAACCTTGTTGTTTTGAAGGGCATAAAAGATAAGGCCAAACAGCACAAAATGACAAGTGAGAAGAAATCAGAATGGGACCAAAGTTCAAATAATGGAATGAAAGATAACTTCAGCTTACAATTAAATGCTCTTTTTAAAAATAAAATAAAAGGACACAATAGGCAGACCTGCCAGTCTTTCGACTCAGCCTTTATTCTTTGAAAGCTGTACTCCTTACAGAGGGGAGATGCGGACCTCTCCCACAATGGGGTATAGTACACACAGGTGTACATTGTTCCTGCTGAAACAATACTTCAGCAGTCAAATGGTTATATTCCCCTTTATAGTGCAAGTCTTAAATACACTGTACAATAGAAAGCGTTCTCTTTGTTAAGAAAGTTTACAGAAAGCTCTGAGGAAAATAAATGAGGAGAAGTAAAGAGAATTACATCAAAATTTAAGTTCATACACATATTGCTAACTCAGCTGCAATTGCAAGCAAGAGGGAAAGCAATGGTAGAAATACCATTCTCTTTTCTGCCACAAGTTTTATTTACTTTCTTCCCTGTCCTGATCTTGGTGTTGGGGACAGGGTGGAGGAGGGAGCTGGTGTTGTTAGTAGTGAATGTCTTTGATCTAAACCAAGATAATATAACAGGGAAAAAAGCCTAAGGCTGCCAGTTTATTGAACAATGAGACTGAGGACACGTTATGGGTTGACTATAGATGGTCATCCTGTTAACCCAGGAGCCAGCAGAAGCTTGGCTGCATTTTTGAAGATCTACAGCCTTATCCCAAGTGGAAATGGAGCTGCTGTTGCAAGCAGTCACTTGAGAATGCAATGGGTATGTACTCTGAAGCAAGACTGTTGTCTAGAACATTTTAAAATTAGTGTGTTTTAAGGTAAGTCAGGGATCTGTTCCAAAAGATCAGTAAGTCATTTGCAAGAGACAGGTTAGACTAACCTCATTTTGGATGCTTAGTGCTGTGTTGACTGACAACAGGTGTTTAGCCAGTTTAGCTGGGCAGGATATAAATAGGCATTACATCACACATAAAAGCTTTTTCTGCTGAAAAAACTTTAGTACAGAGGAAAAAAATGTAAAAACTGCATATGTGATCTTCCTTGAACTACACTAGTACCCTTCATGCTGAAGCATAGTAGTCAAACTCTTCTCTCCTACCTTTTTAGCTTTATATAAATCCTGTTGTCATACAGGTATCTGCAGCTTAATTAGTGACTACAAGAGGTATTTCTTGCAAAAGCATAAGAGTTAAGGCTGCAGGCATGAAAAGCAAGCCTTACATAAAAATATTGATTTATCTTCTAGATAAATTCTAGGTGTACTGAACCAGTCATGAACCAGTCACTTTTACATAAGCTAAGAAAACAACAATTTATATTTAGCTCTTCTGACTATTCTTGATACCCTACAGAGAAGAAACATGATTAATATTTTATAGTATCAAGTCCAAAATGCTGTTAGCTGAAGTCATCTAGCTGCCGCCTTCTTCCTCCAAAGATTTGTCAGAAGGACTGAAGGATCCTGAATGCTTTCTAAAGGGAATATTATGAATTAGGTAGTCTGGTAGGACAACCAGACACTGCTTTGCTCTATCTTTTCTCTCCCTACTCTGGCAGAAATCATTGCTAGAAAGATTCTGAAAGGGTGTGGCAGCAGAGAAGGAGGCATGAACTTCTTCAGTGTCGTCTTTGATCTGATGCGCCTGTTCTTGGATGTCAGCTGGGAAACTATGGATGACAGATACCAGGCCAAGATAGATGTCCTTCAAGGACTGGATAATACTACAATACTGCTGCCAGAGCACAAGACTCTACATGGTGTAAAGAGGGTTAGGAAATCAGAAACACAGTAGCTAATGTTGTGCACAGCAGAATCATGGTATGAGTTCAGTGATGCTTACCCATTAGGATAGCATCAAGTTGTACTGCTTGGTGATGTACCTCCAGCTGGGCAGATTCCAGGTCTTTGTTTCTTCCAGGCTGCTCCCTACTCCATTCCAGCCACAGCTGCTTTTGCTTCTCCTTGCCATCTTGAAGGTTCTTGTCCACCTCCTTGGATAGGTCAAGCTAGGGTTTGGGGAGGTAAACAGGAGGTGTTGAGTCCATTCTCTGAGATCAGAAGGTACAGCAAACTACATTCATACTACTAGTCAGCTTGTAAGAAGTGAGTTGACGCTATCAACATGTGGCTGATGATGGACAAATTCCTGAAAGCACCATCTACATTTTTTCCTCTTTGACCAACACCTCCTAATAGAAGAATATTTAAGTAACTTGTCTATAAACTGCAGATTTACAGCCTAGTGTGAATGTATTCAAGTTACAGCTGAGCCAGTGTATGTACAGAAATGTCTACATGTGCACATCCTGCTTGATTAGAAAAGTATGTATGTCATACACAAGTGTTGGACCTTCCCACTAAAGTTAGCAGGTTTTATTTAAGAGTTTAGAGCACAACTCTGTCAGAACAGTGGCTGTTATGTTAAAGGCATTATATTCAATTTACTGTTGAAAAATTTCTTTAGCTGATCAAAATAGATTTAATTTTTTTAGGGGGGCAGAAATTATATCTTATGCCAAATTTGGAAAACCCTTCATTAGCAAGCAAAGAGTGAGCATCAGCCACTCCACTATCTAAACACAATGAGTATAAGGCTGAACTGGGAACTCCCGAAATTAGTACTTGTTCTAGTTAAGCTTGAACCAAGAAGCTTGAACTTTAAGAGTGTCTGAAAATCTTACACTGTTTCCTGCCAGGGGAATTCCTTGCTGAAGCTGGGAGAAGATTTCCTTCATGCTCTGCCCAAATTGTCTCATTTCACCATGGAGCTCCAGTGGGGTCCCTGGTGGAGTTTGGTTGAAATAAGAGTCCAGACATATGTAGTAACTTTCTTGGTTTTTTTTTCCCCTCCTCTATGGAAGCAGATTCAAACCCCTCCAGAGCTTTTGTAAACCTAGCTGAAAGTAGTAACAAGGGCTATTCTTTCTAAGGGAAAGGTACAGGCAGCTGCTAGATGACTGCATGCCACCCTGGCAGAGATCAAGAACAAGTTCAAGTTAATGCATGCCAGCCTTTTCTGTGCAATTGATTTTAACCCAGCCTCCCATGGATATTGTGCTACGAGCATTCATGCAGCCGTAACAGGCACCATAACAAGCAATTTTGTGGATATCTCAAGACAGAAATTTGTGATTTTGATTTATACTCATTAGGCAGTGAACTCTAACAGCAAAATGATTAAACCTAATCTTCAGTGAAAGCCTATCCTTTGATCCTGTGAGAAAAAACAGTCATAAAGCACTACCTTGTATGCTTAAGGGAGCATAGTTCTGAAGAGTCCTGAACACAAGTTCTGTCTGATTGTACCTGGCACCATCTGTTGAAGCATCTAGTCAAGGATGATTCCTTAACTCCTCCTTTGCCGTTATGAATTCCTACAGTAAGTCAGAGGTGGGTTTGTTGCCATTGTTACAAATTGCTTACATTTCATTTGTACTGCCTAGGACTGAGGCATCTTTCTGTCCTGAACAGCTGAAGTGAGATAAGTTAGAGTTTAAATCACTCAAGAAGTGATTCCACTTCATTTGGTCAAGTGGGAGACACATTCTGACTTGAACGTTTAGCATACCAGTTTGTTGTCAAGAATACATACTTAGCAGCAGCAGCTTCACTACATTCCTGAAACACTGCTTAGCTTTGACAAGCTTCTAACCCTTCCCTGGATATTTGCTTGTAAAGTCAACCGCTTGACAAAGGAAGGAGAAGTGGAGTTTTAGTTCTGCTTTATTCCTGTGAAGACCTTCAGTCTTACTTATGCACAACAGGAAGAGCATTACTGGTGTTCTGTAGATATTGCCTGCAGACAGCATAATCCAGTATCAAATAACTCTTAGATCCAGTTAGCATCAAGCTGATTTATTCCAGGAACTCAGTCATGTTTCCTCTTTTTAGAAGAGTTAATGCAAAATACTCACTCAGATCCTCTTCACTCATTGGTATTCTTCTGATGTTACTAGCAGGGTGCCAAAACTGACAGCAGCTTTGTGGCCCATGCTTGCCTCTGGAGTTGCATTCATGCTATTTGCTACTGATTTGGTGTCTTGGCTTGTTCTCAACAGCCTCTCCATCTCTTTCCATAACTTCAGTTACAGAAACCTTTGCTGCCACTGGTGCAGAGCCTATGACCTCCTCCGCATCAAAGAGCGCTTAGGAAGACAAAAAAAGTGGAATATTAATATACTTACTCGGTCAGAATGATTCACAGTTCCATATGGTTTCTGGGTCCATTTCAGATTGTTCTATGGATGGTATTTCAGAAGTGCATAACTTACTTCTACACATCAGCTTTCCTTCAGTGCCTGGTGTACAATGGATGTATTACATTAGCTTTGTGTTAAAATACACTGTAAGAGATCAATTCATGGAGTACTACTATTTGCCCAAGGTAGTACATTTGGGCAAGAAAAGATGCTCAGACTCGATGGGAGAACTGAAGTTGAAACCTACAAGATTAATTTTAAACATTTGTGTGTCCTTCTATGCCACCTGCTTCTTATTAGTGCAGGCTCTTCAGAACAAAGATTGTTTTCTTAAGTTTGAGTTTCATTGAACAGAAGTTTCAGGTGGGATGCTTCTTCATTGCTGGATCAGTAGATCAGTCATGCTGCTTATTGCTCTCTAGAAAGAATACCGATGCCAGTGTCCACCCAAGAGATTCAGTGTCAGAATAAGATTCTTGTAGTATTTGACGAGAAATCTATGCAGTGCATACGAGTCACCCTGCTTCATCTGGTAACTATCCTGACTGTTCTTACTTTGTCTGCGGTGTGTCTAATCTGCTGCCTAAAGGCAGGCAGTGGATTAATTGAAGCTTGAGCTTCTGAGGAGAGACAGAAAATTTGTTTTTCTTATGATAGCCCTGACACTTGTTAGCAGGATGCTGTACAAAAAAGAAGGGGTTTTGTACCCTGATTTTCAATCATCACTACCCAGAACTGAATCCACCTCAAGAGTAACTTCTCTGTTGTGGGAAGTTCATGACAAATTAAGTAAGTCAGGCCTTATGTATACTTGGTTCTGGCAGGCTTAAGAGAATTTATGTTGCCAAGTAGAGATATCCGTCAAATGTTGTAGGTTTCTCCAGAAACTTACAGATAACAAGGAGGGGAGGGCAAGACCGTCTCCTATGATAATATTGATCAATGATATATTGTATCTTTTAACAAGTTTGTTGAAAGATACAACTGATGCAGCAGATCACTGGTATATTCACCTGTTTTGACCAGTAATGTCCCCTTTGGAAACATTTTCCTCCTGCTCCGTAGAAAACATGGTGAAGTCAGGGAAGCGGTAGCAAGAGAAATGTTTCTAAACTTGATGCCATTGAAAGTGATCACATTATAAAGCTGTTTGTGTTGTCTTTACTTCAGTCCCTTCAAAGTCATTGAAGGAGAGCGCAAGTGTGCCAGTAAATGCCTTCTCAGGATTCTCACAAGGTCCTTGGTAAAGGAGCAGTACCTGCAACGTCTATGACAGAACATTTGAAGTTGCACCTACAGTCTCCTGTTTACAGAAGAAATTCATCACTTGCAGGTGGTGGGTAGGAATGAATATGACATGCAGCAACTGGCTCTACTAGTTGTAGTTTAAGGCATGACAAGACTGAAGTGGCACATGTCCTTTGTGTGCCCTGAATTGCAAGGTCTCATCAACAGCTACCCTCAAGATCACAGCTTCTTTATCCTATGTGGGGCACAACTGCATTGGTCAAATTAAGGTTTTTATTCTGACATATACAAAAAAGGAAAGGCTGAAGAAGCAAGTGACAAGAATAATTGCCACTTCTATCTGTTCCAGTTACGGTGAAATACTACACTTTTGGCTCTTACCAAGAATGTTCCTTGCTTTCTTAATTTTTAATATAATTTACTGACTTCCTTCTTCTACTGTGTACACTCACTACCTTCTACTCATTCCTGAGATTTAATTCCTCTAAGGCATTCTCATCCAGAGCAAAAAAGTTACAAGTTTAACTAAAGTATTCTGTAGCTGTTATCTCATACTTGGTTCCCCCATGTTTTATTTTTCCAACCAGATCAGTTAAGAACTATGAGGCTCTGAACTCCTCAGTTTGCACATACAGAAGTCTTTATGGCTCAGATATTATAGGTAATGACGGGTCTTATATATCTTTATGACATAGCAGTCATAAAACTAAAAGTTATCACAGTATTTGAGATGAGCTTTTAATTGTGCTCATAACTCACTGAAAATTCCTCACTGGCTAGCCAGCATGTTTCTCAGGTCAAACATAAAAATTGTGTTTGTTGGCTGAGAGAACAGAGATAGTTTAGGAGTAAGTTTTTTCAAACTAGATTTAAAAGAAAGGAAAGCTGAAAGGTTTTAGCAGCAGGTTTATGAAGAGGTTTACTCATCTGTACATGTAACATCCCATTAGATAGCACTGAAGTTCTATAGATCTCAGTAGTTTCTTTGCTATTCTGTTAACTCCTAAGCCCTTTCATATTACCTCTAGAGAATAGGGGGGAGACCACACCGTATGTTGGCAGGTCATGACAAATTTATGTCCTATACTTCCAGTTCAAAATACTGCTATTCAAAGGCCTTTTTTATCCTGTAGCAGTTACACCCCTTACTGTGTTGCCCATACTGGTTTAAACAGTCTCCTTCCAAGATATTTAATTTTAAGCAGACCTAAGTTCCTTCACCTCCTCAGAATACTTAGGTATTTGTACAACTGTAGACAAAACTATCCTGAACACAGCCAGGAGAGTTTATAATTAACTAAGTCCAAATTATCCCCTTTTCTCTTAATGGCTTCTTAAAGAATGATTTTCTTATTAGTGAGAGAACTTAGTCTTTCTGAGAAGCCATTAAAAACAAACTTCACGGAGAGACAGAATTTTGTAAAGCCTAAATTTTCCTTCTGCTAGACTACAGAGGTCTTACATTGTTTTGCCTTTCAAGCTTGCTAGTCCTATGGTTTAGTTTTTACAGCTTCTTATTTAGTGTGGGACTGAAGGACATTTCCAGGGCAACAAAATCTGACATTATCACCATCATTTTCCCAAAGGCATTCATGTGGATGCCATTAACAGACAGTAATTTGAGATTGAAGTACTTGAGTAACCTAGTTTATCTCTAAAAAAGGAAGGGAGGTAGGAGGATGGAATGATTTCTGGTCGTCTCCATTCCAGGTCTCATTGTATTAACTGCATCAGCTTTACATGTGGCCTTTGATAAGAGAAGTTCCCTTGTGTTTATTCCATAAGTGACCTACTGGATTTTAGGAACACACACACAGCATCTCTTTTTACTACTTAGAAAGAAAGATCAGCTAAAGTTTGAGTCCCTCCCAAAGAAGACAGATTTCCTGAGGTTTCATTATTTGTGATTACTAGTAAGGGCTGCTTAGATTAACCAGAGTGAGAGTCAGTTACCTCTTAGACCACTTACCTAGAATGTTTTGAATGTTAGGTTTAAACACAAATCCATTAAAAAAGAGAAATCAGTTTGACTCTCTTGAGATCACCCCTATGTTCTGTGTCAGCCTTCAAAATGAGACAATTCATTTGTTAGAAAGGTGGCTATTAGAAGTGATTCTTACAGAGTGGGAGATCAGTGTAGAAGCTGCCACTTCCTCAAAAGCACAGAGAAACTATGGAGAACACTGAGTAAGCATGAAGTCAAGCACTTTAGTTTCAGAAGGTTGTTGCATTAAAATTTTCACCAACTCAGCTTGAACTTTTTTCATCGATTTTAAAGAATTTTTTCCTGTGGTGATGTCCTGGTTTTGTTACCTGGTCAGAAAGTAACTCCTGAAACACACAAAGTACGTTTTGAGAGGAGACATTGCTTTATTCTGCGCAGGGTGCAAGGTGGCAGATTTCCAAAACTCGAGCACACCTACTAAGGTTTTTCAGTCCATACTTACACACTACAGTTAAAACACCACACCTATCTAATACATATGTTCCACCTAACTATTGCATATGCGTTATGTTGAGCAAGCATGATGTGGTGTTCTCTTAAGCAATCATCCCAGAGTCTTCTACGCCTGCATGGGGGTCTCTGGTGGTCTTCGGGGGTCGTTTGGGGAAGAATACCCCTACTCTTTTTGTCCTTCTATGGGCATGCATTATCTGAGGATACCAAGGGCTTCGTTTCTCCTGCCACCCCCTCGTTTCTCAATGCTGAAGGAGGGTGTACATCCTTAATTAGGAAGTCTGTGACTCCTTAAGCATTCTCTATTGTAAGCAGAATCTTAAGCTAGATGAGCTTTACCTTGAGTACACATAATCTAAACAGTCCTTGAATAGCGAACATACCACACTTCTCATGTTTTAGGATTTTTTTTTCTTTAAACTATCACTGCCTTTTTATTTGTTAATCAGTCTTTTGAAGGCTTGAGGCAACAGTTTCTGCTGGCATAGAGTTAACTTTCTTCTTAGTAGCTGGTACAGTGTGTTTTGGATTTAGTATGAGAATAATGTTGATAACACACTGATGTTTTAGTTGTTGCTAAGTAGCGCTTACCGTAATTCAAGGATTTTTCAGTTTCCCATGCTCTGCCAGCACGCAGGTGCGAAAGAAGCTGGGAGGGAGCACAGCCAGGACCGCTGACCCGAACTAGCCAAAGGGATATTCAATACCATAGAATGTCATCCTCAGTATATAAACTGGGAGAAGTTGTCTGGGAGGTGCAGACTGCTGTTCAGACATCAGTCAGCGAGTGGTGAGTAATTGCATTGTACATAATTTGTCTTTTCCTGCATTTTATTTTATTTCATTCCTTTTCATTACAATTATTATATTTTTTATTGTTATTGTTAGTATTACAATTTATTTTTCTTTAGCTATTAAATAGTTCTTATCTCAACCCACAAGTTTTACTTTTTTTCTGATTCTCCTCTCAATCGCACTGAGCGGGGGCAGGGGGGAGTGAGTGAGTGGCTCGGTGATGTCTAGCTGCTGCTGGGCTTAACCCAGCGACAGCAAGTACTTAAATTGTTATACTATACAAGCCTAACTGAAAACAAACGAAAAAAGACTGTAATATGTTAGAACGTAGAAACATATATAGAACAGACAGTGTGAAAGAACCTCGACTAGCTGATGACCACAATTACTCACATTTACCACTAGGAAGAATAACTATTTTTACAAACACTTTTATTTTTTCTTCTAGCCCTTCTCTCTTTTTCCGTACTCTTATTTGATTTTCCTTCACATAGCCTACACTGTGGAAAGTAGGTCTGCTCATCTTTTATATATCAGACTGATGAACTCACACGGAATAGCAACCAAGACAGGCAGCACACAAAAAAACAGAAAGCACCAGATGGTTGCAAAATACATTGTATTTTACCACTGTTCTTTTTTCTTTCTGAAACAGTGGGTTTTATCTGTGTGCAGCTGCGTCTGTTTCAGTATCTCCTTTCCTTTCTGATATGCTCTTTCCTTTTCTATATTACAGAATAATTGAGGTTGGAAGGCACTAAAGCAGAACATCTACTCAACCCCCCCACCCCGCCACCCCCGACTCAAAGCAGTAGCAGGAAGAGCAGATTACTCAGGGTTGTGTCCAGTTCGCCTTTGAACATCTCCAAGGACGGAGACTCTGAAACCTTTCTGGACAACCTGTTCCAGTGTTTGACCACTCTCCCTGTAAAAAAGGTGTGGATTTAAAAAAATATTTTAAAATGTAATTTTCTGTATTTCAATTTGTGCCTATGACACAAAAACATTGGTCAAAGCAGAAATGGGTATATTCCAAATGCAAGAATTAGAATCCTTTTTGTTAAATTAAAAAAATAAAAGCCAGGAAACTTTTCTTCACATAAGTTTGATTGGTTTGCAGTTACTTAGGCACAAAAAAAGAGTTAGTTAGGAGGCAGGCATTCCACCTTTAACAGGTAGTTAGAGGCAGCTGGTTGAAAAACCAAATGTTCAGGTGGACTCTCAGGAATTTGAATTAGAGCTATGTATCATGCATGGAAGAAGCATGAGCTTTGAGATGGGAAAAGATTTAGCATGGTTTGCCTTGTATTTTGGGGGATGGCTTTATTTTTATTTGCTTTGTTGCTTTAATTGAAGAAGAAACCACAGTTCAGTTTGTGTTTTCTCTTATCAAGTCTTAGATTTTTGTATTGAGTTTCTGTGATGCCTGTATTTTTCGGTTGTCTGCTTTTTCTCCAGCATAGGGAGTAGTTTCTGCTTTCATTTTTTGTTTGGATAGTTTGTTTGTTTTTTTTCTTTTCCTTCTTTTTTTTTTTCCCTCTCTTATGAGTCTCTGGAGAAGTTTTAATAATGTATATTTGAAAGGTAGCTTTCATCAGGCAACAAAGCTCAGGAGTTTGAGCTGTTTGTGGGAAGAAAATGTTTTGTTTTGTCTTTCTTAGCACACAGGAATAGGAGTGGAGTACTGTGCTACTGTCCTTTGACTAGAGAATGAGAGTTGCGTAGGCTAGTGTCCTGCTGCATCTTTGTGAGAAGTTGAAACCAGCTAGACAGCAGGTTTGATAGAAGACTGTTTTCTGCAGCTGGTCTGCCTGCAGATAACCACTGCTCAACTTCTTCAGTCATCCCAGTCTGTAGGAAAAATACAGTATTAACAGCTTTAAGAGCAAATAATGATATTAAGGAAAGCTGGCTTCCCAAAGATCAATGCCACTGGTGTGCACCTCTATGAGGTCTCTGTAGTGTCTGGTGAGAGGTGTCTCATGTGATTTCCTCCTACTTCCACCATTAGAGAAATTAGTAGGGTCCTTACCTCTGCTCACTGCCCATTGTAGAAAGCTGGTAGAAATGCAGTATCTTTGAGACCTCTGCCTTTTTGTTGGATAAGTTACAAGGGAGGTTGGAGAAAGTCACCTGCATGGATCTGCACAGGCATATGCATGTAGTTTTTTGGCCTAGTGCATTTGCACACTAGAATTTTTATGCGGACAAAGTACAATTTGCATGCAGTCTGTCTTCTTAAAAAGCAGATAGGTCTTCATTGTCATAACTATCTTTCTGCATAAGTATCTCTTTTCTGACTCCTCCTGTTGCTGAGCTCACAAAAGCAGGAGTTATACCTCAGTCTGTTGCAGTTAGACCTTTCATTCAAACTGCGTGAGGTGCCCATCTTGTCAAACAGGTCTGCAGAATGGCAAGAGGAACAGGTCTTTCTGACACCACTTAGGTAGCAAACAGTTTTAGCTCCTAAAATCTCCTTTTTGTGCCCCTTTTCATTTAAGAGCACTATGTTTTCTTCTGATGGGGTATTTCATGTCTCACATGAATGTAGCAGCAAGACTGGTATAAAAGAAGAGGTGTTTTCTTTCTTAAATCCCTGAAGGGGTTACTTTGCACCTCCTTTACTGCAGGTTCTGTGTATTTCCACTAAAAGTCACATGTCTGAAAACCTTTTTAAAAAGAAAACTGGAAATGTAGCCTTATTTTCAGTTTGACTATTTGGATACCTTGTGTTTTGGCAATCTACCGAGACACCATAGTTTGCATGGCTAGAACTATGGTAATCCTGGTTTTTGTTGAATCCTAGAAAACAGTGATTGTTACCTACCAACATATTATCTCCCATTTATCTAAGCTGTCTGCTTTCTCTGAGGCAGCAGGAAGCACACCTATGCTGTTCTTTAAAAAACGTTACTTTAACCTGTTCTTAAATGACTTTAGCAATTCAGGTCCAGTAACTTTCATGTAGCATTGTTAACAATTATTGCAGTTTCAAGTGACTGGTTTCTTTTAATGCCTTGAGCTCCTTTAATGCTTTTAGCCTCAAAACTAAAAAACCACTGTTTTTCGCTGTGTAAATTGTCCTTCCTTAGGGCAAATGCTGTATGAGTCTATCTTTGTTTTTAAAAAGACTTATTTGAAGGATAAAAAGCAATTACAAATAATCTCAAATGTCTGCACTAAATAATATCTGACAGGTTTCCAAATACAAGTGAAGGAAGCACATCTTTTGAGCGAGGTGTGGAACACAAGAAACCTGTTGTCCATTGTATTCCCTTACCTTTAACAATAGCTTTAGTCAGTCTCCTGACTGGAGTGTTTTCATCTGTTACAGGACATTTCAGATAGACAGATTTTGCCTAATATACGCAAATCTCAATTATTAAAATTACAGTTCTATTGTGAAAACTTCCAGCAAATTGTCTAAGTCTGGCCTGCTTTGCATCATTTGATTTTTACTGGTGGTGCGTTATTGGGAAATGTGTCTATGTACACCCATGAATTCTGTCTGATGAAGACAATTCTCTGAGTATGTGTGTCAGAATACAACATCCATTTTGAATGTGAAGTTTTAATTTTCTTTAACTTGCATAAAGGACTGAATATTCAAAGGAGAAGAATACACAGCTCACAGTAATATTTGATGTCCCTCTGGTGACAGGGAAAATCCATTGCATAAATACTTGCCTACTATGTAGCATTTATGTCTGGTAAGTTGCAGTTTCCTTAAAGAAACTGATTAAGGTCATACAAAAAAAATCAGGAAGTTACTGAAAAGTACTTTGCCCCGATATTTTCAGGAAAGAAAGGACAAGAATAGGAGAAAGAAACCAAAAATCTTCTTCCCAGGAAGAGGAGTGAAGTAACGCTTTGATTCCTTGTTTGGGAGCAGAAGCCGAAGGCACGTTGGCAGGAGGAGTTAGAGTGTTACTTGTCAGCCAGGAGGGCTCTCAGCAAAAGACGACTGCTCAGAATTTGTGTGGAAGATTGGTAGAGAGGTGCATGAAATTCTTCTCTGCCCCCTAAATATGTGCTGGCTGAAGTGAATAGCTATTATTTATTGGAACACTTGAGAAGTGAGACTGTCAGTTAAAAGAACAACTTCAAGGGATTTTTGTGGCAGTGGGGAGATCATTACAAGTTCAAGTGTAGTAACTCCATTTTGCCTAAGTAGATACAATTTTGTTATACCACATTATAACTTTAAAATGACAGAATACCTGCAATATCCAAAGACTGCAAATACTAACATGTTTATTTGCATGAACAGAGCACTTTTACGGTCCTAATACTCTTCTTACCTATAAAAATAGGACACAATTGTGCTGAATAAAAGAATCTGTTTTCTATTACAGTTATTTGCTAATATATTTGATAGCACCATGATATAAAGCAAAAATACCAGCTTTTACTGGAATGCTGTTCACATTTTAATTACATTCTAACCAACACTGTAAGTGACAGTCAGTCTCAGAAGGTCATTTTGTCTATGAGAGAGCTGATTCTTCTTGAAGAAAATAATAATTTTAATTGACATTTTGTTTAGCTAAGACTGTGGACTCTGCATGGTATACCATGATAAAAACTAGAGCTGGTTTTACCTATTGAAGAAGGGGGAATAAGTAAGAGGCTCAAAACACAGTAAAGCATATTGCACTACAAAACTGTCAAAGTATTATGTAGTGTTTCTTTCATATGAGAACATCAGTTTCCAGCCACAGACATAACTGGTATCACACTAGGAATGCTTACTGGAGCGTTCAAGTTCAATGATAGAAGTATAGCAGTTCCCTTACTTGTTCTCCTGCAGCTGTACAAATACGTATGTGAAGGGATTTCTTCCCAGTCATTAGCATAGGCACCCTTAGATGTTACTGTAGCTGGGCAAGTGCTGAAAGAACATGAAGCCATACGAAATGCAGGTATTAACTGAGCATCTGGTTGGTCGCACAGGAAAATGTTCTTTGCTTCTCCCCCTGATGTGTGTTTGTCCTTCTTTCTGAATTACTTCAGGGGTCAGGTGTGTCACTTTTCTTCCTTGGGCTTAATTCCTAGGTTCTGCATGATGTGATAGACACGAACTGATTTTGCCTTGCACCTCCTTTTTATTGCAAACAGATGATGTCTCTGAACTCTAGGTGATGTATTTAAGCCACCTTCCTTAAAAAGGCCACAAAGGTCTTGTGAAACAAGATACCCTTTGTATAAACAAGGCATGCCTTGCTAACGACTGTACCCTTGAAGAACTAAAAGACTGATAAGAAGTGAACATCCTACCCCAGGAGGCACTGAAAGTTGAGTAATTGCTAATAGGCATGAAGTCAGCAAAGATCTTCTGTAACTGGAGGAAAGGTAAAGGTGGCAGGGGGAGATCACGACCACCGACCCAATTCAAGACCAAAAAGACTTACCCTCCGCCCCTTGAGCATGCACTGTAGAATAAAAGAACACTACCTTTAATTTGAAGCGGGGAAAACTTTAGCCCAATAGAAACGGTGGTAGGTAAGCAGTTTTGGGGAATAACTTTGGAAACTAAATATGTAAAACTAAACTGTATAAATTGCTTGCCCATTTAGGTATAAGGTGTCCTAGCTTCGTGGATTACCACCTAGCCCCCATCTTTGAGCAAACATGAATTGGAATAAAATACCTCTGCTCTATGTCTATAGTGGTGTCTTGCACACCAGGTAAATGACACCACTTTTGGGACAACATAGATATTCAGCTTCTCAAACTGTTCGTATGCCAGTTCAACCAAGCACTTTTTTCCCTCTTGTAGTGGTTTAAGCCCAGCCAGTAACAAAGCACCACGCAGCTGCTCACTCACTCCTCCTCCCCGGGCCCCAGTGGAATGAGGAGAAAATATGAAGAAACGCACGTGGGTCAAGACAAGGACAGGGAGGGATCACTCAGCAGTTACGGTCATGGGCAAAAACCAGACTCAGCTTGGGGAAGAAACAAAATCAATTTAATTTATTACCAATCAAATCAAAAGAAGGATAATGAGAAGTAAAACCAAATCTTAAAAACACCTTCCCCCACCCCTCCCTCTTTTCTGGCTCAACTCCACTCCCGATTCTCTCCACCTCCCCCCCCCAAGCAGTGCAGGGGGACGGGGAATGAGGGTTGGGGTCAGTTCTCCACAGGTTGTCTCTGCCGCTCTTCCTCCTCAGTGGAAGGACTCCTCACTCTTCTGCTCTGGCGTGGGGTCCCTCCCACGGGAGACAGTTCTCCATGAACTTCTCTGGCATGGGTCCTTTCCACGGTCTGCAGTCCTTTCAGGCACAGACTGCTCCAGCACAGGCTTTCCCATGGACTCACAGCCATCTTTGGAGGCATCCCCCTGCGCCGGCGGGGGCTCCTCTCTCCCCGGGCTGCGGGTGGGCATCTGCTGCCCCGCTGCCCTCCGTGGGCTGGGGGGGGACAGCCTGCCGCCTCCCCACGGGCTGCGGGGGCATCAGCCTCCTGCGGCGCACCTCCTCCCCTCCTTCCTCGCTGACCTTGCTGCCTGCACAGGGGTTTCTCTCACATCCCACTCTCCTGCCCCGCTGCAGGCTCCCCTTCTTAAACCTGTTCTCCCAGAGGGCGACCACCGTCACTGACGGGCTCGGCCTTGGCCAGCGGCGGGTCCGACTTGGAGCGGGGGAAGCTTCTAGCAGCTTCTCACAGGAGCCGGCCCTGCGGCCCCTCCCCCGCTACCAAAACCCCACCACACAAACCCAAAACACCTCTAGATTTGTAGATTATTTGCCAAGAAAACAAGAGTGACCAAAATTACTTTGTGAACTGCATCAACTTCAGTAAACTCACTGAATGAGAAGTGAAGTATGTGTGTGGAGATGGTAGCACTCAACTGAATGGTGTGCAAAAGCACAGCTATTTCAGTTTTGTGGATACACTTGCAAGAGATCTATGTTCTAACTAAAAAGCAGGAAGATGGGGTAGGGAGAGTCTGTGTTGGTGAATCCTCTTTTTCTCCCTCTAACATTTTAATTCAAACCATAGGGTACATGGCGAAAACACAATGAAAGACCAGTTAATTTCACCCTCTTATTTGTCCACAGACTTGCTCGATTCAATGCAAAAAGTTTTAATACTTCTGAAAGTTTTCCAATCTTTCTATGCTTCTAGAACCTTAGAAATTATACAATTGCAGAAACAGAAATCCTCTGTGCTGGTATTTCCATCAGAAATGATCTCTGGAACTTTCAGGTCACTGGAAATTTAAAAAATATTTTCATTTCAAATAAATAGGAACAAAATCATATCCAGAAATAAGAAAGTTCCTGTAGAATGGTATTTCCGAGATAAGAGGACTCCTCTGTTACAGAATTCAAGTGAGACAAAAGCTAAAATGAAAATATATTAAATGAAGATAAATTAAATCCTACATTACTTTGGTTTAATATTTTTTGGATGGGCAGAATATGTTCACTGATGTTAAGTAACAAATCGGTATATTCAGAAAATCTGGACAGATGCATTGCTAGATGTATGTCATAAAATGCACAGGGCAGATAAGCAGATGATGTCATAATGATAATTTCAAAAAGTAACATCAGAATTTGAATAATAATGAGAACTCTTTTGCCTTTTCACTCTTGATATTTCTTCCTTCAGATCAGGCTGGGCTGTACCTTTAAGCTCTCCTGGTGATCCCTTTACCTGCTCTGAATACTTTGGGAAACTTGGCATTCTGGGCTGTCAAAACCTTTGGAAAATACCTGGAAAAACAAAAAGAAGAAAATAGTGAATAGAGTCAGTGGCACTAAATAAATTGCATTCAGCTATTGCTTTCATGATTCCAAAGCTGTAACATTATCGTGTCTTCAGTCACAAAAATACATTAACTAAAGCATTTCCTCCAGGATTGTAATGGAGTGTTGCTCCAGTGAGACGAAAGTCCTTCATAACTGATGTTTTCTTTCTGTTTTCCCCGCTATGGCAAGATGTGTAGTAGAACAGGGTCTAAGAAGAAGGATAACATTATGTGAGGTGCGTGTAAATACTCTCTCTCACAGATAAATGGTGGAGTGTGGTGCTTTGCTGACAGGCTTTCAAGGTTTTTCTGGAAAAATACTGTATGTTTGGATGGAATGTGAATATATCTTGATTTTGATTTGAGCTGCTGTGTTTTCACCCCCTTATCTTTACTTTTGCTAGGTGCACCTTCTTCTTACATATAACAACTTGAAAAGTATTCTTTAATTAATGACTTGTTGCTTGGATACTGTCAGTCTTCTTTGACCTAGAAGTGCACTCCTAAATCAAGCTTACACAAGTTGGATGAAACTCTAAAATATTTTTAGAGTAAAAATAGCTGTAGAATTACAAAGGCATAGGGTTTTTTTTTTTCCAAGATTGACATAAATTTGCCAATTTGATGGAAAATTCGCCAATCTGATGGAATTTTCTTCTGTATTCTTCCTGTACTAAGATTAACAGTCCTAGTAGCTAGGTTACAATGCAGACTATTTTGGCAGAAATAATTTTGACTTTTCCTATAAAGAACCAATGTAATTACTACTTATTTTCTTTTGTGCTCTTAGAGAACACTATAGCGACACAGTCCCTTAGGAATAACGTACACAGCTTCCCCAAGATTAAAATTTAGATAGCAAAGAAAATCTATTTCAAAGCCCAGTAGTTTGTAAACATTTGAGAGTCACTTCTTCTGCTAGAAATAATATCCTACAATTGAGCAGTTAAATTATATTTCATTACATAAGAGACTGTAAAAAACTGACTTCTCTTTGAGAGAAAAATGCTAAACATTGGAAATGCTTACACATATAAGCTTAATATATGCTTGTCTATATCATGCAGATAATTGCAATATTGAGTACTAGATTTGCATAGTGGCAGGTTGAAGGTCAATGGCACCAATGTTTTACATGCAGCAGTAACTATGTCTTCTTGTACAGCTGGAAAACAGAAAGAAAATGAGAAATCTAGAAATTAAAGAGCATGTACTGCACATGCATCATCTAACTAAATAATCTCATTTCCCTGGGTTACTTATTCAACTCTGGGTTAATATCTCAAGCATTTACCAGTTTGATTGCAAATCTATCCATAGAAATGGAAGGTGCTTTCTTACTGAAAGGAAAAAAAAAGTTGCCATCAAAAGTTGCAGAATTTTTCATGTTTTTCTTCCACTTTTTCCCTATTCAACAAGAGTTTAAAAAAGAACAGGCAAGGAAAAAGGGAAATTTCTCCTTGGAAAAGTGGGAGCTTGAGTAACATACAAGTGACTGAATGAATGTGATGATTTTACTTACAGCATCCACCATTGCTCTTAACAGTATATATTTTTTAAAAAGTAAGCTCAGTTAAAAATTTCTGCCATACATAAAGGATGTATTTTGCAGAAGACATTTCCTTCAGGTTTGGGAACGTTTATGAAACAAACTAGAAATGGGGATATGGGGTGCAGTTTTGCTGAAAATTACTAGTGGATCTTCAATACAAATGAGTTCAGTGAATCGGAGCTTTGCCAAGCTCCACTGATTATTGTGTGGCCATTGTCACCATTCCTCAATATGTGTGGGATATCCCCCTCCCACTCTCCCAGGCTCAGCAAGGTATGAATTCAGGTCATTTTTTGAAGAGGACCTATGCCAGCCCACTGAATATTTACGAGGTAAGTAAGTATGAAATTTGGTTTCCCTGAAGCATTAGGAGCAAACTACGTTCAGGATACACCATTTGGCAGAAATTCCACCTAAGCAATTGAGAAACAATTGTTTAAAGACTGAATTTAAAGCCCAGGTATTAATTTCTTTTGTTCAGGGACTGTTACTGACTGGCATAGGATCAATACATTGTTGTGACCACATTAACAGTCCTCCGATGTCCTCATCAAGTTAACTGCCAGTGTCTGAAAACCTTCACTGCATGAATTTGAAGAAAAGCCTTTTCCTTTTATAGCTTCTATCCTGGATTTGTGTGTTAGCCATCTAACTCTAGCAAAAACCTGAGACTGGCTTTGATAAGTGTGACTCTAACGATCACCACAAAACAACTGGTGAGTGTTGAATCAAGATCACAGGAGATCTGTGTAGAGAGACATGAATAGATCACAGCAGTCAATTGCAGCAGGGCTTCTCTCTCTCTCTCTCTCTCTCTCTCTCTCTCTCTCTCTCTCTCTCTCTCTCTCTCTGCATATCTCCTCCCTTGAGAACCCATGGCAAGAACTTAGTGGTTCAGATTTAAAGTCTATTCATCTGTACTATGCAAGATGATCATGGTGAAAAAAGTATCACTTTCATCCCTCAAAAAATTATTTGACTGCAGAAAGTATGCAGACCTTCTTAATTTTATATTTTAAATATGTTCTTTCCAGTTTCACAAGCCACTGTATGTATTCTTATCTAAAAAGGTGGCTGAATAATTTTGAGTTTTTCAGTAATACTAGCTATAGATTTTTTTACTCTTTTCAGAACCTGTAATTTTTATTCTGGAGAGGCCTTACATTGTCGTTGCTTTTAAAGATTGACACAAAAGATGTTATATCTTTGGCAGACTTATCATTCATGAGCTCATTATTAATCCAGTTTTTAATAAAGCAATTAGAAGGTCAAATAGCACTGATAATGTAGTTTCTATTAGCTTGAACTGAGCAGGATAGAGAAGCCATGAAAATGAAGAACACTTTATTTTTAAATTTAATAGAACAACATAGCTGAACATGTTCCTCCATCTGTGGCCCTCTGCATAAAGTATGTTCATAAATGACAAGTTAATTCACAAGAACAGATAAAAAGTTTACAAAAAAAAAAAAAAAAAAAAGGCAAATTGCTCCTGTCTGAGTCTCTCATTGTGTCCTGAGAAGTCCAGACTAATGAATTTGCACTGTAAATGAGTTAAAGTAAACGACTGACATATTTCTCACCCTTGCCTGGTGGAATAGAAGAATGCAACATTTCTCTTCTGGGCATTTTCTAAAGGAATATTTTAACTTTTCTGTCTGTAGTTCTTGGATACTTACACCTTCTTTGGAAAAAACAAGGCAGCTTTCATCACATCAGAGATAACAGGGGCTGCTTGAAGGTATAACTGCTTTTGTCAGAAGCCTGTTTCCCAGAGTAAAGAAGGTACTAGAAGTTCATGTGCTTCCTGTCTTGCAGGAATTGCTCTTATTAATAGTCTTAAGCCAGCTTTACTATGAGATGCTGACATCTGGTATGCTTCTTGTTATCCAGCTTCCTGTCATGAGCCTTTGCAGGGCAGGGTCTTTGCTCTGTTTCTGACTAATGATGATTTCAGAATAGTTGTGAGAAAAGAACCTTTTAAGATGGCTAGATGGCCAGAAGTGAGGGCTTACAGCACCTGAGATCTCTCCATGTTGTTTTTGCACTAGTCTTTTATATGGAAGAGCCTGTAATGACTTCCTAGGACTATGATACATTGCCAAAAGTCGGATAAATTGTGGTCATGTGACATGAAAGCTTTACTGATTTCTGATGCATGTCTTTACAGTGCTTTAATTCAAAGTCTTCTTAAATTGCTGTTGCATACACTTGGGAATACACATTATTATTGTTTCAGATCCTAATAACTATAAGATGCATTGTCTAAATATGCTGCAATTTTTCTGAATAAGGTTGACTGAGTCTGAGCTTTATGAAGTCAGTGTTCTAGTGTTTGTTGTAAAAAAAAAATTAATTTCCACGTGCGCTTCCCCGTTGTATAAAATCAGAAAAAAGGAAGGGAAAATGTACTGTTTGCTTAGAAACAGCGATGTGTTAAGAATTGGCCGAGGGATGATTCTGGTTTTACAAGTTTTAGAAATTAATTTGGATAAGAAGGAATTGAAACAATCTTAAAACTGCATAAAGCATACATTTGATGCCAGAGTTACTTAGCTCATTTTTATACATCATGATATATGAAGCATGACAGCCTTTTACCCTGTTCATTAACGACAAACAGTTCTGACATAGCTGTACAGCTTAGGCAGAATACAGCCTGATAGGATTAAAACAGAAGTCTTGTGAATAGTAGGCACAAGGTGATGAAAATTAGAATCTATTATTAAAATAAATTTTCTTTCCCTATCCATCATTTTCCTTGATGCGTGTTTGAAGTTACGGGTTCTGTATTTTTGCTGCTGAATACAAGCACAATATGAAGCTCAGGTTGTCCAAGCAGCTGGAAGTCCCACCAGATAGACCTTCTCCACCTTGCATTTCCAGAATGGGGAGGGATAGCAACTCTCTCACACCCAGCAGGAGGAAGAACTCAACAGCAGTACTGGTAAAATAAGCATTCACCAGCTTAAGAAAGGTTGCAAAATGGGATACAAAATACCGGGAAAAAATTGTGACCACCAGTCAGACAGTAATTTCCACCTTTCTGCATCTTTTTGTTACCTCGATACTGCCTCAGGGGTAACAGCAGCAAGTACTTGGGTGAAAAATTTGTCACTTTTTTTTTAGTGATTCTAGTGCTTGCAGGAAGCGCAGAGGCCGTTGTTGCTATTGTGTTCCTCAGGGTTCAGAAATTTCCTGAGATTGCTTTGGTGCTCAGTGTCCAAATGGGGAGGGGAAAGCTCCAGGACTATGAATTTCCTTTTATTAATAGCGCGGAACCCTGTTTTCCATCACTACACAAGTTATATGATTGTCATGGTTTAACCCCAGCCACCAACTAAGCACCACGCAGCTGCTCACTCACCCCGCCCTCACCCAGTGGGACGGGGGAGAAAATCAGGAAGAGAAGTAAAACTCGTGAGTTAAGAACTGTTTAATAGATCAGAAAAGAAGAAACTAATAATGATAATGATAACACTAATAAAATGACAGCAGTAATAATAAAAGGATTGGAATACACAAATGATGCACAGTGCCATTGCTCACCACGCGCCGATCGACACCCAGTTAGTTCCTGAGCAGCGATTCCCCCCACCACTTCCCAGTTCCTACACTAGATGTGACATCCCATGGTATGGAATACCCAGTTGGCCAGTTTGGGTCAGGTGCCCTGGCTGTGTCCTGTGCCAACTTCTTGTGCCCCTCCAGCTTTGTCACTGGCTGGGCATGAGAAGCTGAAAAATCCTTGACTTTAGTCTAAACACTACTTAGCAACAACCGAAAACATCAATGTGTTATCAACATTCTTCTGGTACTGAACTCAAAACATAGCACTGCACCAGCTACTAGGAAGACAATTAACTCTATCCCAGCTGAAACCAGGACAATGATTTAACTACCCATTTATCTAGCTTCCGATTTTGGTGCCCAAAGGCAGGCAGGTTGTACAAATCCACTTTCTGCTCCATTGTTTTGCACTGTTCTGACAAATTAGTGATTAGAGCTTCACTGTATATGGTTAAATGAGCTGCAATGCATGCAGCAGGTGTTTGACTTTTGGGTATAATCTTATGACAGCATTTATGGAAACAGCATTTGTGGAAATCAGCTTTTAGGGAATATAATCCAGAAGGACCTATATTACTATCATTTGCTATAAAAGATGTTCACATTAGCTTTTTTAATAAATTAGTTGGCTGAGAACTTCTTTTGCCATTCAGTTTTCCTCATAACCTTTATCTTGATCTGGAAATACAGTATCATATTATTAGAATGCCTTGGTTACTATCAGGTTATTTGGTTTGTACTTTAAAATACAGGAAGACAAGAAAAGTGTGGAAGAATGACTAAGAAAGGGAAAATAGACTAAACAGATAAATGTGCAGAATTGGATTTAATGGGAATAGTCACCAAAGCCTTGATGTGAGACATTCTCCTGGGCTGAGGGAAACAATATGTTAAATAGCGAAAAAAAATTCTTTATAGCTTTAAGACAGCTTTTCAGAGCATGCATCCAACCAGACATGTGCTTCTGCACACATGCTGGGAGCCACAAGAGAATGAGGGCTCAGTCTGCACTGAGATAAGGTGACCTAGGAGCTGTGGTAACAGGCTTATGAAACAGACTACTAGCTTCCTTCCAGAAGGAATAGCAAAGTAGTTGTTGTTTGCAAACTGTAATTATTTCTCTTGATTGCTGCTGGAGCACTGCAGCAAGGGGCTGATTTACAGGCTATGACCAGCCTGTGCTTATTTTCCCAGTCATATAGGGGACTTCTGTGTCAGTTGGTCTCTGAGTACATTGTCAGCTTGTACTTTTCGAACTAATGATTAGCTAAACATCGTTAACAAGGAGGGCAAAGGCATGAGACAAGATGACGCTCATGTTCCAGAATAACAGCTAATTATCCAAAAAGTTCAAAAGAAAAAAAAAAAAAACAAAACAGCAAACCACAAAAACCTAAGCAACCTCTCTTTTTGCTACTAGACTTCCAAAATATTATTAGTCTGGTCTGCTGCCTCCAGGCAGGATCAGCTATGCAGTTGTCAATTCTAGAAGATACTTGTAAAACATGTCCTTTAAACCTTTCACTTGATGGAGTTTTCACTGTAAGAGTTTGTCTTTGTCTTTTGGCAGACTCTTCCAGTGCTTCTCTTTCCTTCTGATCAGAAAGATTTTCTTAAAGTCTTGACTAAAATCATGATGCAGTTTAAGATAATTGCTTACTATCCACAACTCTGGAGAAACTTTTCCATGCTTTAAGATTGTTATCCTGTTCTCTCTTCTCCAGACTAATGACCCTGATTTTTTCCATTTTTCTGTAATAAGTACCTTTCTTAGGTCTTCCCCCAAATTGCCATCGTGTCCCGCTCCCCCCCCGCCCTTTATTTTTTCCTCTACTTTCTGGACTCCACGGCTTCAAGGTATTATTTTCTCTGCTTTGAGTACGACACTCTTGTTTGTGTCACCCACTATGTCACTTCCTTGTTTTGGAACTGCAGGGCATTGCTGATGCACCCTCAGACCAAATCAGTCTGTTGCTCGATCCCTTTTTATAGAACTATTGACTAGTCAATAACTCCCTAAATGAATTTATGCAGCTGATTATCTCTATGCACACAAAGAACTTTACCCTTGTCCCTATCAAACTGTTTCTTTTGTATTCAGCACTGTTTTGTCCAAACTAATCAGAAGCTTTTTGAATTGTTAATCTTATTTTCTGATGTTACTGAGACTTTCTAGCTTAGTGCCTCCTGCAAATTTAATATGGGTCCATAGTCTGAGTCACTAATGCAAACACAGAATGAGAAAGTTCTACAAAATTTCACTTGATAGATTATTTCATTGATATATGAAGTCTGAATGCATGTTTTCTCCCAGTTTTGCATTCACCTAACTCTCATTTTTGTCCCCCAACTTGCTTACAATTCTGCTCTGTAGGACAAGACCCTTGCTCAATTCAAGAAAAATTGCAGTGATTGCTCCTTTCCTAACAAGAAATATATTACATTAATTACTGTTGTCAGTAATACAAGATCAAATTACATACGTAAAAAATTGATGCAACACAGGGCTATTCTTTAGTGGTTCAATGCTAATTTTGGTTACTTACGGGCAATTGCGTTAGGAACTGACACTACAGTACAATGCTGGACTAATCCTTTGCTTATGACATCTTGACCTACAGAAACTTCACTTCATATAGGAAAGAAGAAGGGTACTTAGAAGATGTAATGCCTTTTGAGACATAGCCATTTACTGGTTTGCAGCTTGGTGAACAGAACTTAATTTCAGAAAGTCATCACAAAGAATGGTGAAATAAAAACTATTCTGAAGCTCATAAAAAAAAGTATTTCCTGCTAGGTGACAAATTCCTGTGTTCATGGAATGCAAGGAAAGCATTCTTGTGTTCTGTAAAAAGTTTCTGTAAAAAAAAGTGAAAATAAAATAATAATGATAAAAAAAATCCCTTTTATGAAAGAAGCAAATAACTACAAAAGTTTCATGCATCAATTCATCAGAACTTTCCAGTGGAGTTAATTCTATCACACAAGTGATTTACTTGCTCTTCCTCCCTGTTGCTTATTTATTTTATCTATGGAAAGGCTTGTGGATGTGTGGGCTTGTGTGTGCATGCACGCTTTTGGGAAGAACACACAGCAACATGCAGGTGCTGGGTTCTGGCTTAGGGTCATGAATTAAAATAATGAGAAATATTCTGAAACAAGTCACCATTATGTGAGGTCTTTTTCCTTATTAGCTGTTTGTAAAATTAGCCTCTTAAAACTGCCAGAATGGAGTTGAATTTGCATGCATCCCATATCTAAATAGTCTTATGTGAGGCTTCCATGATCTAGTGTCCTAAATTTCACGTGTAAAGAACAAAACCAAACCAGACTTTTCAAGAGTTCAGAGTCCCTTAAGAACACCTATAAGTGAGATAAGGATCAAAGCTCTGTTGAATGGCCAACCAAAGCTTTAATAAAGCCCACTAAGTAGTGAATTCTCTTCTTGAGTTTTACATGCCTGATAGTTAAGAAATCTAGTTTGGTTTGATTTGTGCTAAGCAGCAACGGTTATAATCTGAAAGAGGGGAGATACTGAATTGAAAAAAGAAAAAAACAACTACAATGTGGTCAGTCTGGCAGAGGAGCAGGGGTCCAAGGAGGCTGTGAGATCTCTGTCCTGGCAGGTTTTCAAGACACCACTGGATGTTGCATGATCCTGAGGTCTCAGTCTGAATTCAGTTCTGACAGAGGTGTGAGCTGGAGGTTGGGCTAAAGACTTCCCCTTGTCTCTTCCAACTGCAATGACTCTTGTGAGTCCATAGGAGTGGACGCACATGAAGATCTAAAACCCAATATGTATTATTGAAAAGTATACAAATCACTACTCAGTACCTGTGAAAAATATGTGGGAACTCAGCTGGCAGGTATTTTTCATAATGACTGATAATTTGCAAAAAAGTTCTTGATAAATTTTTGTGTGTATTCCCTCTGCCCCCACTGATATCATTCAGTTTAAAATTTTCCAGGCATGAGGTCACCACTGCTGCCTGAACCAAGTGTATGCACCATGCTACACCAAAAACAAATGATGAAGGAAAAAAGCATAGATAAGCATTCTATCTGAAAAACATTTTCCAGACCGTTCAAATAACAAACACATTGCATAGGGGAGGAATGGACAAATTTGCAAACTATGTGCTAAACAAAGCAGAGGCTAAATTCTTTATGAATAGGATTAATAATTGAATAGTTAGTCAGCTGTAGTTTTAATTTCCTTCCCCCCTGCTGCATTACTGTGCTTACTAAACCATTTCAGAATACAGGTTCCCAGGTGACTAACTTTTTCCACCCCTGACAAATCTCTAAACAGCAGAGGAGGGACAGACATACCTCTTTGGAGGCCAGTTTCATTACCTATCTTTTGAAATTCAACATTCCCTACTTTGCTGCTGTAGGGAACATAGGTGGTGTTCCTGTAGTGAACAGCAACAGTGTGAAATATCTTTGACCGCCCAGGAGGGAGTAAGATGGAGTGTAGCATAGTTGAGCAAGGAAAGGGGGAAAGAGAGGTGAAGGGAAGGTAAGAATGAAGTGGTATTTGCCAACAAAAACTTCCTCCAGTTTCAGAAATAATCAAACACAGGCATGACCATGGTTTCTTGATGGGAAAATAGGGTGGGAAAAGAATATAAAAAGATGCAGCAAAAATAAGAGCAAAGAGACGGTTGCTATGTGTTTGGATGTAAAAATAAAATTTTAAAATGGTCCTGGAAACTTTCTTTCTGAAAAGTGGACTTTTTGCCAAACAAAAAGGAACTCTAATGTCTGCAGCATACTGTTTGACTTGAAAACTCTCGATTTCACAACACAAATGAGCTTTATGGCACTTAGAATAAACTGATACTGTTATGTGAAATCATCATGTATCTGCGCATGAATTTTCAGGGAGATTTCTGTATTCATAGGAGACTGAAAAAGAAAATATCTCAGTTGTTGCACACAACACAAAGCACTATTTGCCAGTGGCTGGGAATTGGACGATCAGGCGGAGGCACGGGAATGCTGTTGTTGCTGCCCGTGCAATTGGTGACAGATATTTTGCTTGGACAGAGTATGCTAGAAATAAGCTGAAGGGAGTTAGAAGTAAGGAACAGGGAAATATGTCTGTTCTTGTCCATTTCATTTGCTCTGTTGCATTGCCTCTAAAGCAAGACATTTTTTAGCCTGTTAATGTGTCTGAATATCTGACTCCTGTCCCCAGCCATTCTGATTTAGTCAACCTAAGACAGTCAAAATAAGTTATTTCCTTGTCTGAACTCCTCAGTCATTCACTATTTTTCTTCTCTTGTATTATGGTACCAAAAAAAAAAGAAAAAAAAAATTACCTGTTTTTATTGTCCTTGATTACAGGATTTCTGGATATTCCCTTTATGCATTTTTGTTCCTATCTCTTTTCCATTTCTCTCCAAATAACCAGTAGCTGCAGGACCAGTCAGTGTCCCCAAATGGCAAAATCTTTCTACCCCCCAACTTTAGTGAGATTATTGCCTGCCCCAGACTTGGTAGCTGAATTTAAAATAGAGTTTTCTCTTCAGTACAATAAATTGCTTCCTTCATGTTGAGTCAAGGGGAAAGGGGAATCTTTCGCTTGGCCTTGTTTCTTCTCTTTTCTCCAAGTCTCTGCTCTTTAGCAAGTGACATGAATTTAATGGTTTTAATACTCTGTAATCATTGTGCAGTTTGTCAGTACCTTTTACAGACTGCATACTGTCACTATGCAGATCCTCAGCCAGCTAGAAGGAGCCTTTTACTGCTTTAGCTCTCTGCATTTCATCCATTCTGCAAATAAAATCCTGCTGGGTTCTTATATCTGTTTTTTTTCCTGTAATGACAGAAGAATTTTAAGGATGTAGGCTTGATTTTTGAGCTGGAGTCTATATTATGACTCAGATTCACTCAGTAGAAAAGGAATTCCCATGGAAAGCACGGAGGAATCGATAGGAGCACCCTGAGTCTCTGGTACACTTCCGCTGCTCCTTCCACAAACCAGGATCCTGCCACAGGAGTCACCAAGCCCTCACAGGCCTCACTGAAGTGCTCAGAAGACAACTCAATGACTCTCTATGCATGGGACATTTCAGCTTGAACAAGAAGCAGTGATATTTTCCAAAATGCCGCCCCTTTTGGCGTCACCAGAGGTTGACATGATTCATAGTGTTGATTTTCCTTCTTACAGTGATGACTTCTGAACTGCTCTGTCCAAGAAGCTGGTTCAGATTTGCTGGAGATGAATGGAGAAGTCCCATCAAAGTAGTCTGCAGGGCTCTAATTACATGAGAGTCTTACCTTACAGCAGAGAAAGACCGTCAGTCCCCATAATGAGGAGGAACTGACCAGGGAGGTTGCTAGCCACTCAGCAGGATCAGAAAAGAGAAGGTGTGGCTGTACTATAGGTGTCTGCAGGAGTCAGGAAAAGGGTCAGGTATACAGCTTATGGGTGGTTACTTCTTGTATCGTCCCAAGAAAATTCTCCAGGGCTGATTTGTTAGTGCCTTGGTATATTATTCATAGAGAAGGAGGTAAGAGAAGGTCTTCAACACATGGACAAGGTCCCTGTCCCCTGAAGAATCCCTCTCAGACACCGTTTCTGGGTGGTATTTCTTCCCACTCCCTGCAGATGTTCTGCATATTTGGCATTATCTCATGTATGTAAAAAGGAGTTTTCCTTTTTTTTGTTTTGGTAATAATAATTCTAATTGCTGAATTTTCATTAGGCACCTGAAAGTGTCAGTGTCCTTTACTGGATGTCCAGGGCAGTGTTGGTAGGTGCCAAGTCCCAGATGTGACTCCACTTGCCTCCAAATGCCAATGGGCTCACTGGGGTCCTGCCTCTGGGCTGGCTGCCCACACATGTTCGAATTGGTAGGAATTTGTGACTTATTTTCTGAAACGATACATGTAGGAAAAGTGGTGTTTCAGAGCGGAGGGGCTTCAAGATGCCAAAGGCGCTTTTGAAAATGTTTGCTGCAGTTTGTGCTGTACTTTGCATGTGTGTGTTGTGATACATCTACAATGTCTTACTGCTTCTGGCTGACCTGTGTACAGGCTGGGACGCGGCCAGGCTCCTCACCCATCCTGTCATGCCTTTTGGCAGATGTAATCTCTGGAGAGGTGGCAGTGACAGCTGTGGGGGGCTAGCTGGTCGGCTGGCTGGTGAATTCGCTCTTTTTCTGTCCCCCACGCAAGCGCAGAGCTGCGAGAAGCTGCCCTTTACCTTCGCCTCTGCCCTCCCCTCACACCCAACAGTTTCTGGCTTTTCCCCATGGTGCCGTGCCCGTGTGGGGTGGCGGGGGGAGCTCTGGGGGAGGAGGCCGAAGGCTGCCCTGGGCCGGCCACAGACGCTTCCAGCCGCTCCAAGGACCAACAGCCAAGCCCAGCCCAGCCCTTCAGCCACAGGTGCGGCTTCCAAAGCGTATGGAAGAAATGGCAAAACCACCAGATGAGCAGAGGAGTGAGGGGAAAAAAGTGAGGGACAGGAGGGGGAAGAGCAAGGGGTGGCAGGCAGCGCTGAGCAGCATCTGGGACTGGAGCAGATCTGCCCTGCCGCCTGTGGAGAGCCCACGCCGGGGCAGGGGAGAGCGTGAGGGAGAAGGAGAGGCCGGAGAAAACAGCAAGTGCTGAGCGTAGCCCATCCTCTGCAGTGCTCTGGGTCTAGGGGGACCTGGAGGGAAGGGGGGAAGTTGGGCCTTGGGGAGGCCCCGGGAGGGAAAGGTGCTGGTTTGGGGTTTGTCTTTGTTTCTTACTACCCAAATCGATTTTAACTGGCAGTAAATGAAATTGATTTTCACCAAGTTGAGCTTGACTTGTCTGCAACAGCAACTGGCAAGCAATTTTCCTGCCTTTATCCGGCCCCACAGGCTTTCTTGTCCTAATTTTCCGCCGTCCTGCTGAGGACCGAGTGGTGGGGCTGGATGGGAGTTTGGCCTTTATCAACGTGAACCTCCACACTCTTAAATTTACAATCAACTGTTGATAGAGTCTAGTCTGTAAAAGATGTCCTGTGAGACCTTCTGCGCTGTTACCTGTGATTTAGAAGAAGTGAAATTGGTGGCCCAAGTAAATGTCCTTCACTCCTGTCTTCCCAGTGGTTTTGAATACTTTGCATCAGGAGATAGTCTCTTCTTGGTACATTACCTGCCTATTAGCTGTTTTTCTATTTAACCTTGGCACCACTCAGATTCAAGAGAGGGTGTATGAAGATAGGGTCAGAATTTAGCTCTGATTTTCCATCAACAGAAGAGATGAAATAACAGATTGCAAACCCTACAGCTGAATCTGCAGAGAGGGTCCGACAGCAATAGTACCTTTGACAAAATAGCTGTTGTAGTAACCTCATTAGGCAGCTGGATTTTATATCAGCCTATAAATTAAAGCATTTCCAGTAAGTGATGCTAGATACTTTATAAATACTTCATCAACTAAAGGCACCTTTTGATGCCTGTAAGCCCAAATATTATACTGCACATCATTAAAATCCTCATTTATGACCTTTGCAACAGTTAAGTCAAAATATCCTCATTCAACTGATGGATTTTATCATTATATCATTATATGTAAAATTACTGCAGAGAGATGTTTGCTCTGAGTTGTTCAAAGATGTGCACAGTTACAAGACCAAGAGCTTCCAGCAGGTTGGACAAGAAGCGACTCTTGTGTGTCCTTTATTTTCAGGAAGTGAGTGCAGTGTGTGCGTAGGACAGGGCTTTATATGCAGAGCTGTCACACAGCTGGAAAAGAGGAGGAATGAAATAATGTTTAAATATTGTGTGTGTTTGCATCAAAGTGCTTAAAAAGAATAGGTCACGATCACTTAAGCTATCCTAAAGGCTACTCAGCTCTGCTACTGGTATAATAAAGGCTCAGTAGCTATGAGAAAAAAAACAACTATGTGGCTCAAGTCTAAACGAAGTGGCAGCACAGCAGTACTTCCAATGAAGTCATTAAGAATAAAAGGGTGAGTGGGAAGTCTTTCTTGCTAGGAGCAAAGAAGGGTCACGGTAGTTTTGAGAATGTCAGGTATAGCAAAGACTTTAAGCAAAAGAAGGCTGCAGTATAATTACTTTGCACTGTGGAGAGGCTTGTATTTTTTATTTTACATCTTAAAAGTACATGCTATGAGAGTTATTTGCATTTAACGATGCTCCAGTTTGTCATTCAAAGTTGACTGAAGTCAGGCTACCATGAATCTACTTTACAACAGGTTCCTTTTATGTACACTTCATGGACATGAGTAGTGTTAAAGGCACCATCAGGTGTTACAAAAATTAAGTACCTCCTGTAGCAATGCATCTCTGAATGCTATTCTTATTTGTAGTGCTTTCTATCCAGCAAATACAGGTTAAAAACTGCACTGCAGTTGCATGTTATTTTATTGCAGGAGCTCATGAACTTGTGTTGTATTATCATCTTGTGGAATCTGGAGAAATTAAATTTTATTCAGATACTACACTTCTGCACTCTGCTTTCTTTAAAAGGGCAGCCTGTGGTTTGGGCAGCTTCAGCGTCAAGGAGAACAGCGTTCTTCCTTGCCGTGCTAAATGTGTTACTGTCTGTTGCTCACATGTCTTCAAGTGAGGTTTCTGACCTCTTCTGGATGTCAGCGTGTGGTGTGCTGGAGAACTTTTGCAGGGGTTTCCCCCATCTTCATGTAAACCTCGGATGCCTATTTTAAGGGGAACAAGAAAATACTATTTTCTTTCCCACGTGTCTTCTGCTTAAATAGTTCTTGCCCCTTCTCTCAGGCTCTATCCTCTATTTAATCTGGTTTTAGAATAGGACATACTTTTTTCTGAGCCAGCCCTATTAAAAAATGTTACTTGACTAAATTTCCTGTGCAGTGACCCAAGCAATTGAGTTTGTATTTGTTATCTACTGAATGATGAACATGCTACAGAGTTTGTTACATCTAACCAGGAGCAGCCCCACTATAGGACTATTTTCTTCAAATTCACATTAGGACCTGGATATGAACTGGCATTGTTCCATGGACTTAATGGATTTGTAGATTTTGGGGCCAGAAGCCATGATTGTGATCAGCACATCTGGCTTCCCATGTAAAATAAACCTCAGAATTTCACCAAGTGATTCCTGTGTCAAGTCTGATGACATTTACTGGAACTGGAGCATATGTTACAGAAAAATACCTGCTCTTGTTTTTTAAAAGATCAGGCAATGGGATATTCTCCATGGTGATTCCACCTAGCTACCTGTGCTAGTGGCTAATACACTTCTTTGTGATATGCAATTTAAATTTTCCTTACTTAAAGTGACTGTTTCCCATGTGCTTTTGTCAGCCAGATAAGTATCTGAAGTTTTCTTACGTAGACAGCAGGGCCAGGGTCTAGTCACTTCTAGCCTTATACACATTTCATACCACCTGAAGAAGCTGACTTATTCTGTTGCATCTTAAAAAATGCTGAATTACATATACACAAAGAAGTAAAACTTATGTCTGTTAAGAAGGCAAGCCCCAAAACACACACAATTAACTTTGAAGGTGGAAATGAGACCCTGATGTGTATTGCTTGTGTGGACTCATTTCATGAGAGTGAATTTATCTGAAAGTCTCATGCGCTTCACATTTAGCTTGACAGTTTACGTACCTTTGTACTCACGCATGGCAGAGATACATGTCAGTGAAGTAACACAGTTCTTCACTAGCTGGTTTGACTGACAAGTCAAGCTCCAGTTAGTTTCATTCCAAACTGTCTTCTTTCTGAAAGGGCAATATTACAAAACTGGCTGTTGAATTACTTGCTCTCTATTTCTGTCTTGTAACTGTCTATAAAAAACATCTTGAAGAACTTGGATTCAGGACTGGAGCCTGGGGCATGCAGTTAAAAGACAGACAGTGCTAAAGGGGACAAGGCTTGTGGCAAAGGGGAGATCTGTTTCCCAGTGTAACCTTGGAAGGGGCAGATTTAGTTGCTGGAGGAAAAGGGAGCCTTGGGGACTGGATGGCCTGATAAAAACTAGAGGAGAGTGAATTCAGCAAGAAACTCGGGGATTTCCTCAGGCAGCTGACTGGTGGCTCCCAAGGGGTCCTGGGGCAGAAGTAGCTCTTTGTGTAAGAAGCTAGAAGGCATCAAAAGCGAGAAAGGAAAAGAAGGGAGGGTGGGAGGCTTGAAACTAAGAAGAGCCTGGAGATGAAGTAGTACAGAAGATGTGAGTGGAGTTATGTTAGCTTTTAACTTACTGTTTTATTTAAATAAAATTGAAAATTGATTTTGTTTCCAGCCACAGGCAGGGGTACTGCGGTTGCATTTGTGAAGGTTGCCTTTAGCTGCAACCCAAAGATTCTGGTTAAATTACCATATCCTCTTGATAATGAAAGCTCCTTAACTTTTCATTATCACGTTGTTTTTTTGTTTTTACTTTGTTTTGAATTTGCCAGGAAGTCAAAGATACACATGGGAAAATTCTGCTCCAGCTGCACACTGGTAAGTCATGAGCAAAGTGAGTGATTCAAACTGAGTTAGTGAGGACTTAGGAAACACATAAACAAAGCCATAATCAGCTTTTTAAAATAATACAAATTGAGGAAACAGTGGAAAAGTTATGTGGGACAATGGACTTATGAGAGACTTTCAGTGTTTTAGGCGTCACGCCACAGCTTCACCTTTTTTCTGAAGTCATTATCTTATTATAGGTGCTAAAGAAGGCCTGATGAATTTGTGAATATCAATGACAACTGTGAAGGGCAGAAATGTGTCTCAGCGGTAGGACTGGGGGCATATCCAAACTTAAGATTCCGTAACTTTTCAAACTTGGAAATGTTCTTCTATTTCACGGGTTGTGTATATGTGTAATGGATGGAACAATCTGAAGCTGGCTTGGTGCTTCTTAAAAATATTTCCTGCAATAAACTTCAGTATTTTAGTGAATAAACTAAAAATGGGTTTGCATGGTCTTACTGATGTTGATGCAAACAGAAATGTGAACTAGCGGAAGATCAGGCAACACACACACTCTGTGTGGAACTGAGGACAGGAGAACTGCATGTTTGGGTGCGGGCTGGTGTCCAGGATGGGAGGAAGAAGAATATTTTGCATGCTGTAAAAAGTTAGATCACAGAAAACCAAGATGATTTTAGGTTGTCAAATTACTGCTGTGAGCTGGGACTCTGAGCATCTGTTAAGTGTGTATGTGTTTGTAATGGCAGCTGGTGACTGTGTAGGGCATTAGTTTCTTGTGCATTTATTTAGTTGGAGAATTACCTCCATTGTGAAGACAGGAAGAGGGCTTTTAGGCTAGACAGAGGGCTTCTGTTTGTTCTGTGGCACTCTGCTTGAGTCTAGCTGGGATGGGAAATTTTTATGTAAGACTGACACAGAAACAACCTAACGGCAGAAACTGTAGTAGATAGTAACATACATCTACTGGGATGTTCCAGAGACTCTTCAGTGGGAATGAGAGTTATATGGGGGATGTACTTCTTCTCAGGTACAGAGAAGGATTTGTTAGATCTGGGATATGAGCTCAACACCCTGTTTTTCTTCATCTGGGAGAGCATTCTGACGCTCCCAGTTACTAAGCAGCATCCTTTTGCTATCAGATGAATTTTACATGCTGCATGCATAATCAGATTTAAACACAGGTAAGTGAAAGATGTTGGGACTTTTCACTATTCAAATTCTGTAGTTTTTCTTGGAAAGCACACCCCGCTCCCCTGCATTAATGGAAACAGCATCCAATAATCTGTAGTGAGGAACCTCCCTTATGCTAGTAGGTCAGACAAAGAAAAGTTGGAAAACGTCAGAATTAGAGTGACTTGTGCAATGTTAATTTGCTTGTCCAATGCATGTTATATTAAGATATCAGCATATCATTACAGCATAATGATGGTCCTGTTTGTTCTTTTTTTTTTTTTAAATTTCATAAAGGAGATAGGTGATACCAGTTCAACTAGTCCAACTGCAGTTTAAGGCAATTCCTTGAGTATATTGTTTATGTGAACTCCGGTTCTTTGTTCATCCAGCAATGGGCCTATGCCTCTCTGCTGGTATGAAAGGGAACTTCTCTGTAGCAGAAGTGATGACCATGAAAGCCTGCAACACTGAGTCTCTTGCCCTCCAGTTCAATATGTTTAATATAATATGTTTCAAACTTGCTCACTCCTAATGTATAAGTTTTCTCTTAAAGCAGACTCAGCAAATACAATCTTAGGTATGGTTCTGCTCCTTTAGATGAAGTATAACAAAAAACAGAGGAGGGGAAACAAGAAGGAAGAAGAGGAAGTTTTATGCAGCATGTGTTAAATTCAAGCCTCTAGTGAATAATACTGTGTAATTCTTAGCATACATTTAAATGAATCTGTCGTGGAAATCTGAGTTTTGTATGGCTATTGAATCTGTTTTAATTATATGGGATGTTAAATACAAACAAAAAGAATAAGCATAAACTGACAAAAGAAGCTCAGTTTTGATCAGCTTTGCTTTGGATTAACAAAACACATGGTATTTTCACCAGTGGTAAAGTGTACTTCAGATTAAGTCAATTAGGGCTATTAAGACAGATGGCTTTGTGAGAAAAAACATTTATCAGGAACTGAAGAACTAATAGACTACTTTCTGAAAGTTCATAATGTCAACAGAGAGGTTTTTTGTGTGGCAAAAAGGAGTTCAAGCTAGCAATTGCCATGGTATTTCTGAGCTCAAAAATAGTTTCTCAGGATTTAATTCCACGTGCAGCATCAGTCCATTCACACAGCATGCTGCTCAACAATTGAGAGATACCTTTAAAAATTTCTAACAGCTGTTTCACAGCAGTGTGGTGGTCATTGGCTGACATGAGGTGTGTGACAGGGGGACAATGTGCTGAGAACAGGCAGTGCCAGCACTGCCAGTGAGTTCTCACCAGCCGTACATACAAAGATCGAAAGTCTTTATACACCAGTAAGTCCTTCAAGCTCATCTTTTCTCTCCAATTGCTTGAAAGGGTTGCAAGTCATTAAATTGCCTGAATTTCTTGTGGTAGGTTACACCAATTTCTGCTGTGCATTTGAACAGTTCTGATTATTTATGTTGTAGAGGTTTTCTGGTTATTTACTTTTTAAGCTCTGCAAGTGTTATTTTAAGTACCTCACTCTCCTACCTTTAAGGCTAATTTCACCTTGGTCCCTTCCCTGTTCTTTTCAAAGTTGTTTTTTCAGTTCTTATGACTGTAGATTTTTTTTTGCCTCATGGCAGGACAGACCTAATTTTCTATACATTCCTGACTATTCCTGCCCTTTCTATTTCACAGACTTTGGGTACCTATAGCTTCTCTGGAGCAAGTTTTACCAGTCAGCAGGAAATGGCAGCCAACACTTCTGTCTTTGGCTCTTGGCAAGTGGTTCTAAAGTGATGGGCCTCTCTTGAACAAGAGTTCTCCTTTCTCCCTGAATTCACAGAAATGCCTCTTGGCATAAACTAATATAATCATGCAGGAAAGGCAGTCTTACTAGCAGGCCAAACTAACATAAATTCCCACAGGACAGTTATGTCTGTTAAAATATAACACTTGGTATAGAATAAATATATATAAGACAATAATATTCTAGGGTACCTACTTTTTACTGCTTTGGATCAGCCATGTGGGCCATTGGGAAACTTCAGTGTTTCCAAGGAGAAAGAGGTCCTTAAAGGCAGCTTAACCTAAAGGCTCAGAATGAAAAGGCAAACTGAGTAGATTCAATTTATACCATTTTAAGTTTCAGTGCTGGAGGCACTGAAGCAAGACTTCAGTGGAACAAAGATGCTCCCTATGATGCACAAGACTCACCAAGGAAATCATAGCTTCATTTTTGTTGATTTTCTGTGACATCTGTGCGTCTGTCTTATTAACTTTTTTATCATTACTCATGAAGAAACCTTCTCTTGCTTAGTTCTTGGCATTTAAACAACCTTTCTCTATTTCTTTTACTATTTATAGCTCTACTTCTCAAATTTAGATAGATAATATGGTGATTTTTCTTTTTGGTTTGTTGGTTGTTTTTCTCAGATCTATGCGGCCCTTTTAAGTATATAATGATATATATAACATAGGATCACATAAGATTATTAAAAGATCATATATATTATATATATAAGATAGGCAGTGGGTACATATATAAGAAAACTAGTCTTAATATTTTATTTTGCTCCTCTCAAATTACAGACAAGCCTATTTTAATACTACTTCTTCACTCGTCTGTGCTCCTCAAGCAGACCTGTGAAGGCTCGATAGCCAAATTGCAGTTTGCTTAAACTGACATATCTACACTGACATCCAAAGAATTCAGGTTCTTCTGTGTCTCAGTCTGAAGTAAAAAAAATTCTAGGTTTCTCCGGGTGTGGATGAGAGCTGACTGCAGTTCCAGTATCTGTGATACTCACCAGAACCAGATATACCCTAAAAATTAATTGCCGTTTTTTTTTTAATTGGGATAAAAATTCTCTGTGTTAGAAAAACATATCATTTCTCTGTAATATTTAATGCATTTGCATATTTTAATCTATTTCAAACCAAAAATTAAGGCCTATCAGTGTGATATATTAATGTATGCCATTTCTTTTATATTATATGGCTAATGTGCTGTGTAAAGTATATTTTTTTTATGTGAAAATTCTCCCTCATGTCATAAAAGTCACTTGATGGCATGAATAGTCAGCTCAGCTGAGACTTGAACATAGATATTTCAGACAACTTGTTTTACTTCTAATAAAGCAGACATCTGTTTAAAACTCGACTCCTCACCAATTAACTGTTGCCACAAATTTAAATGGATACAGATCTGTGCTCTTAGATGGTATTTAAAGAGCACTGAAATTCATATACACACACTCTGAGCAGATGTAAATCTCAGTAGTTACACTCAAGTCAATACAAGCATGGAGATTTATATCCACTAGAGCTATGGCCCAAAGTGTTTGCCCTGGAGAGATTGCTATTTATGGACAGTGGCATAAAGCAGTGAGAATTAAGGATGATCAGAACATATCTCTTCTATGAAAAAGCAGTGAGCTGAAAGAAAAAAATGGTGTGAGGAGAAGCTGGTTTGGGACTGGACTGCTGACAAATGGTGAAAAGGCCAGCATTAACTGGAATTAGTTATGATCTAGTACAAAATCTCTAAACTAATACTGAGTGACTGAATAAGCAGATGAGATAAAACGCAGGTTCCACTGGACACTAAGGAATACTAGAAAAGGACAGACTTAGGTGTCATGTGGCACACCAGTAACCCAAGGGACTGTATGCATCTGTGGAACTGTGATGCTTCCTGCAGGGGCAGTCTGCTGACTAGCACGCCAAAAGGGCCTGTGCCATAACACACTTCTCTGTCTTTTCTGTCAGATCTATGTCACATGTCCACTAACACTAACGGCTCTTAACACAGCACTGGGAGGTGAACAAATCTTACATTCTGGATACTGCGAAAGGAAGAGAAATAGGGATAGTGATTTGTTATTATAATTGCTAGAAACATGAATCTGCCCTTGAAGTGTTTGCTAAGTATGGACAGCATCGAGGCTTTTAAAAAGGGCGTGTTCTTCTTGTTTAATTTGGAGTTTTCTTTTGATACATTTATAGTACCTACTCTTCTACATTTGTTTAAAACTTAAGCTTGAAGGAACACTCAGTATAAATAACATAAAGGTTTCATTTATTTTGGTATATAGATTAAGTTCTCCTTAGACTCCTTGTAGTGATGCTTTAAAAGGCTTATAAATACCCATCCTTTTTATAAACTAAAGTTTTTATAAATTATGTTTCTGAATAACAAATTTTTTCTGTAATTTCTCCTATTTATAATTTTTTTACTCATTCAGATGATGTTTTGTTCATAAATAAGAATAATTTTCCTCTTTTGCCAGATACATTGTCTTTGTGCAGTCCTACACGCTTTCAAATACAGACATTACCTTCACCATTCCACAGCACTTCTTCCACAGCATGCTAACAATTTTTCTTTCCAGCCTGTCTTGGTTCCAGCCCAGCTGGTTACAAAGCACCACGCAGCTGCTCGCTCACTCCCCCATCCCCGGCCACTGTGGCATGAGGAGAAAATATAAAGAAACGCTCATGGGTCGAGACAAGGACAGGCAGGGATCACTCCCCACTTACGGTCACGGGCAAAAGACAGGCTCAACTTGGGGGAGAAACACAATCCATTTAATTTACTACCAATCAAATCAAAACAAGGATATTAGGAAGTAAAACCAAACCTGGGAACACCTTCCCCCACCCCTCCCTCCTTCCCGCCTCAAGCCCACTCCCGGTTCTCTCCACCTCCTCCCGCCGGCGGCACAGGGGAACAGGGGACGGGGGTTGGGGTCAGCTCGCAACACCTTGCGTCTGCCGCTCCTTCCTCCTCGGGGGGAGGACTCCTCACTCGTCCCCTGCTCCAGCGTGGGGTGCCTCCCGCGGGAGACAGTCCTGCACGAGCTTCTCCAACGTGAGTCCTTTCCGCGGGCTGCAGTTCCTCAGAAACTTCCCTGGCGTCGGTCCTTTCCGCGGGCCGATCTTCAGTCACAGACTGCCCGAGCGCGGGCTTTCCTGTGGGGTCACTGCCATCTTGGGGGCATCCGTCCCCCTGCGCCGGCGGGGGCTCCTCTCTCCCCGGGCTGCGCGTGGGCATCTGCTGCCCCGCTGCCCTCCGTGGGCTGGGGGGGGACAGCCTGCCGCCTCCCCACGGGCTGCGGGGGCATCAGCCTCCTGCGGCGCACCTCCTCCCCTCCTTCCTCGCTGACCTTGCTGCCTGCACAGGGGTTTCTCTCACATCCCACTCTCCTGCCCCGCTGCAGGCTCCCCTTCTCAAACCTGTTCTCCCAGAGGGCGACCACCGTCGCTGACGGGCTCGGCCTTGGCCAGCGGCGGGTCCGACTTGGAGCGGGGGAAGCTTCTAGCAGCTTCTCACAGGAGCCGGCCCTGCGGCCCCTCCTCTGCTACCAAAAAACCCTGTGCCACACGAACCCATAGCACAGCCTTTCCTTATTACCTTCTTTGTTAGATTTTGCTTTACTGGTGCTCCGTGTCATAGAAGCAGTAACAGTGTTGTACAGTCATTGTGCACTAAAGATACTCTAAGCGCTTTGTTTTGGTAACCCTATGGGTTACAGGAGAATGACGCAATGGTGGTAGAACCTTTTGCCATAAAACCTCCAGACCTTTGTGAAATAAACGCACCTTTCCCACTCATTTAATTTATTAGCACATTGATCATTCTTGTTCTTCTAATAGTTTTCTGGCATCATGAAAGCATGGCAAGGTGTTACTGTAATCTTGATAATGATCACTTTATCTAAACGTGGCAGTGTGTGGGGGACAGGGAACTTAGAGAATGTCTGCTGTTGAGAACGTGTTTTAACTGTTGGGATGTGTAAGCTGGCTCATCTATTTCTTGAATCATAGCCTGAAAATATCCACATGTAAATTTAAACTTGTGATTATATCAACAAGGCAAAATGTTGCAGCTGTGCCTGCCTGTTTCTGATTAATTTTCTTTAGATATAATCTAAAACTCTGGATTTCATTCAAATGTGAAACAAACTAATTTCTGACACATGAGACATTTTATGATATGGAACTTTCTCCTAGCCAGACCTGGTGAGTTGATTGGAAGGTCTTGTTGCAATGAATTCAGTTTTGTACTCTTTCATTTACCCTGGGCAGTTAAATGTATCTATTTAAAAAAAAAAAAAAAAAGGTAAAGAAAAAAGTCAGGTCCAACATTTATTTGGATGAAGGAAAGTGTTGCATATAAGTAGAATTACATACCTGTATGAAAAAAAGGCTTGCTGGTCTGATCGCAGCTCTCAAAATTACTGAAATAGAAGACATCTCTTATAGCTAGTGTCTTTTTGTAAATCTGAAGTAGTTGCACATAGTCTTTTTCCCTCTGAATAATCACTGAGCAGCTGAGAAGATTATTACAACGTATTGTAAAATTTCCCTCCTTTGTTTGAGAACAAAAATCAGATTAGTTGGAATCACTGAAGTGTTTGTTATTTACTCATTTATAGTTTTCTCCATGAAAAGGGGATATCAATCCCCTGCTAAATCCTGCAGATTAAGAATATTTTTTAATATTCTGGTGTTACCTTTTTTAATGTTTAATTATCAATTTTTACTCCTCTAAACTGTGGTATGAAGGAATATGCCAGTGCTCTGTGTTTTAAACTGTATTTTAATGATCACTTTACTTCAATGGTTGGAAAAGCATTTCTAACATGAACCGAGGAAATTTAGTAAAGATATCTTAGATTCTTTTTAAAAGCTTAAACTCTGCAGATGATATTATTATACTAGCTATTACAGCACAGCATTAGCTGAAGTATTTCCATGCCTTCTTTCAGCATTCATTCACATGTGAACTGGGCGTTTGAAGTGTTAGGTTTTCGGTGTTAGACACTTAAGTTGTTATGGAATTCTAAACTCCGTTATTTTGTGGTGTGTGCCAAACTGCCAAGCAATATTCATAGCACATATCTTCACATTTGTCTTAAAGTTAATTAAAAAAATTAAATATATTTGTTGTTGGATATACAAATTATTTGCTTTTTCTTATACAGTGTATTGCTAGATAGTATCCAAAGCACCATATCAAACAGCTTTTTCCCCACCTTACGTACTCTGCAACAGGTTGACTATGAATATCTTTATAAGTAATCTGAATAATCCATTCCAAATGTGCAGTCACTAACAATTGTAGACATGGCACTTAGGGACATGGTTTAGTGGTGGACTTGGCAGTGTTACGTTTACAGTTGGACTTGATGATCTTAAGGATCCTTTCCAACCTAAGTGATTCTATGATTATATGATTCTGTGTTTTGGATTTGAATAAACTAAACCCATGCGACTCAACACTATATTTCCAACTTCCCTTTTCCAACAAGATTTGTACCTGCTGTAATGTGTAGGGGGTTATCAAAGGACAGTAATTTATTTTAGCATGGAAGAGCTAGGTGTATTAAACATCAGGAGACAGTGTAGTAGAAAATAGATGTACAGCTTTAAAATATTTAGCTCAACAGCAACCTCTAACCTTGTAGAAAAACATAGCCTTTTTGTAAAATGATTAATTATTCATGTTTTCGCTGAGGTGCTTTTTTAATATAAATGACTTTTTCCTCTTTGGGAGCATATAGGATAATTTCCATTTATACCATCAAATTAAAATATAAAAAAAAATGCCAAAACCCCTTTTCTGGTCAAAAGCAGGCTGCAATTCATATAAGTCAGATAAATCTGTAGAGGAACAAGAAGACTCTAGCCTCCTTGTAGATAGATTCCCTATAGCTGGAGAAAATTACAGTAAAAAATGTTCTGTCACATTTAAAAGAACCCTTTTAGTTGAGTTTCAGTAGAGATATTGAAGAGAGCCCACCCCATAAACTATCCAGTAATGCTTCCAATTTAATGTTATCTGAACTTAAATAGTTATCATGCATGAAATGGGAAGCTTTATTTTTGAAATGGCAATGCAAGATATCACTGGAGCAAATCCTGATTTGTGAGGTGGAGTTTTATGAGATTCTGCCCTTGGGATTAAAGATGTGACCAGTCACAACATGTTAAATCCAGTGAGGGAAAAGGGGAAGAAAGTCCAGAAAGGGAACTGTTTGCATCAAATGGCTTTTAGACTTTTAAACTGGAGGACTAAATTAAGAAGCTAGACTCCTACACAGAGTTAGCAGAGACAGTGAGCTCCCCTCAGGGCATTTATGAGATGGACTCTGGTGCTGGTGTATTCGAATCTGCCACACAGGAGAGTCTAATTCTCTCCATGGGCGACTGAAGAAGGATTTGATATGTGTGACTGGATTAAAGGACAGGGGAAGTCATAGCACCAAAGCCTCGTGCAGGATGGGTTTGAATTCAGGAGTCACAGCTGAAAGCACGAAATGATTTACCAACCTGTCATGCTGGTGTGAAATTTCAATAGCTCGTTAAGTACTTGGGCTTTTTTAAAGTATTTATTGCCTTGGAATTTGTGTTTCTCAGCTTCTGTTTTCTGAATTTTCAGATTTCATGAGCCAGGGAGGGAGGGAGGGAGGAAGGAAGGAAGAAGGAGAAGAAAAGGGAAAGGAGGTGGGGAAAGAAGGGTAAGGGAGCAGGGAGAGGGAAGGGGAAAGGGGAGAGGAGAAGAGCGGCGAGGGAAGAAAAGGGAATGGAAAACAGAGAAAATCAGTACAAAGTCCAAAATCAGCAGTTATTGACTTCCTGATATATTATTTTTTTCTCAGACTTGGTGTTATGACACTGAACGACCAAACAGAGACTCCTGCATGGGCATTGAATAAGCTCCCAAAAGTTGAATTTCTGTTACTGAGCGTGCACTGATACTGTCTCAGCTGTGAAGTTAAATTTACTAACTTAACCCATCCTGCAGTGAACAATGCTAGCCACATGGGGGTGTGTAGAGAAAGCGATAGATGAAGAGGATGCTTAAAAAGATACGGTCCTAGTGAAATCACAAGGTTTGATATTTCCTTTCTGACTCCTGTTCATTCTCCACTGCAGATGGAAACCAGTGGGACAGCTTCATGATAACCTCCTGCTCTTTCCTAATGAAGCTGGCTGTCAGCCAGGCTAAGCTTGGCTGCCGTGTGCCAGGTGAAATGTCTCAAGTCCTCAGTAGTGATCTGCAGAGCACAGAGACATCCCTGTTTAGCACTGGCAGTTTCTAGATGCCATGATAAATGAGAATGTCTGCCCCGGTGTTGAGGTCTCTGAGTTTATAAGGGCAGTGGGCTAATCAAATTTCAAATGGAGCTGGGAGGGTGGGTGGTGGTGGGTGGAGAGAGATGCTGTCTAGCTGTTGTGGCAGCAGTGGTTTGGAGGAGGCTGTGGCCAAGCTAAACCTCTTGTTTTACTCATTTATTTCACAGGTGACTTCTAAATTACTCTTACTTTACTGGTAGTCACGGTTTGTTTAATACTGAGGTGCAAGTGAAACACTAAGTGAAAACATTTTGTAATTCAAGTGATGCATTAGATGCAGATGAAATAGAACTGTAAACTTAAAGGTCACTGTTTATGATGAGCAAAAAGAGACCTGATGTTGCCAGCATAGGCTCCTTATGCAAAATGGATTTTGAGTGTTGCTTAGCGCAATGTTTGAGTAAACCTGCAAACCTGTTCTGTCCGTAATAAATTACTTATTGCCTCATGGGCTGCTTCTGCTGTCAGTGGCAACGCTAGCACATATAAAGTTCCTTTCATTAAAGCACTGAAATAGTACACATGTAATGGAATAATGCCACATGGAAGCATCTTATTTAGTGGGCTGCTGTCCCCTTCTTCCATTAGTAAACCAATCTTTTGAGAAAAAAGTAGGCAGGCTTCAGAGCATACAGCAGTTTCTGAAATCTGAAAGAGTCCTTTGTCATGAGTATTTGGAATACAGGCAAGCCTGAAATGTGTTGTGCAGTGGAAGCTCTAAAATTCAATGATTTCAAGGGTCAAGAAACTGAAAATGGCCTTACCAAAACATTGTTTGCAATTCCTGGTTCAGAACTGCTGTCAGAGCATTCAGAATGAAATGCTTTGTTGTGATACAAGATGGGCTCAATATGCTGACAGCGCCTGATGAAAATCAGAGCATTCCCAGAAAACAGTTTGATTCTTAGCAAACTGAATTTTCTGATACATCAGGTTCCATGAAATTTTTTAGCTAGTTCTAGCACCTGGGAATGGTGTGACAACAGTTAGCATTCCTCTTGTTTGTTGAATCCCACTGTATGCTCCTTGGTCGATGTCCCCATTCCTGTTAGCATCAAGGTGTTATGTTGGCTATGAGTTTGCAAAATGCATTTCAGTTCAGAGAGGATCCTATAATATGTATCTGGAGCTTCTACCTATGCTTTTAAATAGAAGCCGAAAGTAAAATAAAAGTAAAAAATCATTACATGTCTGTAAGTTCTGTTTTCACTGCCGATCCTATTTTTTCAAGGGTATTTAAGCACTTGGTGGGAACACCATATTTTGAATGCCACAGTGTCCTGGTTTCAGCTGGGATAGAGTTAATTGTCTTCCTAGTAGCTGATATAGTACTATGTTTTTGAGTTAGATATGAGAAGAATGTTGATAACACTGATGTTTTCAGTTGTTGCTAAGTAATGTTTAGTCTAAAGTCAGGAATTTTTCAGCTTCTGATGCCCAGCCAACAAGAAGGCTGGAGGGGCACAAGAAGTTGGGAGGGGACACAGCCAGGGCAGCTGACCCAAAGTGGCCAACGGCTTATTCCATACCATGGGATGGAATGTCTAGTATAGAAACTGGGGGGAGTGGGGGTGGGGGGATTGCCGCCTGGGGACTAACTGGGCATCGATCAGTGGGTGGTGAGCAATTGCATTGTGTATCACTTGTATGTTCCAGTCCTTCTATCATTATTATTGTGATTTTATTAGTGTTATCGTTATCATTATTAGTTTCTTCTTTTCTGTTCTATTAAACTGTTCTTATCTCAACCCATGAGTTTTACTTCTTTTCCCGATTATGTCCCCCATCCCACTGGGTGTGGGGGGGAAGTGAGTGAGTGGCTGTGTGGTGCTTAGTTGGTGGCTGGGGTTAAACCATGACACACAGATGCCAAGTCTCTTTGAAAATATGGCCTTTTGGCTCACACTAATGCTTCTGAACAAACTGCATATTCAGAGCTGTGAAGTAGCCAGCAGACAGGTGCTGCTATTTTCTGCACTGTGGTTAACCCTTCTGGAGTTGCTTACCTGTCTCCACTGGCTACCCAGAGAAGTGTACTTCCTGGTCTGAAGCGTCTCCATTGGGTGGACTGCGTGCCAGAATGGCTGGTTTTATTAGTAGCTCTTTCATGACCTAATCTGTTTGTCCTGAAAAAATTACTGTACTTACTACTGTCACCCTACCATTAGCTGGAAACACCTCTTTACCTACAGCCTCTCTTGATGCCAAGCTTTCTAACTCATCTGTGTTTCTTTTTAAGATATTTGCATTGATATGTTGAAGTGAATACTTACCTTTTCCTGCTGTCCTAGATGACTTTCACTTAACCCCCTGGGGCTTCTGTGAAATCTAACCTCTTCTGCAGAGCTGCTAGTATTCTAAGATTTGAGACTGCATATTCTAGTTCCCGACTGTGTGCATATCAAGGATTAGAGGTATCATTTTTGTTGCTGTATCGCTCCAGCTGTTTGAACTCATTATGATTGAGCAAAGAACAAATGAGAAGAAAATATTCACTAATATATCAGTTATAGCTTGAAAGTTTTATTGCCAATTAAAATACCACTTAGAAAAATACCCTATTAAAGGTTCTCAGTGAATCTGACTTGGTAATGGAGTGGAGCGTTGCATTGCTGCAGGAGTTGCTTGGCTTCCATTAGGCATCTGTGAGTCATCCTGTTCAAGTACAACACAACAGTGGGTCCAGAATACTTGTCTGATGCAGATTACTAGTATGAGGTAATGTTAAATTGTTTATGGAGAAAATTAATGAGGATTCGTATGGCTGGCATGTGTTAATGTCACGTGGGGCATTACATAACTGTGGTCATAATTGTGTTACAGCTGCTCAGTTTTCATTGCAGTTGTCAAACCTGAACATAAGGATTTTAGTGACAATGGTTTCACAGGCAAAAATATCTTCTTTGGGTTGTGTACAGAAATTTACTGGTGTGTATTACTTCCTGCTTCTGTTTCCAATAACAGTAAAGTTTAGAGCTCCCCGTTACGAAATGGATAGAGACATATAAAAGCAGGTAGTAAGTATTTGCTAACTCTGTTTCATAGCGGTGGGGTTAGCCAACATTAAGAGCAGTTTACATAGCATTAACAAATACAGTATTTGCTGTCGATAGTAAATTAAATTATTTCCTCCATTATTTTATCAGGTTTAGTGAGTGTATATTATACAAATTTACTGAGCAGGAAACTGAAGGATGAAAAATGTTAAGGAAGAATTGTTGTTCCCTTTTACTGAAGTACCTAGTGGTTGTGGAGAATTCCTACTCCCACACCAGGCTTTCTAAAGAGGACATACTCCCTGAAACTCCAGATTTCATTAAAAAGGCACTGAAACTTTCTCTCATGGATTACCTGACATGCTATATATTGTGCTAAGCCAAAGCTTTGCTTAAAAAGGCATGTGTATTCATTTTGTGTATACTCACCGGCGAGACTATGCCAGAATGAGCATTGCTTGCCAAAATACGAAGTGTACAAGCTGAATGCTGAGTGAAATTCATAGATAGAAAAGAATTTCTCTGTTGGAGGTGAGGTGAATGGGAAGCTTGCTGTAGTTTATAGCATGACAGTGTGGTTAAGGTAAAGCTATGCTATTCTGCCACCATTCTGCTGGTGAGGAACAGACAGTGGAATGCCTCCAGGTTGGATGTTGGGGGGGCCTCAGGACTGCGCAACTGCATGGGAGGCGGAGAAAACAGACAGGACCTGAGCCTCCAAAGAGTTCCCTGTGAAAACATGGGACAATCCAGACAGGTTAGCTTCCTGGACAGTGAGAGACTTTTGGTACAAATGGTTATTTCTAATGGCATCTGAAATGAGAAAATGTAGAGTTATTGCTTGATTTATAGAGTGGGACATACTAAAATCATTCTGTTCTGTTTATAACAGCTTCACTGACTGCACCTTGTCATTACCAATAGGGCCAAATTCTAAACTGCAGTAAATCAGCCTGCCAACTTCAAAGTCTCTGGTCCTCAGTATTTCAAGTAAGGAGAAATGATCCTGAGGGAGAAATATTGTCACAATTTTTTTTCTGAGAGATAGTCATACTTGGATGATAGAATGCAAGCTGATGCAAAGACTGGAACAGAAATGACTTCAAAAGATCCATGAGAGAATTACATGTCCTGAAAAAATTCCATGGGACTAAAACTACATACAGCAAAAAACCTTTGATCTAAGTGTGGTGTGAAAGATGACCAAACCCAATTCAGAGTAGCTTTTATTTTAAACTTTTGTTGGCCAATGGAGTTCAAACTACATTAAGAATTGTTAAATGTGAGCAAAAGTATTGAGGCTTAACTCCTGAAACCTCAGTTTCTGAAAATTACATTCCTTCTTCAAGCCCTGTTGCCAGAAAGTGTTTGAGGTTTGGGTTTTTTTTGCTTTTTCTTGTGGTTAGATAAATGATCAGTTGGAAGGAAATGTGCAAGTGAGTTTATTGCAGAAAGATTGGCATAAGTCTCTTTAAATAATCACTTACTTGCAGTCTAACTCTGTCTTGGATGCCAAATTATTAGAAAAGGCATGTACCTGGAAGCTGCAACTTCCATGTCAAATTTTAAGAATCTTAAGTGTTTGGAGCCTTAAGAGATTTGTGCTTGGTTTGTCTGCTTTCATGGATCATTTTAAATCAGCAGTACTATATAGTTGTATGTAATAATGGAAGGATCACTGTTTCAATACATTCAGGCATTAGAGAAAACTGATTATTCTTAGAAGCAGCACAGGGTCAAGATCTATTGGGAGGAGAAGGACACTGAATTTTCTTTGACATATGGGATTGATCAGACAAATCACGTTTTGCATTAGGCACTAGAAGGAACCCAAAACTTTTCAAATGGGACAGCAGACCAGTGAATTCCTGTCTCCATTATCCATATCATTAAGGACTCTTTTAAACCATGTGTGTGATCAGAAACCCATGAGAGTGCTGTGATCCTCAAAGGGGAGTGTCAAAGACATAAATAATAGCAAGTTCCCATCAATTTTATATGTCAGACACCTTTTAAAGAACAGTCCCCTGTGCTCACAGCTTAGCATAGAGAGGTTTGCTGTGGTGCTGTGTCTGGTGGCCACAAAGGGAACTGCTGTTGTTGGAGGGGAAGTGTCCTTTTCTGGATGTGGCCATTGGTGAAGGTTTCCTACTCCCCTTTGCCAGCAGTATTTTTTCCTATGCAACATTTCTTTAAATACCTCAGCTAAGAGCACTGCTACCAACTCAATTCATATTCCACTTGTCATTTTCCTCATTTCCCACCCTTTCTAGAAACTGTCTCCTCATTTTTGCATTCCTTTTTTTTTTTTTTTTTTCAGACCCAGGTAATCCTCTCCTTTTCATACAAATCTTTGTGGCTTAATTTTTTTGGTAAGCAAAATGTTTATGTCAGTTTGGTCTGAGCAACAAGAACAAAAACTGGTGGAAAGGCAGTGAGCCTATTGTTATAACTCTGTCCCTGTACAGTAGAGTAGCTGTTTTGGTTTTTTCCTCGCTCTTTGAATCTATGGTTGTTTTTCTGTACATAAGGTTGCTTGAGAGCTCTGGTATGAAGAAACAAATCAATTGACAAGTCAGAAAAGAAACATGAATTTCAAGTAGATTTTAAAAATTAAATTATGGGTTACCATACAAAAAAAATTGCTAATAATGTCTTAGTAATATTAAGGGGTTACCCACTTCAACTTGTCTGGCTTAAATTTAGAATTTTCTGCTTTTGCTAAAAGTCTGTATAGACTTGGTTCCTTTTTTGGGATATCCTGCACTCACTCTAAAATACTTGTTCCTATTTATACTGTTGCAGTTGCAGCAGAATACATGTGTGTATCTATCTATATAACTCAGGATATTAGGGATTGCTGTGATGGGAATGTTTAGAAGACTGACAAATCAGGCCAGTTTTAAACTTTATGGAATTCATTCATTAACAATGCACTTGGTGCTGATGGGCAGGCAGTTCTTACGCATTAATCAATTATCTGTACATATACAAAACTATTGACTTAAACAATTGTATTCTAAATCAGCTGTGAATTTTACAGTATCATGGAGCTGATGCCATATAGTGAGTCCATATGCCTAGAGCCCCTGGTGGTTGCTTGTCCTGAGGTCAAAGTGAGCAGGCTTGAGAGATCCTCAGTGAGAAAAATCAGAACTAAACTGCATTTGTTTTCTTTCTTCTCCGGTTCTCTTCATGCCTATATTTATGCTGTTGCTCTCCCTTTCCACAAGGGGGAGGGTTTTTCTTCTGCTCACCGTTTTTGCTTATTTTGACTTCTTTCGCCTTCCCACTCAGTCTTCTTGCGTAACTTTGCCCACCATTGCCTTTTGGATGATCACAGTGCTCACATCTTTATCTAAAATTGTGCCTGGCTCACAGTATTACAAAAAACTTACAAGCTATTGTTATATGATTTTAGTACATCTATATTCAAGTTCAAGGCAAGATTATATTAATTTTATCCTCAATAGTACATCTGTAGTTTGTAGGTGAGACAGGCCTTTGTTTTGGCTAGAGTACTGACACACCTATGAATACCCACTCCTTCCTCGCTGAGTTTGAGGGCTGCAGTTAGAGCAGAAGGATTTCTTCAGAATCCAGTTCTTACCTGGGTAACTTACAGAGTGAGAGCAGTTAGGGAATTATCTCTGTGGCCTGGAGGAACAAGAATGACTCTAGTGAAATCCTTGTTAGAGTTGTGTGACATTTTAGCTGGTTGACTGTCTTAGCGAAAAATGAAAAATATTAGTTTACTGAACTGCGTAAAAGTGCTGTTGCCATTTTTGTGTGTGCAGTTAATCAAATTTAATGAATTTTAAAATTTAAAAATGGATATTTCAATATTGCATTTTGGAACTGAATTTTCCAACACCTAATTAAAACTTCTGCCAAAATTTGTTCAAGAGTAGCTTTGTCATAGCTCTCATTTTTTTCTCCCATTTTTATGTCTGACCATCCAACTGAAAATTGTTTGCATGGCCTGACTAGTGGGGATTGCAAAATTTAAGCCAACAGATGCTAACTGATCTGCTTCTTTAGCAAACAATTTCTACTGCATTAAATATGACCAAGAGTGTGTTTAATGAAGTGCTTATGACAATAAGTACAGTATCAGCTCATGTTTTATTTAATAGAGGATTAAATATTTGCATAAAATGAGTATAAACTTTCTGGAACTGAAGATCATTTATATGTATTGCATTTATAGGGATCTTTTTGTAAAAGAAAAAGCCACCCAAGACAACCAAAGTGCAACCCAAAATATGTGCAGTACACTGAGTTCTGCAATAAGGGATGACCCTTTGTGTCCTCTGCTATTTCCAAAAGATGGCAACGTTTTGAATGGGAGAATCAAGTCAATGAGTTAATTAGTTTGCCATCTATTTCTGTTCTCTGTAACCAAAAATATTCAGGATGACTGAAAAAATGAGACGAAAGTTGCACTGTACAGATGGATAGGTTTTCTTTTTGTGTGTGTATGCTATAAATAGGCATGTACCACTTTAACTTCTCACCGGGGAATAAAGTTTTATCATCTTGTACAAGTCAATGAACATTGCACAAAGTGATGACTACATACTATGACATGGTGACTTCTTTGTGTTTCCCTCAGCAGTATTTTTTGTCACTCTTGTATTTTAGGATCATATTTACTTGGAGGTTGAAACTGCCGTAAGACATAAAAGGTTCTGCAGTGCCCCTCCCAGATGTTTGCCATGTTATGAGAAATGGATGCCAGACTGTCATTCTGAATTGGCCATTTAGCTGTAATGGCTTGATTGTTAATCAGGAGATTGGACATTGTAGGGAAGTCTTTCCTGCATTTATTGGGCAAATCCAATGAAAAGGGCTGTTTTGAGGTCTGTGTGTCATGGAGAACATGGCCAACCTGGAAGAAACCTGGATCACAGTTCCTGCAATAACTGGGATAACAGTTTCTGTGGTAGATCTGCCATTGACTGACTTTTCAATTAATGTTACCCACAATTCCTCTGAGAGATGCCCCCTGTCACTGCCAGTGCACCTGACAGGAGGCTGCTCTGCAGCCCCTGAATGTCCGGCCAGAAGAAAACTGCAAGTACTTCCCAACAAGGATAATGTGGCATAAATCAAAAAATAGGTGGACAAGACAAGAGGCCAAGTCAGGTTGTCTGTGAGAACACATACCTCCCCTTGCTGAGTCAGGGCTGAGCCTGCTCTTGTGATTTACACAGGTGAAGTTATAGCCTTCCCTGGGAAAAGAGGGAGTGGTCAATGTAATTGTCAGCATTTCATTAATAAGCTGTGAGAATTGTTCATTAACTGCTCTGAATTGCTTTGTAGAAATACATCACTCCATGCTGGCATGCCTCTGGTGCCTGTGTCATCCACTATCTGTAGTAAGTAAGACTCAAATGAAAAGAATTATTTTCAGTTTACCAGGCTGTGAAGAGAAAGAAGGTCCTGAGCAGGATTAAGTGCTGTTTTCCCTCAGCCCTCTGTGAGGGAAGCTGAAGCTAGAGCTCGAAGAGGGAGGCAGTGCCCTTTTCAGTGTTACAAGATGGTTTTCATGCACGAGCACAACAATTTACTGTCTCCATTTGAAGTCTATTGTATCGTCAGCCATTTCAGCAGATAGTCTGTCTTTTCTGGGTTGGAGAGCAGAGCTGATTATATTAACAGTTTCCTCACACTCTGAGCATTACTTAGCAAGCTCTTGGAGGAATTTTGAAATTTAATTAGTACTTATTGGAAATAAGTTGAAATTTTGGAAATTTAACTTAACTTATTGGAGGTTTGGAAATTCAATTAGTGCTTACACTGGGACAGCTATAGTATCTATGGTCTATTAAACCAGCATCAAAGACATGAAACCCAGCAGCTTGTCTAAGCCACTGGTCCTTTTCAGAAGATACTAAGGCTGTGCTGTTCATACCCCTTCCTCCTCCAGATTTTCCAAGCACACTGGTGCAATGGGAATCTTTTACCTGCTCTCCCCCTCTGCAAGGGCAATATCTGTGGTTTTCTAAAAAGCACTGAGTTGTCTGATAAGTCAAAACTGCCATCAGCAGCAAATGCAGTGATCTTCCATACAGTATTCACACCCTGTACCCCAACGTCCCATAGAGGTTTTTAATTTGTAAAGGAAACTTCACAGGAAACATTGGGGTTTACTTGGAAATTAATCGCTTGTTGCTTTGGTAATGCTTTGCAAGCATTGCAAGCAAGGGCAGGGTACTTCCCTTTGGTTTTTCCCTTCTAAATTATCCTGCGAAGCATCTTTACTGACACTGTGCTTTTTCCCCCACATCTGAAAGGATGGTGATACTTACTCCCTCTGAGAGCCTGCCCTCATTCCTCAGACTCGCTGTTCTGTCCATGCTAGTCTGCGTGTCTGTCTCTACGTACATGAATGTAGGTGTTATACAGGTGTGTTTCTGTATATGTACCTACTGAGAATGCATGCTTAGCCTCACTACCCATTGGACCTGGGGCATGATGTTGTGGCAGCCTCGCCTGTGTCGGGCTGCCGGATGCAGCAACTCCTAATACATACCTTTTGCACTTTTAATTTACAGATGTTTCTCTCTCTTAGCTCTTCTATCAGTTATTCAACTTTTCAGGCATTTTCACGTTCGGGAAGAGAAAACTGTTTCAGTGCCTGACCTCTGTCCTTGTAGACTAATGGTCTGAAATGACAATGCTGTTTAACTGCTGTGCCCCACTACCCAAATCTTACTTTGTTTCCCCTTTACTTACTGTTGTGTGCAAGTTTTTGATTAAGTTTTGTTCCTGAACATGATTTTCTCCCTGAAGAAGTGCGTGCTACTGCTTAAGTGATGTTCTTGTATAGTCCCTTGTGGGCTGAATGTGAATTATTGAAGGGCCAAGTTGCATCTGAGGTGAGAACTTGCTTGTTGTGAACAAATAAATTTTTTGGGTTTTTTGGCTCAAATCAAGTGCCCAGAAGAGAAAATCCTGTTGTGATGCTGCTGACTCTTGGACTGGTTTTGGTAATGATAGAGTTTATCAGTATCTGCTAATACGATCTGTGGGGTGTACAGGCCAGGGCTTTTTAAAAGCAGCTCCTGAAGGTCATTCCAGACCAAATGACTCTAGTAACTGGTTTACAGTCATTTCCTCATCATCATTTCATTTGATTTTTGCTTTCAATTTGATAACCTTTCTCAAGGTTTCCCTGATGTGGGTTATCCAGCCTTATGTAGTCTGTTATCTTAAAACTGTTCAATTTAACTGGCTCTTTTTGGAGGACTGCTGAGTTTTTTGCTTTCATTTCTTTCATGTTTTCTTGAAACTGTAGTAAAAAAAAAAAAAATCACATTTGAATCATTTTTCTCATTTATCTCTCTTTTATCTGCATTGGTTAGCTCCTTTTCTAACATTTTTAGTGATTGCAGCTTTATTTGTTGACTTCAGCAACATTTCTTGACTTCAGCATATGTGATCTCTGACTTAACTTCTCCAGCTTTTCTCTATTAAAAGGACTTTCTGATTTTAACTGACGCTGAGTGTTACTGATCATGGTTGAAATTTGTGCTATCTCCACATGAATGTTTTTTAACTGACACACTCTTAGTGCTTGCAATCAGATGGCTCTTGGCAATTTTTTTTGAAAAACAACCTGCATTAGGTTGGTCTGTTCTCTGTAGGTTGGTCACTGAGGCTGAATCATTACAAGTCAGTGTCTCCTGGCTAATTTGCTAAGTGTCGTGCTCTAAGGTCAGGGTCAGTTTAAAAATCTTCATTATTTTGGCTGCCTCACAGGAAAACGTTTACAAGCTGTGTGACTATACCTTGCATAGATTACAAGTTTGTAGGGTGAGACAGTCCTTTTTTGCCTGCAGGCTGTTTAGTTTCTTGTGGTACTAGCCCTGGTTTTGACTGGATCACTTTGCTCCTGCTGCATCAGTCAATAATAACTGTCTATAAAATAAAGCAACAATCATAAGTGTGCAGAATAGCCCTTTGAAATGTGTGGTGGGGATAAAATGTTAAGATGAATTAACCCCTTATTCCTGTTACTCTCTCCGGTCATTTTGGTCAATCAGATCCTTGCCCTGTGCTGATAAAATCCTATTTTATCTGAAAAGAAGTCCAAGGATCTGCTGTGAAGATCACTGAAATGAATGAAAAAACCTCTCATGATTTAGACTGTACAGCCTTTGGGGCATGCACTGCAATTTTAGTCAGGTTTGAATGGAGCTGAATGAATGCTGGCTTCAATTCCTTGATGCGCTGCCACAGGGCAAACAAGTAATTAGTAGCTGATGCCAATGGTGTAAATGCTCCGCTTCAAGTAATATATGAGAAGATATTATGGGGGGAATATTTAAGCTTATAGTGCAATTCATAAATGTCGTCCTTTGAAGAGGATTTTTTTTCCTAGGCAATGTGAACTAAAAATGTAAAAAAGAGATGGCAGTGGTAAGATTGGTATGCTGAATGATCAAAATCTTCAATTCCTACACCTTCAAATTCTTATTGCACTTATATCATATTGACTCAGTAACCTTTTAATATTTTCCTGTGATTTAGTGATAAATAATCACTCTTAAAGACCTACTTGGAGTTAACAGCCGGCTTTCAATGACATTGTTTGTCTTTATTACTTTCTCTTCCAAGGTTATTTGGCAGTCATATAGCAAGGTAGCTAGAGATTTAAGAGTTCACTGATTAAGAAAATTCAGGCAATAGGATCTTCTTCTGTATATACTCAGGTCAGTGGTGATCTGAGAGTTCACTGTGGAAGAAATTATTTCCTTCATGCTGGCATGATCCGAATCTTTTTGGTAGCCTCTAACTGGTTGACAAAAAGACAAAAATCATGTGTCCTAAGAGGAATGGAGGGACAGAATGATTTAGCAATAAAGGTCTGAGCTCAGATGAGAAAGTTAAATACCTTTTGTTTGAGCTATAAAAGATTACTTTAAAACATAGAAATTGATGAAGAGGGAGAGCAAGTGTTCATTTGTTCTGTTTATATGATGCCAGATCACTTGGAGTGCCTGACAAATTTAACAGGGAGCACTAATTGGAAATTCATTAGGATTTTAAATTTTGTTTGAAATAAAGAAATTTCTCCTCCTGTGGTAGGTCTCCAGATTACTTTGTGTGTCTGTCTGGTATAAATAAGCATGGAACTATCTTTGACTGAGCATGCTAGAAATTGCTGCCTCTTCCATGTTCTTCTAAAGGGCATTTCTAAAGCCCACTCAAATTGCAGCAGCAGTTGTCTCCTCTGAGTTGAGACACCCATTCCTCCAGGCTTGGAAATCCCCATTTCACAAACCAAGGCAATGGAGCAGGTCTTTCTGTCACTGTGAATGTTTATGCTCTTTGTTTTAATGAGGTTTAGAAACCACAGGGAACAACTGATCTTCCTCCGGTCACTGCTTTCTTCTCTGTTTCTTCCAAGTGTTACTTGTCATGCTCTTTCCTGACTTTTTCAGTTTGTCAGCTCCTTAGCTGATCTAAAGATCTTCCCTGACCATCCTTGTTCTAAGATATCTGGTTTCAGGATTTATTTTGCAAAGTGCTCCTCTGTCCTTACACTTGATCTGACTGGATTGTGCACATAGCAGGAAGAATTCTTTGTCAAATGCTCGTGCCTCAGAGCATGCACCTTTAGATCATTTTAAAATGCTTTAAACAATGTATCTGAAGAGATTTTCTGCATATTATTAACAACATCCTTGTGTTGTGTCAGTCATCAGCCAGCCCTAGTGTCTGGTGATGAGGTACTGTACATATGTACAACAAGATAGTTGCCAGGCCCGGAGATCAGAAAATCTAAGTAGTCAGACACACTGAATATGTGCTATTGCTAGTGGTTAGATGGGGAGTAGAGACAAAGAATTCAGTCTGCTTCCATTTACGTCAGTAGTGAGTGGTTGCTAGACTAAGATTTCATTTTCGTCTCCTTCCCTTTTTCAGAATTTCATTTCTGTAGCTGTTAGGACCATGGGGAAAAAAAGAGTCTGTTCTCCAGTACTTTGATGGAGTGTTTAGCACCTTGCCACAGTTCACATGCCGTAGTTGGAGTAAGAGCATGTATACTGCTTTCAGGATTAAGTGAAAGGCAGTACATTCCTCACTTTTGCAAGATATTCAGCCTTTTCTGGATCTGTTTTAATGACAGTTTTTAAGATGGTGGGATTCTGTGTTTGTGTGAACACTTGTTTTTCCCTATGCCTAAGACCAAGATGTAAACCTGGCTGGAAACTCAGAACACAAAGCTCTTTTTTCCTGTGTTTTTATGGTTTCTCATGAGACTTTTCTGAAAGGTAGGTAATTGAGAGGGATCCACTTTTTCTTTTGAAGCTCTCTTCATTCAGTGGAAGTATCCCAGATATGCAATAACTATTTACTTTCTAATTGGTCTGTCGAGTTTTGCCATGGACTTGCCTGTTGCCATGGAAACTACTGAGCATGCAGAGATTGAGCTGTCCGTGTCCAGAAGCCATTTGTCAGATGGTAGCCATATTAAAAAATAAAAAAATGTATTTCAAAGGTGACAAGCTACAGCCTGGAGCTAGTGATCTGTGTAAGGCTAATGAGGATGTAGGTGAAAGGAAAATCTTTGTCTTCCTGTGGTAACTCCCCAGTTTTCACTTTCTTCATTCAGGCTATTGTGATTTTATGAACAGAATATGTAGATGCTGCAACTGACTCCCCTTAAGAGAATTTTCCTACTTCCAGCTTTCATTCAGAGATGAGATTATTTCTGCCTAGCTCTGTATAGTGCTCGCTGGTCAGTAGGACATAAAACATCACAGCGAGCAACGAAAGTTTCACGTAGGTACATCTACTAATATGTGTGTGTTTCCAAAATGTTAGTTTAGGTGAAAAAGCTTGGATGCTTGTCTGAAATTTGGGCTTCATCAATCTTAAGCTACTTCTGGGATCATGCCAGAAGTAAGTGGATGACTTCTGCGATGAAGGAAATCTGAGATAATCTACTTAACTCCCCTGGCCCAAAAAATCTATTAATCTGTAAACACAGTCACACATTAACTGCCTCTGCTACAATATGACCAGGTAGTTGACAAATGATCTTTACATATGGAAGCTGTTAGCAATGGGTATGGTAGAGAAATCCCTTGTGATATGGGTATAAGCAGGAAGGCCCTCAGCACTTCCCCAAACTATATAGTTTAGATGTCCTTATAGAGACTTAGCAAACTACTCTGAAGAAAGGGACTTAAGCCACATAACCCACATGCTATGGCTCTCAGGGACTGGACTAGAAGCTGCTGAGCATAGAGAAATTGAAAATGCAGCCATGGTGTTTGAGCACCTCTTCGATTTTACAGGCAGAAGAGGTTCTTCCATGAGGAGCAGGTATGCTCCACAGATTCTCTGGCTGTCCAGACAGGCCGGAGGGATGGAGATGCAGGTTGGTATGCTCAGAATCAGTCCCTACTAGTTTATCCAGAGATATTTAGCTCACTGAATGCCTGTGTTTGAAAATGAACCCCCTGTATGCAATACTGAAAGTCTCAGCTTTGATTTGAGCTATATGAAAAATTTTAACCTTTAAGAGAGTTGACTTGACTGGTTGTCACGTGGCTGTTAGTGGCCCTCAGGCACTGATTGTTCAGTGAATTATTTGGAAAAGAGCAGACAAGTATCTGCATGCTGTCAGCTCAGTGTTAATATAATTATCCTTTTCTTCTGGACTAAAGGAATGTTTTAGCACAGAGCTCATAGAGTAGGAAAGATGCTCTTCCAAAGAGGAATAAACCAAAGAATTTTACGATTCCTGCAACTGAGAAAATAAAAAATGGAGAAGCACCCAATTCCTCTTTTTAAAAGCTGTTAATAACTAGTAGTGGTAATACAAATGTAAAGAGCATGGAGAATCTAGAAGACAATTGTGAAGCACACGTTCCATTTCTCTGCAGACTGGATGTAAATTCAAACGTGAAATGTATCAAACATAAGGGCTCAACAGGGAGAATGTAAACACTATCCTTATGTTATTAAAGTTTAATCAGCTATATCTATAAAAGACAAACAGAAATAGCAGAGCAAAGAAAAAAGCCTAATTCATAATATATTGAAACAAACACTATAATTTGAAGAAAACAAACTGTATAGTTACAGTGTATCATATACGTTTATTTAAAATAAAAGTTTTAGTTGAACCTGTTCAGAACACTCAAAACTCAGAACTCAGTGAATAAACCCATTAAAACTAAAGTCATAAATGTAAGATTTGAAGGAGGGTTAAAGTTAGTATATTTAGAAATGCTTATTAGATAGTTAAAACCAAGGAATTCTGTAAAGATAGCTCATCTAATGGATGCAACAAAACCTTTTGGTAGAATACTTTTTTTTTCCTGATGCAAATACCCATTGTCAGTGGATTCTGTGCAGTTATTGCTTGGGATTGCTGAATTCACTGTAGCTCTAACTTGTGGCTGAGCTGGGGTTTAAGATTATGCCTGGGAAGAGAAAGAACACTTAAATATCTGTGGGTATGAATTCAGCTAGTGGGGTAATAATCAAAGTTTGCATTTGAGAATGAGTGTTTTACAATCTGTTTAGCCAAGCATGGGCAGTATAGTTTTATTGCATTACAAAGAAAACAGAAAATCACATTCTTCCTCCATTCTAGAGTGCTTTGAGTTCTGTGTAATTGCAAGTATAGTTGTTTTTATTTAAATGAGGAAACTGAGTTTTGGAAAATGAAGTCCAAAAGAACTATATCAACACTTGCATCATCATTGTCCTGGTCAAACCAGTAGCTGACCTGATGAGGGCCTCTGTGGAACTAGATAGCAAGTCCTTCTCAGGTCTGGGTACCTGGAGGAACTGGATTCACATGTCAGAAAAAAACTGTGGTGGGACTTCAGGTTAGTGACAGTTTTGAGATAGATCTGCCTGGATCTTCTCCCCTAGTGAGCTCACCCAAAAGACCACTCTTTAAATCCAGATAAGGTGTGACTTACAGTTTGCTTTGTGAATAAAGAAAAATCTTAAGTGATTAAGTCAGAACAAAACCAAAACCAATTTCCACCTGACTCGTCCTTCCCCACTGTGTCATTAGGAGAGTCTTTTGCTTCCATGTTTGGAGTCAGGCCTGAGAGCTGTGGTGAACCCTGAGCAGCTGACTGCAGTCCAAGGGAGATGGTTTTTCCTTCATCTGTGAGGCCTGGCTGTATGTTCGTGTTTTCCTGTCACAATGTTATGCTTTACTTATGGGACCTGCAGGTTCCCAGAGCTGTGACGACTTTCTCTCATGTGACTGCCATGTTTTGCAGCATGGTGCTTGCTCTGAACAGGCTCTGTTGCTCCCTGAGAAAAGGGAAGAAGGTGTATTCTCTTTGTAAAAGATTCTGCTTTGCCCTGCCTTCAGAAAGTGTCATAGCCCACACTGAAAACAAGAAGATCATACATACCATCTGTCCCGTGCGATAAAATGGAAAAGTGAAGAGGCCAAGGGGCCAAAAAGTTATTCCCAGTGAAAACTTCAGAGTAGAGTTGCAGTGCTCATGACATCTTCTCCTGAGGATTGAGCTGGAGAAGCAAACCTGTTCAGACCTTCCTGTGAGTGAGCAGGCCTCCTGTGGCCTTCCCTAGCCCAAGAGGGAGCACGCTTTTCCTCCTGAGCTCTCCCTGAGGGAGCATCTGGAGGCCCTTTGACACTGGCAGTGCACTGGTCTCCTCCTTTTGAGGGTTCTCTTCCTAGACCCTGTAGTCTTCCTGCTCTTGTGAAGTTTGGCACAGCCTCTAGGCTCCTAAGGTTTGGCACAAGCCCTCTGCGTTACTTGCTAAAGGATTGTTTTTCTAGATTTTCTCTGTTCATTTCTGAGCACATGAGATTCACTTTCCTGTTCCTTTAGAAACCTCTGGGATTGTTTTGTATTATGTATCAGTGTCTTCTCTGGACCTTAGTGTACCAGGTTGTCTTCAGAAGTACATGGTTCACAGACATCATGTAAAACACAATGCTTCATTAGTCATGTTTTCTATGTGTTGAGTAAGCAAAGTATGGTCTGGGGATTGTAGGTGCTATTTGCTTACATGGATTGTCGGAGCATGAAAATTGTTTTAACACCATGTCTGCAGTTTGCTCATTCTTTTGAAAACCATGTAAAGTTACAAAACACTGAAGTACCCTGTGTCTAAGTCACCCCTTTATTTCCTACTCTTGTTGCAAGGATATGGTCATGCGCACACAAAGATCTTGGTATCCAAAGAGCTAAGGTCTCAGAGTTCAACATGTTGAAGAACAGTTATTTAGCAAAATTCCTCCCTGCCCCCACTTCAGCATAAAGACTCTCCTGGTACTTGATTCAAATATGGTCTGCAAAAACCTTTCTTCTTCATCTCTTCATCTGACTGACTTCTGCTGTGTTGGCATCTTCCTTCATGTTCAGCATGACCTTGCTGTAGTACTAGGCCCTCCATGAGAACTGTCCAGAACTCCTGTGAATTTTTGCACTTTTCTGTCTTTTTTTTTTTTTTTAAGTGAAAAACCCCTTTTGTTATCTTTGCCGCTCCTTTTCTGCATCTCCTTCTGGGTAATTCTGCTGTTCTCTTATTTCTTTAGGATGTTTTGGTACAACTGTTACAAAAGATGTGAAACCTTATAATTCTAACTTAGACGTTTTGGGGTTTTTTTTCTTTTTTTTTTTTTTCCTTAAAGGAAAGCTCAGAGTTGGTGAAGTAAAAAGCCTGTTCTTGAAGTGAAGGAACTGAGGAATTTTAGAAGTTGGTAAAATTAATGACAGGTCATATGCCCTAGAATGTTTCCTTTCCCAGACAGTGTAAGTTTTTGTGACAAGTATGAGAAAACAAAGAAAAAGCACTGCTATACTTCTAAAGCAGAAATGTGTCTATTTGCTACACTGTTATACAAGTTGTTTTAAATATGAAGTTGAACCTGGTCAAACTGTACCTGATGATGCATTTGCTTTGCATTCTGTTCAGGTTTGACATAACTCCTGTTTATCTATAATAAACATAGTTCTGTCATTGTGTCTGAGGAAAATGGCACATAAGTAGATTAATTAAAGGGGGAATGTAAAAAAAAAAACCAAACCAAAACAAAAAACCCAACAAACCCCTCCAGAATTTGTGGGCTGAGAATATTTGTGCTTCATCATAATCTTTAATTTAAGTTTTTGAATGACTTGTACCAAAACTCTCAACAGCACATTGTAGGTCAGGATGTGCTGAGCTGCAGCTGTAAGCATATAAAGATCTTTGCTATTATCAGGGACAGAGAGAATAGGAGAGGGAAGTGGTGAGGGAAGAGAGAGTAATTTGCTAAAACTTGATTGCTGAGCTTCTGGTTTTTTTTCCATTAATTTTCTGAGTCGGACAATCATGAGGTGGCAGATGTCTAGGTATGTTAAACTAGAGCTAACCTGTGGTTAGGCAAACAGTTCTTGCAAACCTTTTGTGACAACAAAAAGAAGATCAGGTTCTTCATGAAGTACCACCCAAGTGTTTTTCCTCCCCAAAGGTCCTGCTGCGCTGAAAATACTGATCTGCTTTTATTGAGAGATTCAGAATTCTTACACATAATTCTTTCCTCACTTAATAACTTTCACCTAAAAACTCCCTCTTAAATTCTCCCACCAGGTCTAAGCAGTGGCATCCCTTCCCCTGACAGTAGTTACCTCTCTGTTTCAGGTCTGCTTAAGGTATGCAAATGCCACTTTTCCCCCAGAGCAGTTCATTGGGTTTTAATATGCATATGTCACCAGCAGAACCCACTTCACTTGCACTTGTCTTCTTACATCACCTGCTCTGCAAGACGCTTAGCTGCCTGTTCCAACGAGCAGCCACAAAAGTGGAAGAAGGCTACTCTGAAATGGCCCTAATTTCTTGAAAATGGCTGGACCTGGCTCCACATGAGTCAGAGCTGGCAAAGTGCCTTGTTGAAGGAATTAACTTTCTCTAATAGCTGAATGAGTAGTGGCTAGGTCTGCCTACTATTCATTTCTCTGAATCTCCTCAGCAGAAATTCAGGATTATTATAATTTTTGAGCTTACATTTAGCGCAGAATTTCCCTTCCTTGATTGTGAGCTTTTATAAATTATCCGGTAGCAGCGTGCACGTCAGTACAGAATTGACCGAGTTGATTGGCAGCAGAAGCTACAGCACATTTATTTTTAGTGCCTTCATGCTTACTTAATTCTTGTTTTGGGGAGTTGTTTTTTCTCCCTCTTCAGCTGCTGGTGCCTCATAATATCTCTGGAGTTTGTCCCAGCCATACCACAGAACTTCATAAAGGGCATGCCTCCTAATTACTTAGTCCACTGTGAAGTCATTCCTTTTCAAAATTAGGAGAGGGATATAGGAGAAGGACAGTAATTAGCTGTGAGCCAGAGGGCATAAAAGATGACATTCTTCAAGACAGATACACTGCTCCTCTTACAGCTAAAATTGTCCTATTTCCATAGAAACACAATGTCTTCTAATGCACCTGAGGTTCAGATCTTTCATAAGAAAAAAAATAACATAAAGCCAAGAAATTAAAACCCATGTAATGGTGCACAGGCAACGAGAGGTAAGAATGAAAGATGCCAAAGAGAGCTTAACTTTTAACACTGCCTAACTTCTGATTGGCTGAATTTGAACACAGTGATATTTTACCACCTTTTCTGAATGAATGAGCCTTCCATAAAGGAAAATAAGGTGTGGGTCTCAAAAGATAGAAGAGCCGTGAGTACCTGTTGCATACAGTATGCTTAGATGCGAGGTGTTGGTGGGGATCACCCCAAATCTGTTGTCATCACAGAGTGATTTATAAGAGGTTTAGCAAAGAAGACATTTGATAGGGGAAGATCTAGAGTGAGTTACCAAAAGGAGAGATTTTCACTTGTTAGGTGACAGAGTTGTTAATTAACCAAACAAATGCAGAAAGTGACACCTAAATTAATGTTACGGAGGCATGCACAATCAAATCCAACAGGTGTTAAAAGTCAGATTTATTCTTCAGTAAAAAGTTAGTTAGAACTCAGATAACATTAGTGAACCACAGGCTCAATGATGTAAGGGGAATTAGTACTATACAGCCGATTTAAGAATCCTTAAGATTTAAAAGTGATGACTCAAAATGTGTGTATCACTCACCTAAAAGCTGAGGGCTCTCTCTCCCTTGAGGAGTTACCTCAGGTGGTGCCCAAGCAGACCCACTGCTATGCAGAGGACTGATTCCAATGTGTCCTCCGTCGGGACCCCATTTATGCCCCTGTCGAATCTGACCTGTGGTCATTTAATCCCTATTGGCCAAGAAGGTCACCTCAGTGTACCTGCCACATCTCGATTGGTCTGTTCAACTTTCAGGCCTCCAGGGTTTGGTTTTGTCTTTTTTTTTTATCTTCTCCCTGCCTGGAGAAGTTTCGTTTCCTGCTCTGGGGAGTGTACTGCCACAATTAAAAAGAGAGACTTCTTGAAGAAAGTGAAACTGTTTCAGCTGAGAGGAAAAGACGGATCATTTCATGAACAGGAAGGGATGACCAAGCTTTGGAAAGAAAGATCTAGTCTGCTTCAGCCCTACAACTCGTCAGAAGGTCAGGTTTGCTGTACAAGCCATAATGTGCCATAAGAAACAGACTTTCTTTAAGGAGTAAACAGAGATTCTCCAGCAAACTATGTGTTAGGAAAAATGATGAGTCAGTCTGCTGGTGGGGGAGGGGGACCACTTCTGATATAATTTAACCATAAGTAATGTAAAAGTGCTTCTTCCTTCATTTCTTCACTTAAGTCTCTGTACCTGTTTTCTACACTGAGTGTTATGAATACTTTTATTTGTATTTTACTTTAATCTGGCTTGAGTTAAGAATGATTTCACAGTAAACTGGCTAGCAAGACGTTCTTCCCACAGCAGAACAGTGAACCTATAAACCAGGACACTGGGACTCTACCTGCCTCCTTGCACATTGCATAGTGTCACAGGGATACCAAGATATGTCCCAGTAGGAGTGAGCTAGCAGCTAGAGAAGTGGCATGAATGTTAGGAGAGTAAGGAGCATCTTCCAATGAGCCAGGGTATCCAGGAAAGCTTTCTGGTACTTAGAAAATCACTTCGGACCATTCTTTTCTACAGGGATTTTCTACAGTGTTGTTAAAATTTTAACTAACAATACCCAGGGAAAGGGAATTCTATACTGAGTATTCTGGCTTTGGCTCATGTTCTTACAGGAAGTCAAATACTGCAGAGCATAGTCCTGCCTCATGGAGTCAGGGGGTTGCTGTTGCACAGAGAGGAGGAGAGAGTGGTATAATTGACAGAGTTCTCTGATAAGGTTGGAGGGCTGATGTGCTTTCCGGTCTTGTGTTTTCTTTGGAGCTTTGGTTTTTTCAGTGTTGAAATATTTAGAGAGATTGGATAAATGCTGCATACAATTATAACTTTTCTGGTAATAAGCGTAGTTTATAGACTATGATCAGTAGTCAGTTGATAGCTGTTGTTGCAGCAGGAGCTAAAGATTACACTCAAGGTAGTTTAATAGGTGTCTGCCATGCAAACATCCTGGGCAGAGGGGAGAGTCTCAAGCATTGGCATATGTACTCTCACATAGCTGCAAGGGCAGATTTAAGGGCTGATGCCACATTAGTGGGGAGAAGTTCTTGTTGGAAAGTGCAAGTGTAAACAGAACTCCGAAACCTAATTGTGATTCAGCAATTATTCATACTGGTTACGGTAGCATACAAACCTTTAGATTTAATCAGCACACCTTAGTTCAAAGCCTGTTGCTTCCAAAACTTGGAAGATGTTAACAGCAGAGTAAGGAGAGTCCTTTTTTGATTACAGAACTCTAGTTAAAAGGACATTATGACATGTTTATGAAATGTGTATAAATTACTTTGGAACGTAACATTTCATTTAAAGAGTTCCACAGTTTTTAACATGTTTGATGTGACTGTTTGCAGGATTTTTACACTGCCATCTTACGGGACAGTATTGCTAGAACTGAAGGATTAAGGAGGGGAGCTTGTCTGACTGACTCTGATGTACATGAAAGTTAGTTGAATTTACTGACACCTCCCCCACTTTTAAGCTGGAGTCAGTGAATGCAAACAGGATGAGGGAACACCCAAATTCAGATCTCTTCCTTACTGAGAGTGTCCAGATAGATGACTTCCTTTTCCCAGAGGAATGCCCAAGGCCTGATGGCTAGTAGCTGGGATTTCAGAGATCTGGGCTCATTGCTAATTTTCATATTCATAGTATGCAAAATCGACCAGTAATAAAAGAGAAACTGAGAGCATCCTGTCTCTGGATTGTCACTAAATCATTGATTTGACTATGTATATTAGCTTCAGAGTAGCCAGCTTTGACTTCTTCTACATAAGGAGACTTGGAATGTAATCCTACATAAAGGATTCATACTGTTCTTTCTTTATCTTAGATGGCAGGTGTCTTCTGACACATAGTGGGTGTCAGGTCAGTAATCTGCAGCATACAGCTTCTCAACAGGTTAAAACATTTTAATTTTTGTTCAGGTTATATCAAATTTTGGTTTTGGCTCCTCAAGAAAAAAAATTATTGATCTGTGTCATGTTGTACATGACTATGATGAAAATATCCTCAAAGGCTGCTTTCATGTGATTCCCCTGTGTATATTTTTTACGTTCACCTAGACATGCTACAGCTGGTTTGATTTTCTTAAGATTTCCACCAAAAGAGTTTTCAACTCTCATATTTTTGGTACCTATTTGGAGTCCTTGGTTTACCTAAACCAGAAAACATGGCTTCCTTGAGTCAAAATGAAGGCCTACACCCACTCTGGGTGACCCAGTTTGTCCCCGCCTTTATTTCAGTCTCATATGGTTCTTACTGTGTCACTGAGTTTTTAAAACACAGGAATAAATGCAAGCATCACAGACTAATGTAACAGAACAAAATTCTATTACAGTAAATATAATCTCTTTAAATCACTGTTTAAGGTCACATTTTCTTTCAGTGGAAGGAAGTCTGCAACGTGGTACCATGTAGCTATTCTTAAAGGAGAACACATCAAACCAGTCTTCAGAGCACTGACATTGTTTCAGTGGTAGTATGCATAAAAAAAAAAAAAAAAAAGGAAGAAACATTTCATTCATTTTGGAAAAAAGCCAACAAAAAAACCCCACAAACCCAACAGTATTTTTTCTTCCTGATACCTTTATTGTTACTATGAGGAGGATAAAGAGATGTAAACTTCTCGGTGAAAGAGAAGTGTTTCACCCTCACTTATGATAATTGTTTCTCCTAGATCTGATTTATTTGCACCATAGACATCAAATGCTTTAAATTCAAATGGCTAGAATTCATGATTTTAAAAATATATATCTAGTTTCAGGCTTTTTGTTTTTTTCAGGTTTTTGCAAATACACTTTAGCAGTTACAAAGAAAGACAAGTGACTGTGTGGCTGCCTCTTGTGGTTCAGCAGGGAAGAAGTGCTCAGAGTGACTGCTGGGCAAAGAGACAGGCTCTTGTATGAAGGACTCCATGGTCAGATTCCCTGTGACTTCTGTGGACTGTCATGGGCCCTATACAAGCAAGGCCCTAACTATCATTGTTCCTGATCATTCCTGGTATTTTCATTTTGAAAGGAAAGTTGTTGTGAGTGGACGATTGAAATGTCAACAGAAATTTGCAATTAGCCGTGGTGATTTCTTTCTGCTGCAAAAAAGAGTGTAATTGGTCTCCAGTTCTGAGCCTTCTTCTGAACATTTTGTTGGAAGGTTTTGTCTGAACCTTTGATGTGTACAATTAAGTCTTTCAGCCACACCTTAGGTGAAGCTTGTCTACTACTAACAGGCTTTCTAACCTACTTCTCAGTGTAGTTTCTAGACATACAACAAGGATATTAAATTAGCAAAATTGGAAAATGAGGACAACTGATTTCTAGATGCAATTAGTTATACCATGGCTGCTCTTTGCTGAGGTATCTGCAATACAGATGCAGCTGAAAAAGGGGGGAAAGGGAATGTGATGTTCAGGAGGGGGTGGCCTGCTTTGAAGGCTTGTAAAGGCAGTTCACAAATGAATTGAATTATTGCAGTAGCAATATCTTTGAGAGGTGACATATCCTTGCTGTGACCCACTCAAGTTTTAGCCTTCAAATTGTACAGTTTTATTTATTTTTGAAGTGTTTCGTATAGCCTTCTCAGAAATTGCATGATAGTCAGTGCCTGTATGCTCTTTCCCCACCACCTTCTTGCGTGCTCGGTAAGATACATAGAGCTGTCTGGGTTCACCCAGTGCACTGTTTAACCACCACTACTGTAAACTTATTACCAGCATTTGTGGGTGTGTATCTTGACATAGTACAATCTTTTCAGAGTGGATGATGAAGATGCACGATCGCTATTTCTGGCTGATACAGAGGGATATGTGCGTGGCTTCTGGAGGAAAAAGGTCTTTGGTGGGTTTATTTTTTTGCCAAAGCTGATCATTTGAAGAAAAGGTGACCTTTTGGTCACCTTTTGGTAGGGACCTGTGAGCAGTTACTGCAACCCTGGACGAGGCCACTGCCCTCCCCCTGACCTATCATTATGGTCCAAGGTAGGAATAATTAAGAAAGGGAGTGGAGAGGGATGATTTCTAGATGCAGAGAAGTGAAGAGACTTTTCTAGAAACCCCTAGGTTCTAGCTCTGACTCCCCTGACCCTGCTGTTCACATCCAGCCTGTGAAGGAAATGCTGCAACTCCTGACATTTCTGATGCTGTGGCAGCTGCAGAGGCCAGCGCTGCACATGCAGCAGCCTCTGTCTCTCCCAGCCAGCACTGCCTAGGCACAGCTAAAGTCTGTACCTGGACTGCTGTCTGATTTCCCTTCTTTTCCTTTAGAGGCCTAATACTGGCCAAAGCATTTACCAGCAATTTATTACTCTTCCATCTGCCTGCCCTTTAGCTAATTGCTACCTTAGTAGGCTGGGCACTGAGTTCATAGGGTCAGCAAATTGTGTATCCAGCCTTTGCTGGGTATGAGAGAGGAAAAGGGGTAACTTTAATCCAGAATTCATTAGCACATATTCATACTTGCTCTCATTTACAAGCCCCTTTATTACTAATTTTCAGTTATGTGCCAACACAGAAATTAAAACTCTTAAGGGGGGATTTTGAATAGAAGGGAGGTAGAGGAGTTAGTGTTGTCCTGCTCATGTTCCTGGCAGAAAAGCAAAAACAGTGGAGGGAGAGTGCATGGACAGTACACAAGCCTGGTGCTGTGACTACACAGTAGGTAAGAATCCTGTTCCCTGTTTGACTGAGGAACTCACTTCTACAGCTTGCATTTTCCTTCCATTCAATGTTCATGCCCATGTGCTGAGCTAGATCAGAGAAATCATCATGCAAAAAATGAACCTCATTTAAAAAAGAAAAAAAGTAAAAAAGAAATTATTAGCCAGGTTCTAGCAGATCAGCAAGATCAGCCATGCAAATGTTGGTGCAGGGAAAAGAGGAGGAAGGAGAGAGGTGGGACAACTGTTTTCAGAAACAGTTTGAATCTATGCTGGCTCAAATTGCATGACCTGGGCTAACTTACTCCATTGCACATCATATTCATGCTTGAGATGAGATTTCTGTGCTCTGATTCTAGATTTGTTGGTGGGATTTAGACTTGGGCTTCAGTGAGTGGTTGTGCCCAGGACTCAGGTTGAACAATGGCAACAGGATAGCTTTAGGCATAAGTGCTAGGTCTCTCATTTACGCAATGTAAAAATACTCTTACCCTGTTTTTCAGCAAATGTTTCTCTTTTGGTTTTGCTAGCACTTTAGCAAGTTCTTAGGCGTTTTACTAAGGAAAACTTAGTTTCGAAAGCTGTTATTGTACACTAGAGAACCTGCAGTTATATGCTAAGAGGGCAGTGTAATTATTGGTAGTTTGAAATTTATCACAGAATCAAAAAATACTTTAGGCTGAATGGCACCTCTGGAGCTCATCTAACCCGGCCCAGTTCTCAGAGGGAAGAAGGGACAGCCTCAGAGATAGATCTGTTAGGTACACTGTTTCATTTTCAGTTACTTGCTATTTATCTGTTACAAATTAGAATATTTTCTTACAAGTCTATCACTACCTTAAAGTGAAATTAAAGCTCAGTTTTCAGTCCCTGTGCTGCTCCAGTAGTATCACACACTGCTGTTCCAAGAACCATACGCAGTAGGCAAGCCAGGACAACCATCCACGGTGGAAGTGTCCAGTGAGCTGAGTGACAGGCACATTGTAAAAATAATGATGAGAGAGGGAACCCCTGATAACTGACTTCTGCTGTAGAGATGAACAGTCTCCCTAAAGTTGAGAGACTGAGTTTGAGGGTTTCTCTTTGGATTATTTCTTTAGCAGTTCTGCTTTGCTTTCTGCTGCAGTACTGCAGTCTGAAGTCTGCATCCTGCAGGACACTGCAATTCACCAGACTATTACTAAAGCTGACTAGAGGTTAAAACTGATGGAGTTTTTAGAAACATTTTTGATTAAAATTGTCTATTCATATAAAACAAATCCTTTAACAAGAAGACAGTGGTTTCAATGAAATTTTATTTGGAAGGGGTTTCTTCTCAGCCTCAGGCAGATCCAAAATAGAGATTGCTGGCAACAACGCCATACTTACTTCTAGCCACAAACCAGCACACTCCAGATGGAGTCTTCCATCTCCAAATTCTGCTGAGTTGTCTGATTCTGGGAGGGGAAGGACTAGAAACTGAGTCTTTCCTGTCCTGATGGGACATTTTGTTTGATAAGGGAAAACCTCAAATCTGGTCTGCTTTGAAAGACCTCTGACTTTCTTCTTTAGTATCTGGGATATGAGAAGAAAAGGCAGTAATTATTTTCCAGACCTAATGGTATTTTTATTATAGAAATCTTGCTTTTACTTTTTAAATGAAAAACTTTAAAGATCACACATTTATTCTTATGCAGGGTGGCAACTTTTGTTACTTCTCACTTCCATGGGAAAAAGTTAACGTTTCCCCTAATCTGAGCATGTGGGTGTCAGGCATAAACTTTGCAGTACTAGTAAGACATTTTTTCGTTCAGTCTTTGCTAATAGATGTACTTCCTCTTCAGGTTTGTATTGCAGATGATTTCAACAGATTCTGATTTTGAAATCCTGTGCTGGTTTTGGCTGGCATACAGTTAATTTTCTTCACAGTAGCTGGTATAGGGCTATGTTTTGGATTTGTGCTGGAAACACTGCTGGTAACACAGGGATGTTTCAGTTACGGCTGAGCAGTGCTTACACAGAGTCCAGGCCTTTTCTGCTTCTCACCCCACCCCACCAGAGAGTAGGCTGGGGGGGCACAAGAAGTTGGGAGGGGACACAGCTGGGACAGCTGACCCCAGCGATATTCCAGACCATGGGACGTCATGCTCAGTATATAAAGCTGGGGGAGGAAGAAGGAAGGAGGAGACATTCAGAGTGATGGTGTTTGTCTTCCCAAGTGACTGTTGGGTGTGATGGAGCCCTGCTTTCCTGAGATGGTGGAACACCTGCCTGCCGATGGGAAGCGGTGAATAAATTCCTTGTTTTGCTGGAAGCGGTGAATGAATTCCTTGTTTTGCTTTGCTTGCGTGCACGGTTTTTGCTTTCCCTATTACACTGTCTTTATCTCAACCCACAAGTTTTCTCACTTTTCTGATTATCTCCCCCATCCCGACACAGGGGAGTGAGCGAGCAGCTGTGTGGTGCTTAGTTGCTGGTAGGGCTTAAACAATGACAAATCCCATTTCACATTAGCTGTGTTTTGTCTCTTCATTGTACCTTTATCACCTATCTCACGATGCAGAGAATTTTCAGAGATGTCTTGATCTGTATATTAATACATCCCTTCCAAATACCAGCTAGTGACAAATCAAGTCCTGTGTTAAAGACTTCTGTATTTGCATTCATGGGAACAATTTTTTTTTTCTGGAACTGGAACTGCAAAGGCATATAGGATTGTTTTGTAGGGTAGAATTTATTCTCCTGAATCCCCTTATCAAAGAGATCCGTAAGTTTTTATTGACAGTCCTACATGAGAGTACATCGGAAACACCCTCAAGGGAAAACATGGTGAAAATGTTAAATTTTCTAAGAGGCATTTTACTAACAACCTCTCTCCAACAGGAATTTCTTAATTACCTTATTTTCTGCAGAAAAGCAGGTCTTGACACTAGTGCTATGAGAACCCTGCGGCACCAGATTTACCCCTGTGGATTTGTGTCAGGACCACAGGGATGAAGGAAGCTGGTCCCTGTCACTATCTTTATTGCCAAGAAGTTAGTTTGTCATATTTCTGTGGGCTTTTCCTGGTTCTGCAGGGCAGCTTAATGAATAGCAAAGTGTATGTGAAAGTTTCTGAGTTTAAAAGTATATCCAGTCTTTTCCTAAATGCCTTAGCTGCCTTAGGGCACTAAGAAACCACTTACATTTCAATGCCTGACAAAAATAATCATGACACATGGAAAGAGGAAGGCTATGAACTGGTGCAAAAAAAGAACACTGCAGTTCTGGTTTGTGTGCTTACAGCCATGTGCAGTATGCAGTGATACTGTGCAGATAGACAAAATACTGCTTGCTGGTGAAAAAGGTGTGGTGGGTTGACCCTGGCTGGATGCCAGGTGCCCAGCAAAGCCACTCTTATCACTCCCTCTCCTCAGCTGGACAGGGGAGAGAAACTATAATAAAAAGCTCATGGGTCGAGATAAGGACAGGGAGAGATCACTCATCATTTACCATCATGGGCAAAACAGACTCGACTTGGGGAAATTAGTTTATTTCCAAATAAATCAGAGCAGGATAATGAGAAATAAAATAAAATCTTAAAACACCTTCCTCCCACCCCTCCCTCTTTCCCAGGCACAGCTTCACTCTGTTTTCTCCACCTCCCCCCGCCAGCAGCACAGGGGATGGGGAATGGGGGTTACAGTCAGTTACTCACACGTTATCTCTGCCGCTCCTTCCTTCTCAGGGGGAGGACTCCTCACTCTTCCCCTGCTCCAGCGTGGGGTCCCTCCCATGGGATACAGTGCTCCATGAACTTCTGTAACATGAGTCCTTCCCACAGGCTGCATTTCTTCATGAACTGCTCCTGCATGGGTTCTTCCACAGCGTGCAGTCCTTCAGGAGCACAGACTGCTCCAGCATGGGTCCCCCACGCGGTCACAAGTCCTGCCAGAAAACCTGCTCCAGCGTGGGCTCCTCTCTCCACAGGTCTGCAGGTCCTGCCAGGAGCCTGCTCCAGTGTGGGCTTCCCACGGGGTCACAGCCTCCTTCGGGCACCCACCTGCTCTGGCGTGGGGTCCTCCCCGGGCTGCAGGTGGAGATCTGCTCCACCGTGGACCTCCCGGGGCTGCAGGGGAAGAGCCTGCCTCACCAGGGTCTTCCCCACGGGCTGCAGGGGAATCTCTGCTCCGGTGCCTGGAGCACCTCCTCCCCCTCCTTCTTCGCTGACCTTGGTGTCTGCAGAGTTTTTTCTCTCACATATTCTCGCTCCTCTCTCTGGCTGCAGTTGCTGTTATGCAGTTTTTACCCCCCTTTCTTAAATCTGTTATTCCAGAGGTGCTGCCACCGCTGCTGATGGCTCGGCCTTGGCCAGTGGCAGGTCTGTCTTGGAGCGATCTGGCATTGGCTCTGTCGGACATAGGGGAAGCTTCTAGCAGCTTCTCACTGAAGCCACCCCTGTAGCCCTGCCACTACCAAAACCTTACCACGCAAACCCAATACAAAATGTAAAGTGCTGTATGCGTATATTTCAGCAAGAGAGAAGAAATAAATTTTCTGTAATAGTTTCCATACCTGAAAACTTTTTGCTGCACCAAGCATGGTATGCTAATGTAGTTAGAGTAGTTATTTGCTTGGCGTGCTATTTGGTCTGTTATTGCAATGGAGTACTACAGTATTTTTGTAAGAAAGAGTTGGAAGTATTTCAGTTTACTTTCAGATATTTTAAGGTCAACACTAATTGCATATTTCCATCAATAACACAAGGAAATATGCCTCACTCCAATAATCAGCACTTGTTCTGCGCATTTCAAAATTCTTTAAAACAGCCAGGGAGGGAAATAACTAACACACCTACCCAGCATAAACTAAATGTACCAACAGTTGAACTGAACTCATACTTCAATTTTTGTGTAAGTAAGTTTTACGCAAATACTTGGTTTGCTTTTAAATAAAACATGAGCAGTTACTCTTGTAATGAGTAACAGCACTTCATGAAAGACACACCTTTGACAGTATTTATTATAATAATGATTAGTTTTCTGAGATCTGTCAGGGGCATTGACAATAATTCCGCTAGTTTTCAAAGGTAGACCATTGACTGTAGGAGCGGGAGGGTCATCCAGGCTCTCTCTGCGAAATGTGTCCCACTGCAGAGAGCCAGCCACAGAAGGATTGTACATTAAATTCAAAATCCTAATTCAACATTGCATTCTTAATTCTAGTTGAGCAGAGCTAAATATGAGTTCAAGTGCCATTGCTATGGTATGCCTTGCTAAGAGGCATATACTTAAATGCTTTGTTTCGTAAGGGCTTACAAGAGTAATGTGCAAATATGTTTCTGAGGTTTAGAGATATGACACCAGGATTGCAGTTAACTTGGTATTTGCTCAGGGCTTACTCACAAAGGATTTGGGTATATCCTAGGTAATCTGGTTACTTCAGGAGGTTGAAACAGGAGCTTCCAGGGAAGAGCAACATATTATGTTTGGTTTAAGACTTCCAGGCACAAAATATTTAGTGTCATTTCCCAAGAGAATGTTGTTACCCAAACAAAACTTTGAATGGACTCTGGTTTGGCAGTTGACTTAGGGCTGGTGAAATTACTTTCCTGATCTCTCAGCAGAATCCTTACTGTGCCTCAAACATACCCTTAAATTTTATGTCATATGATATATTATCAGAGCTAATTAATATACTAGAAATCATAAAACTACCAGCTTTGTCATGAGGGTAAGTAGGAAAGAATTTCCCTTGATGTGTACCTCTGCTTAGAAAAGGAAGCAAAGTTAGTGTGGAATTAGCTAATTCTGGCAATTATTTACTCAAGCACAACTTCTCTTCAGGATCTAGATACATGCCATGTAACTCCCATTTTAGAACTAGCAACTCTTGTAAATCACTAATGCACAAAACTTTCTCCGTCCCCGGTGCTCTTGAAGACATGCCTCCACAGCACACCTGCACAGCAAAACTAGTAAAATATCATTATTTTTTGTATTTGGTCGGGATAATCATGGCATGGAGTGTAAATTACACAGTGGTTCTTGATTTTGTGAGGTTTGGCTATAAATCAGATGGTGCAGATCAATACAGAAGAGGACTAAAGAGAGGTCTCGTTGATTATATGAATTGGAAAAATGTCAAGTGCTGAATGTATAGTAGACACATCCCATAGGAATGGATATTGTAGCAGAACATTGCTGAAGGATAACACATATTCAGCAACTCTGATTCAGTGGTCAGCATGTTTATTTTACTCCACTTTCACCATGATGAAAATTTACCTGGTGAACATGTAAGAGACCATCTCAAGTTGTAAAAACATGGGTTAAATACTTCAGCTTGCTGAAAAAAAGAAAAAAACCCAACAAACTTGTCCTGAGCAATGTCAGCCACAGTTTCCAGCTCATGGTAAGAAGCAGTATGAGTAAGATCACCAATTTCTTTTGTCTTCCCCAGCTGGACAAATCAGGCACCTTTTGCATGGCTAGTTTCCTGTTAAAGGCATTTGAAAGCCCAAAATGAAGCTGAAACTTGTGCCTTTTGGATTCCTTCTCAGATGCTTTACCACTATACATCTTGCATATCTTTTCATATTATAATAATGAGAATCATGAGTTAGGAATTAACTATTTACCGGTATGGTTTTCTGAAAACTCTTCTGGCTATAAAAATCATACTATTAGACTGGAGAAACCCCCCAAATAACTTCTGACACAGAACTTAGCCAACAGACCTTAGCACTTTGAGGGAGAAGCTTGACCATAGACTGCTGTTTTCCTGTCAGGCACGAGAAGTCTACCCCTTCTGAGTATGGCAGCAAAGTCAGCAACTCCTAAATAGCATGGGGAGGTTGCTATCAGTTTTTTAAACATGTACATAAAGCTAAATTTCAGCAATAGGAAAATTGCATTTGGACTTGGGTGAGTAGGCTTAAACAAAATATTCCAAACATGTGAAAGCTCTGTTTATTACAAGCTGCTGCAGTGAAACTATGTGTGCTGGTGTTCCAGACGTCTTCATCTGAGCTATTAAACACCTCACACCAACTTGGTTATGCAGCTTTAGAATGTATGGTTTGTTTGCTAACAAGAAGTCCACTGTTATTTCCTTATGTTCCAGGATGGCCTTGACAATGAATCCTGGTTCATTTGTGTGTACCCCTGCATGTTTGGGTTTTTTTGAACCTGCTATGTATTACTGTCCATTTGTCAAAATGAAATTTTATTCACCATATGTCAGGCCATTTTTAGAGCGATTCCAAATCCTTATGAAATCTGTCTGTAGCTGTCTTGCGGCTCAGCATTTCACTGTCTCCATCAACACTCCCTGGAAGTTATCTACACAGAAGAAAACAACAATGGCTTCCATTCTTGTCCCCTCTGAGACCTATTTCAGTATTGGCCCAGCTGGAAGAGGTCCTTCAGTATTGTGCTGTTTTCTGTTTTGTGAACCATTACCTTAGCTAGCTTAGGTAAGCTCAGAAAGCTTACCTGGGATCCTCACTACTGAGTGTTATGCAGAAGCTTTGCAGAAAGTGAAACCTTTTCAAATTCATATATTCTATGCTATTATGTGGGCTGTTTGTCTCTGTCAGTAGTAGTAGCAGGGATGTAATTTCCTGCTAATTACAGGTTACAAACAAGACCTAGGTGGTGGAGTTGCTTCATCTTTTCCTCTCACATCCCATGGTGGTCTGTAGACTTTCCTTATGCTGAGGTGATTCCTTCAGCCCTTGCCTTATGGTTTGTCTACAGGCATTTCTACTGTTTTTTCTGCAACATTTATTCTGGGGTTTTGTGGAGGTAAAAGAAAGAAAACATGAGATTTAATGAGTGACAATATTGAAGTTTAGTAAGTTTAAAATAGTGGATACAGTTATGTTCTCTCATGAGTCTGTCTTGAGCTGTCCAGTTTAAAGATGAAATCGAGCTTTATCAACAGTGTTGTACCGGCTTTGTAGAGCTGAGCAGGGAGATATCACTGAAAATTACCATTTTGCCTGTCCCCTGCCTTCCTTCCAAGATCTGCAATACAGAAATGTGCAGAAAGCATAAACCAGAAGATTCCTCAAGAGTGCTTTCTTTAGGATTCAGCTGCCAAGGGAGCTCCATTCCTACTGTCCTATAAATTCATTTTATAAAGGAAAATAATAAGTGTATAGGGGAAAAAAAAAAAAGGAATGGAATTGCTCCAAATAAATCTCCCTGCCACACTGCTTCAGCTCACACTGTGAGATGTGCGTTTATGGTCATGTTTTTCAGCCTGTTCATCAGACACTCAAGCCTGTAGTTAGTGACAAGGTGACGGGTAGAGTGACTGCACTTTGCAGTAGGAGAGTCTTGTAAAATATTCTTTTGAGATGTCCCCAGGACCCAAGGTTTAACTTGTCAACAGTTTGTAGCACAGGGCTCTCATAGTAGCAGCTGAAGAAAGGATGAGATTTTGCAAAGATCAGCACCAGCTGCTGCCACCAGCTGCCCGGGATTCATCCTCTGAGCAAGAGCACTGCTCATCCAGTGCTGCATAAATAACACAGAAATGTGTACGAAGAGTGCTTTGGACAGGGAAGATGGAAGAGGTAAGACCAAGTGAAGGTATTCAGACAGCTACGTAATTGCAAATGAAATGGAAATCAGTGAAATACACAGGTGCCTGTGGGCAACAGCAGCTCTAGGCCAGCACTGTAAATGTGTCAATTGTAGCTGATGAGTACTTAATGTCATTTGACCTTAACACTGATTTGGCATATTTGCCCTGTCCTGCAGTGGTATTTGAATTTTAGCATTTGTCCCTGGTGTTCCAATAAGGAACATGAGTTTTGTGTCACTTTCCCTGGCCTGCCTTACAGCCTCTGCTTGTAAGAAGAATTTGTGTTTGCCCTGTGGTTGGTCTCTCTGAGCTCTTAGAAGAGAAGTCCCTGAGTGGCACTTGTGGTAAAGGCAGCTCTGTGTTGAAGGTGCTGACTAGAGAAAAGCTATTGTCCCATCCCTGTCCCTCTGAGGTTAAAAGTTCTTTTCATGGAGCCTGAGCTTTATCAAATCAGGATTTACTGCTCAAAATGTCTACTTGAAGAAGACTGCCTTACCCATTCTTGAAAAAATATACAACTGAGGTTAACCCTTTTCTTCCAAAATGTGGGAAGAAAGGGGTTCTCCTATTTAGGAAAAGTGCCTGACCATTAGAGCCCTTTGCCAGGAAACAGGAGCTCTGGGATGTTCCTCTTTTTGGCTTTGGCATTGTTGTCTTTATTTGCTCAGTCCTCCAGATCAAGTAACTGCTATTCTCTGTGACTGTTTCCCTTTCTTAGTCCTATTTCTGCAGATGAGATTAAAGCCTTTGGGGCTGCAATGCTTTCACTGTGTGAAAGCCTTTATTTTGGCTGAGCTATCTGGCTGCAACTGTAATGCAAATGAAAACAAATGCAAATTTCAAATAAATTATTGTGTCTGTATCAGGTACTCCAGTGCTAAGCTGCAAAAGGCAGTTCCCAGAAGCATGTTCTTAGTCAAGGTTGTCTGTGAACATGCCGTCTTTTCTTTGTTTTGAACAATGATTATGGTTGTAGTTAATTTGTTGGAGATCAGAAACTTCCCTGGTTGGGTGACACTGTAAAGACATCATTATATGCTCTACTGTCTGCAAAGCTCGTGCATCTCTGTCTGCTCTCAGTCACTATTCTTTGGGACATAGAGTTTGGAAATATACCATAAGGTGAATATTAGATCAGTGAATCGTATACTAACACCATCCTACAGTAGGTATGGCCAAATATAAGAGAGGTGTTCACCAAATAGTCCATTCAGGTTTTGTCATTCACTGAAGATAAACTCTGATGAATAGCGAATGTGTAGAACTCTGGTCACAGCTGTGACTGATGTATTTAGAGAAGTTTGTTCCTAGTCTGATTTCTAAACACTTAGGCATATCAGTTACTGGAACTGCTCAGTTTTCATCAGAACGTTATTGTGTTGCATTTACATAAGATATCTAATCATCAATATCTAACCAATTTGTTACTGGCTTATTATTCTGTGCAGTGAACACCTTTTATCTTTCAACAGCTAAACTGTGATGTTGCTTACTATTGGGTGCCAACAGAATAGGAAGGCAGAATAATGGTGTAAAAGAGCCTTAGGGTCTGGTTGCTAAAGGTTGTCACTGGTTCAGCACTTGCTGTGTTTAAAGGTTGCACCTTGAGAAGCAGAATCACTACTTCAAGTTGAAAACAAGCAAAGGAACCACATTCTTTTCTTGCTGTTTAAGCCTCCCAACAGGCAAGGATGTGACTTACAGCAGCTTCTTCACACAATTGGTGGCCAGACCAGACTCCCTGTCTCTGTACTCTAAGTGTATAATACTCATGAAGAACTAAGGAGTCAGCCTTGTCAGAGTAATACCACTGTTTAATAATTACATATGTACTCCACTCATTCCTTCAACTAAGGCTTCTAGTAAGGAGTATTTCTTAGTGCATTTAGTGCATTTGCATTTGACTCCAGGTGCAGCTTCAGCACAAGGCATGAACCCATTATTGAGGTGAAATGAAATGGGATGTGCATTTTTAGTCCCTGGAGAACTGAGTGCTTGGTCTTGTTTCCTTATGTCACCATGGAAGTTGTGGCTAGACTCCCTGGCCTCTGGAAGTGGGAGGTGAAAGGTACCTGTCTGTGGGCTTTGATCAGGCAGCCTAGGTATTTAAAGATTACTTTGAGGTTTGAGTTGCTGATGTGAAGTTTAAGTAGCTGATATCTTGCTAACACAGATGCAGGACCTTGCACTTGGCCTTGTTGAGCTTGATGAGGTTCCCATGGGCCCACTCTTCAAGCCCACTCCTCAAGCCTCTGGATGGCATCCCTTCCCTCAAATGTATCAACCACTCCACTCAGCGTGGTGTCATCTATAAACTTGCTGAGGGTGCGTTCGATCTCGCTGTCTATATCACTGATGAAGATTTTAAGTCTTTCTTTTGAGGTTCAGTCACAGATCGCCTTCCTAAAAGTATTGCAGGCAGAGGTAGGATGCAACTGAAAACCATGGATCTTGAAACCTCACCAGGTTATTTGAGGGAAAGAAAAGACCTGTGGGTTTAAAACTGTCTGGCTTAGATATTGGAATAGTTATGGCAGTAGAAAAGCAGAGATACATGGCTAGAATGTGGAGCTGAATCAGGCATATATGCGTGGACATAAAGGTACACAGTTTTGAGTAGTGGAGGCGAGCAATATAATCTCATTGAACTGCGTTGCGTGCCATTTAAAAAAACCCAACCAAACAAAAACCCTGAGTCCTTACAGAGAGGTATAAACAATTCTTACAAAACATGTAAACTTCTTCATGAATGGTTTTGTGGGCTCCACTCTTGGAATTTATGCTGACTGACATGTAACTTTGGTACAAATTCTAGTCCTTGTTTCTTGCGTATGGGGAATATCAATCTCTTGCTATTCATGAAAGGTTTAATTTCTAATTGTGTATTAGATGGCAACATTTTTTTTTTTAAATAAAAAAATGCCACTATGAGGCAATGGAAAATACATTATATAGCTGATGAAAGCATGTAATAGTTTTAACAGTACAAGGGGTAAGATGTATAAGTTTGTTTGGATTTTGGAGTTTGCAGCTACATGTGCAGATAGACAGGTGTGTAGCTGTATCTGCTCTGACAACAGCTACTCGAAGGATGTTATGATCTTAGCATGGTTAATTATAATTTTTATAACAAATGAAGTGTACTCTAGCAAAATTATGATTTAAGGTTAGGATTTTTAAATCTGGCTTCTAGATAAGTGTATTATGATATTGCACAACCAATATAGAAAACTGGATTAACTTAAACCCCTTTGTACTCTTGTGTTTTTTGGGGTTTGTTTTGTTGTTGCTGGTTTTGTTGCTTTTAGTAGGAATCTTAAAAAAAAAAAAAATCCTTCAAGAATGTCCTTATGTTAGAATGATTTGGTTATAATATTCAAGCAATAAAATCTGATTGTGAGGCATTGATTTTCCTCTTCATCTCACCCAAGGGGAATTAATCACATTGCAATTAAAATGGATTTCTTTCACCAAAAAGAAACATTGGAATTCAAAAATATCTTTATATTGTGATTTTCAACCCAAAGGATTGTTAAACACTTTGTACCTGCTGTATTAGAGAAAATTCAGTGACTTTGGAAGTAGAAAGCAGCAATTTTAGCTGCCACATAACAGCTTAGAATTTGAAAATGCTTTAATTAAAGTTACAGCCAGAATTCAATTATGTGAATTAAAGCTTTGAAAACTAACAACAACAAAAAAGCAATAAAGCAACAAAACAAAGCAAAAACCTTATTTTTTTTAAACAAAAAGAGTCTTGAATTTTTTTTTTTCCTGTTTCGAAGGCTTTTTCATAACTTGGCTTTTTTTTCTGCCATGGTGTCTTGTAGGTGGAAAATTCCTACTGTTATTTGTGTGAAAAAAAATAAACCAAGGGAAGCACAACTCTTTTTTTTTTTTTTTTTTTTTTTTTTTGGAAATAAGGTTTTACCTGAAAAAAATGAAATTAAAGAAATGTACTTAATATGGTACATATTTAGTCTATTAACTACTAAGTTGTATGTTTCTAACAGAAAGTTAGAAGCATTTCAGACAGCATCAGGTTAATTTACTGAATCGTTCACATGTAATATAGCTTTGATTTTATCAGTAACCTGGAGACTGATCAAGCTCTTGCAGCGGTCTGCATACCAGCCTGCATGTTGAAAAGAGAAAGAGAAAGAGAAAGGCTCTTTGCTTGCTAGGGTGGGTGCCCAGGTGGCCACTTGGGAAGAGGAGTCACCAGAAGAAAGGACGGAGAGCACGGTGGGAGGAAGTTAGCTGTCTGCCACTCACTTCTGAGTGACGGTACTTTTCAGAAAAGGTACTCAAGGGATCTGTTATCCCTGGCATAGATGTCACTGGGGAATTTTGCAGAGTTGTTGGGTAAAACCTGACTCAGCAAAACTCTGTGGGATTTAGGGAGGTGAGAATTTCACCCATAATGATGTGACCTCTGTTCCCTTCCTGAGGCTGAATGTTCACAGTCTTCGATAGCTCATTCCCTTCTGCAGTTACATAGGTGGAGAGGGAGGTGCTGATCTCTTCTCCCTGGGATCCAGTGACAGGACACGTGGGGATGGTTCAAAACTGCTCCAGGGGAGGTTTAGATTGCACATTAGCTGGAACAGCCTTCCTAGAGAGATGGTTGATGCCTCATTGTCGTGGTTTAGGCCCAGCTGGTAACAAAGCACCACGAAGCTACTTTCTCACTCCCCCTCCCTGGCCCCAGTGGGATGAAGAGAAAATACAAAGAAATGCACGTGGGTCAAGACAAGGACAGGGAGGGATCACTCACCACTTATGGTCAGGGGCAAAAAACAGGCTCAACTTGGGGAACAAACAAAATCAATTTGATTTACTGCCAATCAAATCAAAACAACGATAATGAGAAGTAAAACCAAATCTTAAAAACACCCTCCCCCCACCCCTCCCTCCTTCCTGGGCACAGCTTCACTCCTGGTTTTCTCTACCTCCTCCCCTCCGGCTGCGCAGGGGCATGGGGAATGGGGGTTACGGTCAGTTCCTCACAGGTTGTCTCTGCTGCTTCTTCCTCCCCAGGGGCAGGACTCCTCGCTCTTCTGCTCTGGCGTGGGGTCCCTCCCACGGGCCATGGGTGGGCATCCGCTGCCCCGCTGCCCTCCGTGGGCTGGGGGGGGGACAGCCTGCCGCCTCCCCACGGGCTGCGGGGGCATCAGCCTCCTGCGGCGCACCTCCTCCCCTCCTTCCTCGCTGACCTTGCTGCCTGCACAGGGGTTTCTCTCACATCCCACTCTCCTGCCCCGCTGCAGGCTCCCCTTCTCAAACCTGTTCTCCCAGAGGGCGACCACCGTCGCTGACGGGCTCGGCCTTGGCCAGCGGCGGGTCCGACTTGGAGCGGGGGAAGCTTCTAGCAGCTTCTCACAGGAGCCGGCCCTGCAGTGCTTCCCCCGCTACCAAAACCCCACCACACAAACCCAAAACACCCATGCCTGTCAGTATTCAAAAGGCATTTGGACAGTGCTCTTAATAACATGCTTTAACTTTTGGTCAGCCCTGAAGTAGTCAGGCAGTTGGATGAGATGATGGCTGTAGGTCCCTTCCAACTGAACAATTCTATTCTATTCTATTCTATTCTATTCTATTCTATTCTATTCTATTCTAATCTTTCCTTTAAATCTGTGATGAATGAAAAATTGTGTTTGGCTGGGATTCATCAATTTGTTAATAGACTGACACATTCCTTTTACCTGTCATAAAACAGTGCTTCTGCAATTATCTTCTGTGAAGAAGTTGTGTTAAGTATTTTTCCTCTAAGCCAGACTTTTTTAAACTATTTGTATTCATGGAGGTGTAAAGTTGGAGACATGCACACAAATAGAAAAGGCTGTGAGTATCGAAAGTCACAGAATAATAAACATGGTGAGAGAGTACATATGATTTGCACACAAAATTGCACAGAATTGCACAGAAAAACATGAGCTTTGAGTAGCCAGAGATATACCGCCCTCATCTCGGAGCAAGATTTCTGTGCTGTTCAACAAGAAGTGCAATATGAGTATTTTCAATTATGGCATCAACTTGGAATCTTAACCTTCAGTAGGATGCAGAATTAGACGTACCAAACATATTCTCTAGTTAAACTAATATAACTAAAATAATAAGTAAATCTGTAATAGAGGTTAATAAGCTGGCTCCTGACCTGGAAGACATTCCTGAAAGGGTCATCAGTGGTTTTCAGATCACTATGGATGGAACAGGAAAGGAAAGACAAAACCTGGAAAATGTAATGAGAAACTTAATTCTGATGAAAAGACAATGAGATTTGTTCAGTCTAGCACAAAATTAATTCTGTTGTTACTGCTGGGTTGTTCATGAAGGCTCCGGAGTAGGAGTAACATGTTGATGGAAACTCTCCACTGAAATCTAGGATGGGTTTTTTTGGTGCTCTCTGGTCATGCCCTCTAAGTCAAGGAATACTCCTAAGGAGCTCAAAATGGGCAAAGTGATAGGAAAAGGTACCAGCTTAGGTGGAAAAGTTGCTCCACTGGTTAAGAAAATAAGATTATTTGGGACATACATTTTGGAAAGGGAAGCTTCTGAACCACTAAAAGTATCTCTTTCTATGAAGCCCTTAAAAACCTTATTTTTCCAGCTACTTCTGGAATACTTCTAATGAACATGAAAATTGTTTTTCAGGCATAGTCTCAAAAAGTGAGAAGACACGTTTAAATTGAATTGCATGGTCTGGAGATGAACATTTTCCTTGGGCTAGGAGCCTGCAAGGAAATAAATGTCAGCTAGATGATAAAGAAAATAACTTTCTTCCAATAGTGGATTTTATTTTATGTTATGCGGAATACTGTCTCTCTGTGAAAAATAGAAAAGGGAATCTGACTGCCTAATTAAGACTTCAAATAAAGATCTGTTATGTGCTAAGGGAACAGTCATTCATGTGGACATTGCAAATTAATCCCTTGAGTGAAAAAAAAAACCCTGAACAGGTTTGCTGATTCCATTAATAATAGGTATACTGGATTGTTTTTAAAGTACTATGCTGTCTGCCATCTTTCAAAGAATACTAACCCCTTTTTTCATGGAGAGGAATCGATAGAGAGTCCCCCTTCTTCCCTCCAGCCTTAAACTGGATTTTGCTTTCATGTAAGCAGGAAGATCAGATATTTCAGTCTCTTAACCCCAGAGTCTTTATATGGGAACAGGAGTTCACTGCTTTGGAAAAAAAATATCAAAGGGAATTAAATTTAAAGCTAAAACCCCAAATGCAAATGTAATATTTTCTTGAGTTCTTCATTAATTTCCTAGTTCTTAGTGCTCTTTAGCTGGTTAAATGTTCTTTTGCTGTCAACAGACTCAATAATCTTTTGCTTCTCTGCACACAACCTTCTCATTGTGTCTTACTGATAAAGGCTGCTCTCTTCTTCTCATTAGCATTTATATCTGTTCTTTTAGCAGACTGTTCTATTATTTCCTTACTACCTATGGGAAGTTTTCTATACTGCAGTGTCCTTTGGTGTTCACAGATGCTCTGACTGAATCTAACTATCTCATAGCATTGCAAAGGATGTGGCATTTTGGAGCACTTTTCTGTGTTCAGACAGCGGTGTTCTTACCGTGGGTCTTCACAAAGGAAGGGAGAGTTCAGAAGTCAGTGTTAATCTCCAGTGTAATGATATAGATAAAATAAAGGAAAACATAGTGAATAGCTGTGGCTGTGCTGCAAAAAGTATTTTTCTAAGAGCAAAGAAATTGAAAAGTAAATGAGAGAGAAATTGGAGGAGAATACTGGGAATGACCAAACATGTAAAGTGAGGCTATGACATATGCTGGCATATTGGTTCAGAGTTTTTGTGGCAGACGACTCTAGACTCATACACTCATGCTGTCCTTAACCTAATTATTCTGTGCATTTGGCTTTGGCCTGCATGGGAAGGCTGAAGCGACTGTAGCGAGTACTGCACATCGGAGACGCGATAGCAGGGTGCGTGGACCAGAGGCCAGTGCGTGGGGAGGAAGGGAGCGGAGGCACCGGCACGTGGTGTGCCAGAGCTCTGATACCGTTCAGGGAGATTTGTTATCTGAGTGTTCTTGGTCTGACTAGCGTGCTGTTAGCTCACGATACTGGTACTGTGTCTCTTGTTGGGTTTTTCTGTCTGGTCTGGGATAGGAGCAAATTGTCACGAGCGCAGAAAATGCAGGAAAGCAGTGCAAATTTTGGAGGAGGTTAAATCCAGGTTTGGGGAAAATGGTATGCCAAAATGTTGCTATGTGGTAAAATAAAGATTTTCACACCTTTTTTTTAATGTGGTACCCATGGCAAGGTTTCAGATACCACAGGTGTCAGCATTGGTTACGAGTATCCCAAAAAGGAGCACCAGTATCTCTCTCTGTGCTAGCTGGAGGTGGCTGGTGTGATACATGTGCCACAGTTTGGAAATGCAGAAAGCAGGATGTTAAAGCCAGGCATTGACTGTTTTTCAAAGCTTGGCATAACTTTGCAAATGCAATAATCCTTTTCAAATCCATCTTTTTTAAAAGAAGTATTCTGTGGTTTGAGCTGAAGCCTCTTATGAACAGCTTTGAAACTTCCACATTGTCTGTCATAGTTTGCCCTCAAGCCCCTATTCATCAGAGACTGTATTTCTTACAGGTTCTTCAGGAGATTATACTATTTTAACTATTGCCATCTCAAGTCTTACTTCCAATGTGTCTCTCAGTTTATTATCAAATTGATGAATTCCAGGCAAAAAGAATGTTCCATTGCACTGCCATTTAAATTTAAGTTAAGCTACAAATGGTGACTAGGAAAAGAAAGTAAGAGAAAACCTTTTTGGGCATCAGCTCGCTGTAGTGAACAACTGTCTGCAAATCTCTGAAAGTGAGATTTATGCTTCTGCTGTATCCAGGGCACTTTCTGTGCAAACTGTGCCTTTGCTTTTGACCTTCCTAACATAGCTTCTTAGGCAGTAAAGATTACTGATGGCTTCTTCTCATCTGTCATGCTTCAGCCATTTCATCTCTAGACAACTTGTGCTTGCAATCAAACATATTCAAGCCATAGAATAGTGAAGGAATATACAAGAGTGAAGTTTGAGGAATACGGGGATTACATTTTTCATCTGCATGAGTGCCAGTGCCAGCCAGAGCACCGTAGGAGCAGACAGCCCACTGTGGCATCAGTGAGTGCTGGACTGTGGTGCCAGCGAGTGATGGACAGTGACCTCACATCCATTGCTGCTTATCTTCGGGCGCCAGCAGAGCCTGGGCCAGTCTCGCTCATGCCTGGACTCCTGCCGAGCGTGCCTGCGAGGTCTGGAGGGTCGAGCGAGGCTTCTCCTGGTGCTGGGTGGTGCTTTGGGGGCTGCCGTCGGCAGCTCTCGCTGCCCGTCCCGGAGCCATCCCCTGTGTTTCCCCGGCCCTGCCACGTTCAGGCGGCCGGGCACCGCGGGGCAAGCTTGCAGCAGCGGAGGTGAGCTGTGCGGGGAAGCGTCCCCCCGGGGTGGCCGTGGGGTGGGCGATGGGGCTCGGGGAGCCGGGAGGGTGTCCTTCTCGAGGGGCCTGGGCATTCCTTCCTCCCCTCCCCAGGACAGCGAGTGACCATGGCCTCTCTCCCTTTCGCAGCGTGTGACGCCAGTGAGGAGGAGCAGCTCCTTGTCCTCGGCTCACCCCCCTGCCACAACAAGCAAACATGGCCACGCAGGTAGAGTGGAGCTGCCCCATCTGCCGCGACTCCGAAGATGACGTCGCTTATGTGACCCCCTGTCTCCACCAGTTCTGCCTGGGCTGCATCGTGCGGTGGGCAAAGAGGAAACCGTCGTGCCCCCTCTGCAGGCAACCCATCAACTCCGTTCTTTACTCCGTGCGGTCGGAGGTGGATTTTTTGGAGATAATTGTTCAACGCCCCTCAGACCCGTCGGTTGCTGGCCACCAGGAGCAGCAGCGGGCCGCGAGGCCAGCGCCCAGGGCTCAGGCGGCTGGCTTCCAGCCTGAGGTCTGGGCAGGCCTTTTCCGGGGCTCCTTGGAGATCCTCGAGCCCCTGCTGTCCTGGCTGAACCAGGTGCTGCACAGGGCCCGCTGGTGGGAGTTGGCTTTGGCACAGGGCACCATCATAACCAATCTGTGCCGCTACGGGCTGGACGAGGAGGCCTTGGTCCGGGAGCTGCAGCCCTTCCTGCAACACCAGACGGTGACATTTGTGCGCCAGCTCATCGGCGTCGCCACAGGCCGGTGCAGGGAGCAGATCCTGCAGCAGCGGGGCCTCCTGCAACCCCGTGCTGCTGAGGAGCGGGAGGACGGCCCCGCGGGCAGCCCTGGCCCCGCCGACTCGCTGGAGGGGACTCCTGCCCCCAAGCCCAGAGCGCAGGAGGAGCCCCACGAGGAGCTGGGGCCGGCAGTGGCAGACCCCTCCACTGCTGGCCGGGGCAGGGACTGGTCACCTGCGGGGCCCAGTGCCCCCCGAAGAGGAGGCCCTGCGGCTCCCAGGCCTCTGCAGCCCACAAGAGGCCACGCTGCCGGCAACACCAGGGTGCCCCAGAAGCTGGCGAAACCAGGGCCGGGCTAGCAGCAGGGGCATGCGCCGGCCCTCAAGGGGACTTGGAGGCACTCGTTAGTCACCTAACTATGAAAGAAGAAAGTAAAACTAAGAAAGCCGCCGGAAAAGCCTTCGTCTCTCACTCCAAGTGGTGCAGCTGGCGTTGCCGTCGTTGCCACCCGTGATGCTCTCTCCTCCTTCTCCTGGTGCTGTGTGCACGTCCCCCCTCATGAGTCTGCTGCAACCTCCACATTGTCTATCATAGCTTGCCTCGAAGCCCTGATTCATCAGTCAGAGAGTGTGTTTGTCACAGGTTCTTCAGAAGATTATACTGGTTTAATTATTGCCATTTCAAGTCTTACTTCTAATTTGTCTCTCAGTTTATTATCAAATCGATGAATTTTAGGCAAAAGGAATGTTCCATTAAATTTAACTTAAGCTATATTTTAATATCTTCTGTGATCCGCTAATAATGATCAAGGTAAATTAGTTACGGGATTGAAATATCTTTACAAATTTAGCCTAAGACTTTTCCCCTTTTTGAATTTTTTCCTTGATTTTGTATAGATATCCTGTGAGTGCACAGACTTAAACCTTTCTATAGAGAGAATAACATATTGCTAATCCTCCAGAAACAGTTCTTTAGCTTTTTTTAATAATAAGGAATAATAGTAGAATATTTGAAATGGAGCTGTTATTCAACAAAACAGCAATAATCTGGAAAGAAATGGAGCCTTGGTTGCCTACACGTGGACAGACCAAAGACAGGTGGCTGCTCTCTGCCTTGGCTGGAGAGTTGTTTCCCTGAAGCACTGCACCTCTGTCCTGTTTCCAGCTTTCTTCACCTGCCATTCATATGCGCCAGTCCCAGAGGGACGATGTGTGTTGCAGCAGGGGCCAGCTGGGACACAGCAAGGAGACCCTGAGCTGGGGCTGGACACTGTTTGGGAAACAGACGCAGGCTTCTGGTCTTCCAGAAACCTGCTCCACAAGTGAAGAATTGGAGAAACTTCAATATGGCGTTACCATCTTTTTCCGTGGGATTTCTTTCCTATCCTCAGAGTCCTGCGGGTGGTGGCCTCTTCATGGTAAACACCTGAGGCCATCATCCTGCGGTGAGGGTCGTTTTGTGCCTGCAGAGCTTGAAGGTGGGATGGGTCGTGAAGAGATCCAGCTTCAGCTTACAATGTCTGTTCAAATCAAAATTCCCGGTACTTCAGCAGTGGAGGACTGCGCCTGTAGTAGGTGGTTTTACAATGAAATCACTCTCTTGGACAAAGCTAAGCATGCATAAAGGTTTTCACAGGTCCCCAGCATTAAATTTAAAAATACACATACAGAATTTCAGGAGTAATTTTCGGTTTCATTTCTGTTCCTCATTTTTTCCCACAGGTTCACATGTGGAGTTTTCATACTCTTTTTTGGTATGTTAAAGCTGCAGCATCATTCCCAGTTGTTTTGTTTGTGCTACTGAGAATTACTTCAACAATTTTCTTAAGCAGATCTGCATGGAAGGGTTGATTTTTTTGACAATCTTTTTCTTTAATAAATACATTTTACACTAGCATACTTAAATGATGGTAATAACAGAGCACTTGTAATAAAACTGCATTTCTTCATAAATTCCCATTTCCCCTTCTGTTTGGGGTTTTATTTCTTTGGTTTCCATTCTCTGTCCTCCTGTCAAGGAATAAAGCATTTACCAGATTTACTTGATGCTGTGTCCTGGTTTCAGCTAGGATACTTTTTTCCTTTTTTTTTTTTTTTTTTCTTTTTCTTCTTACTTTTTTTCACGATTCTCTCCCACATCCCACTGGGAGAGATGTGGGAGCAGCTACGTGGTGCTTAGTTGCTGGCTGGAGTTAAACCACGACAGTCTTTTTTGGTGCCCAACGTGGGGCACAAAGGGTTGAGATAACGACAGACCTGACCAGAGCATGTTAAAACGAATTTTTTACAAGCATTCATTATATTGGTTTAATAGTTGCTGGTCACAATGTCGATATATAAGCTCTTAGAGTTGTGGCACTCGTTTTTAGAGTTCTGTTATGTATCACCTCACTTGCTGTATGTAGTCCCTGTGCTGCAGCTTATCATCTGAGGGAGGTGGATTAAGGTTTTCGCTTTGATGTATTGTGTAATACTGGCTTATGTATGATAAAATTATTGGTTGTGGGACTGATCCGGTATTTGCACTCAGCATTGTTGTCACCTCTATACTTTGGGAGCCATCTGTGGGAAACTATTAATAATTACATCATTTACCTTTCCTCCTTTGAGAGCCAATCTATGGGTGAGACACCTTTCCTCCCTTTTCCCTTCTCCTCCGGTCTAGTTACAATGGTGTTTGAGAATTTTGAAAAATTTGAATACCCTTGGGATGTTGAAATTAGCATGGTCTTATTGCTAGGAACTAGCATGTTCCTGAATGTGGTTCAGGTCTTGTTTAAGGTTAAACAACTATTTAAGAAGATCACCCACATATCTGCCTGAGGCTGGATAATTATGAGTGGCAGGGTGTGTGGTTGTAAAAGTACATCACGTAGATGCTCACGTACCCAAGAGTCGGGCCACTGAAGAACATCAAAACAACCAGCAGGTGGATCAGGCCGCCAAGATTGAAGTGGCTCAGGCGGATCTGGACTGGCAACATAAGTGGGCTATTTATGTCTCAGTGGGCCCATGACACCTCAGGCCATCAGGGAAGAGATGCAGCACATAGATGGGCTCGTGATCGAGGGGTGGACTTGACCATGGATACTATTGCACAAGTTATCCATGAAACACGGTGACGGTCTGACAAATTATAGTCAATGTCTCAAACATTCGTTAAAGAACTTTGCTGGAGAAAACGGCCTCTGTAGAAATGCTGGAGTTTTGTGAACAGGACAGTGTGGCCGGAGGAGAGGGCCCCACGGAGGGTGGGACCGCACTTCTCCAAAGCCGCAATTCCTTATCTTAAGTGACCGGGAGAAGGAGCACAGCATATGTGCCTGGAGGAGGAGGCCCCATGGAGGATGGGACTGTGCTTCTATCTTAAGCAGTTGTGCCAGCAGAAAAAGAGGCAACTCTGCAGTGAACCCCGCCCCCCACAAAGCTCACCGACCGATTCCAGAGAACCCCAAGAATGGGAACTGCACACGTTGAGACCATTGATTAACACACTATAAAAGAAGGGAGAACGAGTTCTCAGTGCGCGCCCTCTGGAACTGTATCTCTATGCTGGCTGGACCAACGCTGGACCCAGGACTGGTGAAACCCTTTTCTTCTTTCTTTGTCTCTCTCTCCCTCTCCCTCTCTCGTTCTCTCTCTTTCTTTCTCCCTCTCCCTCCCTCCCTCTCTCTTGCTCTCTCTTTCTTTAGCTCTTTCTCTCTGTCTCTGTCTCTCTTTCTCTCCCTTTCTTTGTCTCCCTCTCTCTTTCTCTCTCTCCCCCCTTTCTCTCTTCCTGTTTATCTCTTTCTTTCTCTCTTTCTCTTTTCCCTCTCTCTTTCTCTCTTTCTCTCTCCCCCCCCCCCCCCCGCTCCCTCTCTCTCTCACCCCCCGCCTTTTCCTTCTCTCTTTTCCACAGTCCCTACACCTCATCCTTTTAAACATAAACCGTTGACCAAGTCTGAGACTAGGAGTGGATCTAGCCGCCCCTGGGCTCCTCTTTGAGAAGGAGTCCAGAAAGCAACGGGGTCTGCTCTGAACCTCGTGACTCAACGAGAGGGCTCTCCTGATACAGTTTTCATGTTCCTTTTTCCATTTTTTTTTCTACACCTCCCTTGTCTTTTCAAACAGCTGCTTAATGACATGTTGCAAGGTTCATATTGATAAGTTCACTTGTACTTGGGCAGGGTAGCTAGGCTGAATAAATGTTGATTGTTGTTTGAACTCCCCTGGTGTCGTTTCACCTTAATTCTGACAAAGGAAATCCATGAACATGAGTCGCTCCAAATTTGGGACGCGACAAACACATACTGCAGTTAAGCAAGCCAAACAGTTAAAGCCCCTGTGGTGTGGAGGGTGATGGCTGAAATACAAATATGGGGAGGCCTGGCAGATTGACTATATCACACTCCCACAAACTCGCCAAGGCAAGTGCCACGTGCTTACAATGGTGGAAGCAACCACTGGGTGGCTGGAAACACGTCCCATGCCCCATGCCACCACCTGGAATACTATCCCGGGCCTTGAAAAGAAAAGTCTTATGGCGACACGGCACCCCAGAAAGAATCGAGTCGGACAACAGGACTCACTTCTGAAACAACCTCATAGACACCTGGGCCAAAGAGCATGGCATTCAGTGGGTATATCACATCCCCTATCATGCACCAGCCTCCGGAAAAATCAAATGATACAATGGACTGTTAAAGACTACATTGAGAGCAATGGGGGGTGGAACCTTCAAACATTGGGATACACATTTAGTAAAAACTCCCTGGTTAGTCAACACCAGAGGATCTGCCCAATCAGAACTTTTACATACTGTAGAAGGGGATAAAGTCCCTGTAGTGCACATGTTAGGGAAGACAGTCTGGGTTACTCCTGTGTCGGGCAAAGGCAAACCTATTTGTGGGATTGCTTTTGCTCAAGGACCTGCATGCACTTGGTGGGTGATGTGAAAAGATAGGGAAGTCCAATGTGTGCCTCAATGGGATTTGATTTTAGGTGAGAATAACCAGAATTAAACTGTATGATGTTAGTTGCTACATAACTCTGCTACTGTATGTTATCATTACTATAATTGTTGTATGCTATATTCATAGTATTACAGTAAGTATCACTTAGATTAAACAAGAATGAACTTTGATAAAACTGAGTGAAGCACAACAGTGATGGAACCAGAACTAACTTCAGCATGAACAACCCACATTGCACATCAGCCTCCTGCTGTGTCCAGTGTCACCTGCTTGCCATACTGCACTGAAGCCCAATCCTGCTCTGCTGACTGAGTGGACTTTGCACCATCCCTCCTGCCCAGAAAGACTGCTATGACAGATGGAGCCCAAAGTCAGGGACTAAATGAACTCAATGAACATTTTATAAACATGGCCCATAAACTAAGTGCATGATATCTCTGTGTGTGTATATATATATATATATATATGTCTCCATATCTCAAAGGACGGAAAAGGTGATGATGATTGACTAGGAAGTAATGGAAAATATGGGAACTGAAAATGACATAAATGGTATAGAATAAGGGGTGGATACTGTCCTGGTTTCAGCTGGGATAGAGATAATTGTCTTCCTAGTAGCTGGTGTAGTGCTATGTTTTGGGTTCAGTATGAGAAGAATGTTGATAACACACTGTGTGGATTGTCCGGCTCATCGTTCACAAACGAGTTTCACCGTGTCTAGTGCCCACAGGCGACTCATGGGGGGTTACAAAAGTGACCCAGCCTTGGGTTGCCTTGAGGCCCTGTCTCTCTGCAGAGACGACTCACGACTCACGGGGAGCTGTGTAGACAGCTTAGCCCTGGGGTGTCTGATAAACCCTAAAGTAAACAGGGCAGTGGCTGCACCATTCAAAGAACCAAAACCTGAACTGAGCCTTGAAATCCCTTAACAAATAGTATGCCCTGAGTCTCAAGTCAACCACTGTTCAGTTGCCTGAGGAAGCAAGGTAAAATAAAACCCCAAAACCGGAGGGTTTCAGCTTCAGTTTCAAATGACAACCTTGTGTATTCAAACAATCACAGACCAATGAAGGAAAGATAAGGGTAAACTCCACTCAGATATACATAATCCATTTAGGCATATATCATTATCCACTCAGACATAGTCATACACACCATTCCACAAGTCAGGGGACAAAAACTCTGAAGATTCAGGTTGGAAATGGGGGGAGTCACTTCTCTAACTATGCAGTTGGCTTGCGAAGGAAACCCTTCCCCGCCCTTGATCGGAATGCTGGTCAAGGTAACTTCCCTGGGATTGAGAGCCCTTACCTGGAGGGGTAAGTGAATATTGTTTATGCTTTAAGTTTGTAAATGCGTTTGTGGTTGTCTGTTAATTGCTTGTGGTTGTAATAATGTACTACTCTTGCCTTAAAAAATTGCAATAGTGCATTCCTCCATTGTATCTGTAAAACCTGCAATACTGGTGTGTTAACTCTGTAAGTTCAAATAAGTTGTTTGCTTGAACCTTGCAGTTAAGTCTGTGAGTGAATGTTACGGATGCACGACTAACCAAATCCAACAGGTGTTAAAACTCAGATTTATTCTTCAGCAAAAGTTAGTTAGAAGTCCGGTAACATTTTATAAAACCACAGGCTCAATGATGTAAAGAGAATTAATACTACACGGCCGACTTAAGAATCCCCAAGATTTAAAGTGATGGCTCAAAACGCACGTATCACTCCCCTAAAAGCTGAGGGCTCTCTCCCTCGAGGAGTTACCTCGGGCAGTGACCCGACCCGAGGGGGAGTCCCCGACTGCAGACCCGCTGCTCCCAGGAGGACTGACTCCAACGTGTCCTCCGGCGGGACCCCGTTTATAGCCCTGTCGAATCTGATCTGTGGTCATTTAATCTATTGGCCAGGAGGGTCACCTCGGTGTACCTGGCGCATCTCATTTGGCCAGTTCAAATTTCAATCTGCAGCCTCCAGGGTTTCCTTCCCCTTCTCCCTGCCTGGAGAAGTTTTGTTTTCTGCTGGCAGGATGGGAGGAGTGGGATGTACTGCCACAGTGAAGTTCAAGTCGTTTGCTTGAACCTTGCAGTTAAGTCCTTTTCCGTCACACACACTGATGTTTTCAGTTGTTGCTAAGTAGTGTTTAGACTAAGTCAAGGATTTTTCAGCTTCTGATGCCCAACCAGCAAGAAGGCTGGAGGGGCACAAGAAGTTGGGAGGGGACACAGCCAGGACAGCTGACCCCAACTGGCCAAAGGGGTATTCCATACCGTGTGACGTCAGGTCTAGTATATAAACTGGGGGCAGTGGGGCTGGGGGGATTGCTGTGTGGGGTCTAACTAGGCATCGATCAGTGGGTGGTGAGCAATTGCATTGTGCATCACTTGTATATTCCAATCCTTTTATTATTATTATTGTCATTTTATTAGTGTTATCATTATCATTATTAGTTTCTTTCTTTCTGTTCTATTAAACCGTTCTTATCTCAATCCACAAGTTTTACTTCTTTTCCTGATTTTCTTCCCCATCCCACTGGGTGTGGGGGGGAAGTGAGTGCGCGGCTGCGTGGTGCTTAGCTGCTGGCTGGGGTTAAATCATGACACTCTGAAAAGTGAAGGACAGTGTGGTCTCATTGCCTTAACAGTACCAGAAGCCCGTGTCTGCTGCTTTCTTCTCCTTGCTTTTCAGCTGAATTACTGGACAAAATTTGCCAGTCTTTGAGTTGTACTCACCATCCAACTATTCCCATTAATGATAATGATACTTGGGGTGGTGGGCACATTTGAAAACTATGATTTTCTATTCAACTTGTATTTAAATGAAGTCACACCATTGCTTTACGTTGGTGATGGGACAGGTAGGTTATGCTTGCAGCAGGTTTTAAAACCGATGTCTTTCCATTGCTTGTGCCTCTCTCCTGTATACAGTTATCCCACCATCTTTCTTTCCTGCTTTCTTAAATGGTGTTTTTTTCTTCTATTATTCTTACAGTGTTCTGACCCATGTTATTTTAGAGGGATTCTGTTATATTTCCAGAGAGCTACCTTCCTCTCCAGATACCTAATCCAGATGACACTTTTGGCTTGGACGTGTCCTCTAGCTTCTCATATTGTCTTATCAGAGTGGCCATGGGATGAGCTGAATTAGGTTGGTCTGATGTTTGCGTCAGTCTCTGCAAGCTCCACTTAAAACCACATGAACTTCTTGCACGCACAGAAAACTTGTGTGTAGCCCTGTTTTGGGTTTGTGTGGTGGGGTTTTGGTAGCGGGGGAGGGGGCCGCAGGGCCGGCTCCTGTGAGAAGCTGCTAGAAGCTTCCCCCGCTCCAAGTCGGACCCGCCGCTGGCCAAGGCCGAGCCCGTCAGCGACGGTGGTCGCCCTCTGGGAGAACAGGTTTAAGAAGGGGAGCCTGCAGCGGGGCAGGAGAGTGGGATGTGAGAGAAACCCCTGTGCAGGCAGCAAGGTCAGCGAGGAAGGAGGGGAGGAGGTGTGCCGCAGGAGGCTGATGCCCCCGCAGCCCGTGGTGAGGCGGCAGGCTGTCCCCCCCCAGCCCACGGAGGGCAGCGGGGCAGCAGATGCCCACCCATGGCCCGTGGGAGGGACCCCACGCCAGAGCAGAAGAGCGAGGAGTCCTGCCCCTGGGGAGGAAGAAGCAGCGGAGACAACCTGTGAGGAACTGACCGTAACCCCCATTCCCCATGCCCCTGCGCAGCCGGAGGGGAGGAGGTAGAGAAAACCAGGAGTGAAGCTGTGCCTGGGAAGGAGGGAGGGGTGGGGGGAGGGTGTTTTTAAGATTTGGTTTTACTTCTCATTATCGTTGTTTTGATTTGATTGGTAGAAAATTAAATTGATTTTGTTTGTTCCCCAAGTTGAGGCTGTTTTTTGCCCCTGACCATAAGCGGTGAGTGATCCCTCCCTGTCCTTGTCTCGACCCACGTGCATTTCTGTATATTTTCTTCTCATCCCGCCGGGGCCAGGGGGGAGGAGTAAGCGAGTGTCTTCGTGGTGCTTTGTTGCCGACTTACGCCACAAGCAGGCATAAGATAGGTATTATCTCCCTTTTCAATCTGATTAAAAACAAGGTATTGATGACTTGCCTTAAAGAAAGACTTGTATGAACCGACTCCACTTATGTGAAGTTCACTTTGTACTATTAGTGTTCTCAGTATTTTTAAGACTTTTTTTAGCTGTAAATTTATTACATAGGTAGTCTTACAGAAATTCCCAAACAGTACAGGCTCATGTTTAAAACTGTTGGATCTAAATTCCCCATACCTTGTTCTTTCTGCTGTCTCACTACCTGATTCACATTGAATAGTATTCACTTCCCCAGAATTACTTTTGGAATAATCTAACAGTACACTAAAAAGGGTTGTAGAAATAGTTACAAGAACTGATTTTTCAGATCCCAAACCCATAGTCTTTACTCTCCAGAATATTGATTCAGTGGTATTTTCCATCATTCTGCTTACCCAAATGGTGCTGAGGAGCAGAGACTGTGGGCTTAGTTTCCTATGCTCTCCCGGGCTCAGACTCACAGGGTTTGATAAGGGGTAGAAGAAGGAAGGAATGTTGAAGGAAGTTGAAGCTGAAACAGAACATAGTGTACAGAACCAAAGTGATGCATCCAGAGTAATCCAAATACGTAGCAAGCACTATGTCTTCTGAGTCCCAGTCCAAAACTTCAACTAGAAAATGAATCTTTTCATTTTTAGTGGAGCCAAAGAGACAGTGAAATTGTGATAAATAAGCTCTGTTTTCATTACCCTCAAAGTTATCTTGGAATTTATATAAATGTTAATGCAAATACAACAGAAACAGAAAAGGGAAAAAAAGTTGGGGGGGGGGTGTTGTTTTGTTGCTTTTTTTTTTTTTTTAACATGGGTTTGGTAAAATAAATATTTTAGTTCAAGAACTTAAAAGAGATTAAAAAAACAGTGTCTTTGTCTTTGGGATTATCAAAGTGTGGGAATGGAGCTGCTTTTACATCCAGAGCTGTTTAAGAGTTTGCTTTTACCTGGAGCGTGCCTTTGAGCATTTGCATAAGGCTTTGATCTAGGTGTCTGAATAGGACACAAGGGACAGTGTGCCAGGACATTATCATTAAGTGTTCTGTATTTGTTCTCTTAGCTGCTTGCTTTGCATTGTAACGGGCTGTTGTTTTTTCATCCAATTCCCAGCCCCCAGGCAGACACCGGCACAGGTGAATCCTGCCTGCAAGTATCACTGAGCAAAGGTTTCTAGGAGCAAAACCAAGTATTTATTCACTACTTTCTGTAAAACTGCATTTGCACACATTTTGCAAAACGGTTTCTTTATGTTGCCAACTCCACCAAATAAAAATGTTCCCTTTGAAATTCACTTCATATCTTTCTCTGAAAGATTTAATTGGATAAAAAGGTATCAAGAGGTCTGCACCGATCCCAGGATATGATGATTTTAAAGTAGGGAGCTATTGTGGAAGTTTCCTTTGGCAGCTTCCCTGAGCTCCCTGCAGACTCTATCCCCCAGCATCTAGCAGTCTATAGACAGAAATCAGTATTTCTTGAGAAAGTAAAACGTAGTAGCAAATTACAGGAACATTAGCCAAGTTACAGAGTTCACAATCAGTTACATTGGTGCTGCCTCTTCTGAGTGCTGGGAGGTGTGTGGAGGTCTTGGTGTTACCGAAATCCGGAATAAAACTCCTTAACAGCAATGAGAAGTTAAGAAACAGTCACTCCTTTATTGCAGTGCTGCGCACACGGGGGATCGCTCCACCTATTGTGTGCACCTGTTTAGTCTAACTGTGCAGGTTAAATACACACCCGTTGTACATATTCACTAAATTTCTGGAAAATGTTATACATAATCATTAACTTTCCAATACATCATTAGCATATGTAAATGTCTCTTCATGCAGGTGCAGTGAAGGTCTCTGGTGGTCTTCAGAAGCCCTCTGGTGGTCTTCCATAGTCTTCCTCACTTGTCCGCTTCTTGAGCTCTCTTAGGTGATTCTGTGCAGTACGATTCTCACCATCATCTATATTAGTTTACATAAAAATGCATACTATGTCTATTCTTAAATGTTACCTTTCTAATAGTTGGTCCTTCAGTCACACCTTCTTATTAATATTCTTATGTTAAAACAATCATTGGTTAATCTCACTTAACTCTACTGATTAGAATCCTCGATAATTAGATCGAGGTGGGAAGGGTAAGGTGTTTCCAAGCAGCAAACTGGTGTCCTGTCGTGGTTTCAGCCCAGCCGGTAACAAAGGACCACGCAGCCGCTCGCTCACTCCTCCCGCCCCCTCCGGTGGGATAGGGGGGAGACGGAGGAGAGAAAAGAAGAAAAAACTGGAACCTCGAGGGTTGGGATAAGGGCAGTTTACTGGGACAACGCAAAAAAAAGTTACAACAACAATGACGGTACTAATGAAAGAGTATACAGAAAAGCGTGATGCACAGTGCAACTGCTCACCACCCGGGACCCGACGCTCCGCCACTTCCCCCACCGAAAGTCGAGAGCAGGAGAGCCCTCCCCCCGGCCCACTCCCCATGTATATACTGAGCATGATGTCACATGGTATGGAATAGCTCCTTGGCTAGTTCAGGTCAGCTGCCCCGGCTATGCCCCCCCACCTCCCAGGTTCCTGTAAAAATTAACTCTATCCCAGCTGAACCCAGGACATTATCCACCCCTTATTCTATACCATTTACATCATGCCCAGATCTTACATTTTCCAATCAACCGCTACCACTTTCCTTGTCTTATATATAGATATATATGTATATGGACCCCCCCCCCCCCCCCCCCCACACACACATACAATAGTATTCCCTTAGTCAATGGGTTATCCCTCCAATGTGTCCATCAATTTTATTTAGTCCATGACTTTGAGGCTCCATCTGTTTGTAACACTTCTTCAGGATAAGAGAGATGGTGTGAGGTGTTGGGTTGTTGTATGCTGTCTCTGGAACTTCCTGGCTGGTACATTTGATGCAACCCACACCCTTGGTCTGCAGGTCGAAGATGTTGATCTTGAGGAAATTGCTGGGCGCCAGTTCAAGTTCTATCACTGTTGTTCTTGGCTCAGTTTCAAAGTCCATTCTTCAGTCATTTGGGTAATTCTTACAGTAATACCCTTGATATAGCGTATAGACACTATAGATACAATGACATACGTTGGCAGGTTATTTAGCAGTTAAATATCATACAGCCTAGTTCACTGGCTATTCTCTCCCAAAATCAAATCTCCCTGAGGTACACATCGAACTTCTCCATCCTTCTGCATCACCCACCAGGTGTACCCAGGTCCCTGAGCAAAAACCACCCCTTGGATGGGTTTGTCTCTGCGTGAGGGAGGACTAACCCAGACTGTCTTTCCTAACATACTCCTCATGTGCACTACAGGAACTTTATCCCTTCTACAGTATGTGGAAGTCTTGGTTGGGCGGGGCCCGCCCGATTGGTGGATCCTCTAGTATTAACTAACCAGGTGGCTTTTGTTAAATGTGTATCCCAATGTTTGAAAGTTCCACCCCCCATTGCTCTCAATGTAGTTTTCAGCAGTCCATTGTATCGTTTGATTTTTCCGGAGGCTGGTGCGTGATAAGGGATGTGATATACCCACTCGATGCCATGTTCTTTGGCCCAGGTGTCTATGAGGTTGTTTCGGAAGTGAGTCCCGTTGTCTGACTCGATTCTTTCTGGGGTACCGTGTTGCCATAAGACTTTCTCTTCAAGGCCCAGGATAGTGTTCTGGGCAGTGGCGTGGGACACAGGATATGTTTCCAGCCATCCAGTGGTTGCTTCCACCATTGTAAGCACATGGCACTTGCCTTGGCGGGTTCGTGGGAGTGTGATATAGTCAATCTGCCAGGCCTCCCACTGTTTATATTTCAGCCATCGCCCTCCATACGACAGGGGTTTCAGTCGCTTGGCTTGCTTAATTGCAGCACATGTTTCACATTCATGGATAACCTGTGCGATAGTGTCCATGGTTAAGTCCACCCCTCGATCGTGAGCCCATCTATATGTTGCATCTCTTCCCTGATGGCCCGAGGTATCATGGGCCCACTGAGCCATAAATAGCTCACCCCTACGTTGCCAGTCCAGGTCCACCTGAGACACTTCAATCTTGGCGGCCTGATCTGCCTGCTGGTTGTTTTGATGTTCTTCAGTGGCTCGACTCTTGGGTACATGAGCATCTACGTGGCGTACTTTTACCACTAGCTTCTCTATCCGAACAGCAATATCTTGCCACAGTGCGGCAGCCCAGATGAGTTTACCTCTGCGCTGCCAATTGCTCTTCTTCCATTGCTGTAGCCACCCCCATAGGGCATTTGCCACCATCCATGAGTCGGTATAGAGATAGAGCACTGGCCACTTTTCTCTTTCAGCAATGTCTAACGCTAGCTGGATGGCTTTCACCTCTGCAAACTGACTCGATTCACCTTCTCCTTCAGCAGTTTCTGCGACTAGTCGTGTAGGACTCCATACAGCAGCCTTCCACCTCCGATGTTTTCCCACAATGCGACAGGACCCATCAGTGAACAGAGCATATTGCCTCTCATTTTCTGGCAGTTTATTATACAGCGGGGCCTCTTCAGCCCGTGTCACCTCCTCCTCTGGCGACATTCCAAAATTTTTGCCTTCTGGCCAGTCCATGATCACTTCCACAATTCCTGGGCGACTGGGGTTTCCTATGCGAGCCCGTTGTGTGATCAGTGCGGCCCACTTACTCCACGTGGCATCAGTTGCATGATGTGTAGAGGAGACCTTCCCTTTGAACATCCAGCCCAGCACTGGCAGTAGGGGTGCTAAGAGGAGCTGTGTTTCAGTACCAACTACTTCTGAGGCAGCTCGAACTCCTTCATATGCTGCCAATATCTCTTTTTCAGTTGGAGTATAGCGAGCCTCGGATCCTCTGTATCCCCGACTCCAAAACCCCAGGGGTCGACCTCGGGTCTCCCCAGGTGCTTTCTGCCAGAGGCTCCAGGTAGGGCCATTCTCCCCAGCTGCAGTGTAGAGCACATTTATAACATCTTGTCCTGCCCGGACTGGCCCAAGAGCTACTGCATGAACAATCTCCCGCTTAATTTGTTCAAAAGCTTGTCGTTGCTCAGGCCCCCATTTAAAACCATTCTTCTTCCGGGTAACTTGATAGAGAGGACTTACAATTTGACTGTAATTTGGAATATGCATTCTCCAAAAGCCCACAACACCTAAGAAAGCTTGTGTTTCCTTTTTATTAGTTGGTGGGGACATAGCTGCTCTTTTGTTGATCACATCCATAGGGATCTGACGGCGCCCGTCTTGCCATTTTACTCCTAAGAACTGGATCTCCTATGCAGGTCCCTTGACCTTACTTTCTTTTATGGCAAAACCAGCCATCAAAAGGATTTGGATTATTTTTCTTCCCTTTCTCAAAAACTTCTTCTGCCGTGTTGCCCCATACGATGATGTCATCAATGTATTGCAGGTGCTCTGGAGCTTCACCTTTTTCCAGTGCAGCCTGGATCAGTCCATGGCAAATAGTGGGGCTGTGTTTCCACCCCTGGGGCAGTCGATTCCAGGTGTACTGGACACCCCTCCAAGTAAAGGCAAACTGTGGCCTGCACTCCGCTGCCAAAGGGATGGAAAAAAATGCATTAGCAATGTCAAATGTGGCATACCACTTGGCTGCCTTTGATTCCAGTTCATATTGAAGTTCTAACATATCTGGCACAGCAGCGCTCAGCGGTGGCGTGACTTCATTCAGCCCACGATAGTCTACTGTTAGTCTCCATTCCCCATTAGATTTCCGCACGGGCCATATGGGACTATTAAAGGGTGAGTGAGTCTTGCTGATCACTCCTTGACTCTCCAATTGGCAAATCAGCTTATGGATGGGGATCAGGGAATCTCGGTTGGTGCGATATTGCCGCCGGTGCACCGTCGTGGTAGCAATTGGCACCTGTTGTTCTTCAACCTTCAGCAACCCCACAACCGAAGGGTCTTGAGAGAGACCAGGCAGGGTAGACAGCTGTTCAATCTCCTCCGTCTCCAATGCAGCTATACCAAAAGCCCAACGGTACCCTTTTGGGTCCTTGAAATATCCCCTCCTGAGATAATCTATACCAAGGATGCACGGGGCCTCTGGGCCAGTTGCAATGGGGTGTTTATGCCAGTCATTCCCGGTTAGACTCATTTTCAGCTTCTAATACGGTTAGCTCTTGGGATCCCCCTGTCACACCAGAGATACAGATGGGTTCTGCCCCTTTATAACTTGATGGCATTAGGGTGCATTGTGCACCAGTGTCTACTAGAGCCTTATATTCCTGTGGGTCTGATGTGCCAGGCCATCGAATCCACACTGTCCAGTAGACTCGGTTGTCCCTCTCCTCCACCTGGCTGGAGGCAGGGCCCCTCTAATCCTGGTTAGAATATTCGTTACTCACTTTTCGCACCCGTGAATCAGAAGTCCCTTCAAGAGGATCAGAAATGTGATCAGCCCATCTACTGCATCTGGGGGACTCCTCACAGGAAACTGGAGCAGCAGTTTTCCAAGAAGAATCCTCTTTCCTGGTTGCTTTTTCTCGCAACTCCCGTACCCGTGCATCCAGGACTGAGGTAGGTTTTCCATCCCACTTCCTCATGTCCTCTCCATGGTCACGCAGGTAAACCACAGGTTAGCCCGTCGTGTGTACTTTCTCTCTCCTCTCTCTTGGGCAGAGGAATGCTTACTCCCAATAGCTGCGATGCGGGCCTGTACAGGTGGGGAGGAAGACATATCCACTTTGAATTGCTGGAAACTCTCGGGACAATTCCTCTACAGCCGAGACACAGGCCCGTAGGGAGGAAGAGAGACTTCCTTCGTATTGCCGGAGTTGGACAGCCAATTCATCCACCGTTTGTCCATGGCCTTCTTTCCAGGACATTACTGCCAATGAGTTGGCGTAGGTTGGTGGTGCACTTTGTAGAAACTTCCGCCACAATGGGTTGTGTGCATTGGACATCATCTGGGTCTATGGGTGACTGCGCATTTTCTGGATCATTATAAATCACCTCCAGCATGGCTAATTCCCTCAGGTACTGGATACCTCTCTCCATGGTGGTCCACTTGCCTTGGTGACATGTAACTTCATCCTTGAAGGGGTATCTTTCCTTTACACCTAACAGAAGTCGCCTCCAGAGGCTGAGGACTTGTGTTTTTCTCCCAATCGCCTTGTCGATGCCCCCTTCCGTAGACAGAGATCCCAACTGCTTGGCTTCCTTACCCTCTAATTCCACACTACTAGCCCCATTATCCCAGCATTGGAGCAGCCAGGTAACAATGTGCTCACCTGGGTGGCGGCTAAAATCTTTTCGCATGTCACGCAACTCACTCAGGGATAGAGATCGGGTGATTATTTCAGGTTCTGCCTCTTCCTCCTGTTCTCGGTGATGACCCTGGTTCATCTTCATCTCTCACTGAGCGAACTGATTTCTTTGTGTGTTTCTTTTTCTGTACAGGGGCGACTGATACCGGCACAGGTTGGTTCTCTGGTTTAGCTGCAGTATCCGTCACTGCGGTTGGGGTAGCCGCGCTGCCTGTTGCCGGGGTAGGGGTAGCCACGGTGCCTGCTGCCCTGTTTTCCATCTTTTCCCCCTTTTCTCCCTGAGGGTGCTGCCTAATATCAAGCAGTGTTTGGTAGATACTGGCCAGGGCCCAGCACAGTGCAGCGAGTTGTACGTCTTTGGAATAGCCACAGCATTTTTCTTTCAAATATTCTACCACTTCATGAGGGTTCTGTAGTTGTTCAGGAGTGAACTTCCAAGCCACTGGGGGTGAGAAGTTCTCTAGATACCTGCCCATATCCTCCCACATGCCGTGCCACCCATGAATATCCAGCTTTGGGGCAGATCTCTGGGTGGTACTCTTAAAGAGCCTTTTTGTAGCACCTAAACAAGACCTGAAACATATTCAGGAGGCATAGCACTAACAGCACAGTGGCTTGTGCATCCCAAGGATATTCAAAGTTCTCAAAAGCTGTTGTAATTAGTCGGAAGGAGAAAAGGGAGGCGAACGGACGGGGGGAAGTATCCCCCCCTAACTCCCCCATGGATTGGCTGTAATTACCAATAAAATCCGATAGAAGGTGCCCAAAGTATGGAAATGATATCACTGCTTCATACAGATACCAGCTTAACCTCATGACCAGTGATGTAATCATTTCACAAGTCGACATTGCCCAGTACAGCAAAATGATAATCCCAATCACTCTCCCAGAGGTGAGAAACGTAACTACAGGCAATACATAGAGCATATAAGGACCTACAAAACGCCACCATGTAAACAAATTAATCAACATTGTGACTAACATCTATTTATCTAATATAAGGAATGCGTATGACAAATTTGTTTCAACACGCTCTGGCCAGATCTGTCGTTATCTCAACCCTTCGTGCCCCACGTTGGGCGCCAAAAAGGACCTGTCGTGGTTTCAGCCCAGCCGGTAACAAAGGACCCACGCAGCCGCTCGCTCACTCCTCCCGCCCCCTCCGGTGGGATAGGGGGGAGACGGAGGAGAGAAGAAGAAGAAAAAAACTGGAACCTCGAGGGTTGGGATAAGGGCAGTTTACTGGGACAACGCAAAAAAGTTACAACAACAACGACGGTACTATGAAAGAGTATACAGAAAAGAGTGATGCACAGTGCAACTGCTCACCACCCGGGACCCGACGCTCCGCCACTTCCCCACCGACAGTCGAGAGCAGGAGAGCCCTCCCCCCGGCCCACTCCCCATGTATATACTGGGCATGATGTCACATGGTATGGAATAGCTCCTTGGCTAGTTCAGGTCAGCTGCCCCGGCTATGCCCCCCCACCTCCCAGGTTCCTGTAAAAATTAACTCTATCCCAGCTGAACCCAGGACATGTCCATAACAGTTTCCTTAGTTTCCTAAAACAAAACACTACGAATCAACAAATCTTTGTCAAAGTTTCTGTGGTTAACTGATTTTAGACAATACTTGAATTCTTATGGTTACCCATAGTACATTTTCTGAAGTTCCTATGACTACATTTCAAACTTAATGCTCCCATACCTATGCTTCACAAATTCCTACTTCTTAATCAAACCAAACTCTTTTATGTGATTAAATTTTGATTTCTTTACCAGAATATTTGCAACATTGGTAACAAACGTGAGGCAGTTTCAAAGAGATTACTTGGAATAAAAAAGATTCAGCAGCAAAATACTTCCAAGGACAATATTTATCTACCTGATACAAGAAGTGAGATGTCAGAAATCAACACAGCAAATTATGACAAATTCAGACTCATGAGATGAAATGAGTAATGAAATTATTAAATTTCCTCCATTAGCTTGTCTGTTGAGGAAGGACACACCTAAGTAAAAAATAAACTGCCAAGCCGCAGTAATGTAAAAATGTGAATGCCTGTGCCAGGGATGTGTGTCACCTTATGCCAAATTAGATGTATGAGCAATAAGTAGGGCAGGGGCAGATTAATAGAACAGGCAGAGAAAGCAGCTCTAGATTTCCTTTTTTGACATGGTAAAAGAAGTTGGAAGGCACATATTGCCTATGATAGCAGGGAAAATTATATCCTAATACAAACAGACATGCACTGCAAAAGAAAAACCTAGCCACAGATAATTAAGTCATCTAATTACCTTTTGGGTTTTTTTTCCTTCATTTTTGGATGACACTTCTTTGCAGTATTTTGACCTTGGAAGAAAAAAAAAAAAAAAAAAAAAGAAATTGGAGTAGAGTCGAAGGGAAAAGTTGATTCTGATGTTCTGACAAGGGGGCTTTCCAAAGCCCTTAGCAGTCACCGAAGCATCCTTCTGAGGACAGCAGTGGTGGATGCTGCCTGACCGTGAGTTATCTGTGGTGAGCAGGAGTTTGAGGATTAATCAGAATAGTAATGTGCTGCAAAGGAGAGCGCTCTGGAAGAAAATTGCCCGGTGAAAGAGAAGAACGAGAACAAACAGGCAACAACGGGAAACATGCGGGGCAGGTGTGTACGCAGTTACTTTCTACCCTCAGGTCTGTGTTTTTATAAAAGCTGAAATGCTTTTGCTTGTGGCAAAGATATGTGTGGGAGAGAGCAAAAAGCCTTTGCTTGGCTGCAGGTTGGGAAAATTGCCTGTGAAGGTGGTTCTAAGTATTTTAGCCATTACTGGCCAAGCGGGTAAAGGGGAGTCCTGTGGCAGGGCTACAGCAGTAGGCAAAGGGATCTTTGTCCTCTCCTTCGATCTAGTCAAACAAGTTGCTTCAGTCTTCACCACTACCTTACATCTCCCAGTGACTCGGTCTCTTAAAGGAGACTAATATTATCAGCCAAGAGCGGGTGAGATTTACATAGCCTTACTGTAGTACTCTCAGCCTGTGCTGGAGGAACCAACAGCATTTCAGGCTATGGCTGTATTACCACGTTAGCTGAAGGTTTGACTTGGGGTCCCAGCTCGACCCCACTCCTTACAACTTTGCTTTAGCACTAGTCTAGGCGTAGGCAGCTGGCTTCAGGCCTGAGGTTTGTCTCACGTGTGAGCTGCGCACAGCGGGTGGAGGCATGGCTGCCGATAGTCAGCCCAAGGGCAGGTTTTCTTTTTAAGTGCTCCTCTCAGAATAGTTTGGAGGAATGAGCTTCCATCAAGCCGAGTTCATTAAAGTTTAGAAAGCACAGAGAGGTCTTTGAAATGGAAGAAGTTCCACTAACCTGGCAAATGAGTGTTGTTATTTCCACGCTGCTGATTGCCAAGAGTTTATGAAAAACCAGAAGTAGTTGTGGTCCTGCTTTGGAAGGGAAGAGGATGCAGGAAGAACAGGGTTGCTCAGTGGCATGCCATTTTCACCGTCATTTAATGAAGAGCATGGCTACCGTGTCAGGTTGCTAACAGACGTTCATAAATCCTTTCATTTTCACCTTTTGATGGCTTGGGCATGTCTCTACAAATGAGAAAGGGGAGCAAGGGGCAGAGCTCCTTGGACAGCAGGTCAGCTGGTGTGTTTTTTTACTAGCAGGTCACGCAAAGTTCCCATGGACAGAGCTCTTGGAAATGATCCTGTCACTGAAAGCTAATGAGAGCCCTTTGGTCCTGTGGTGGACTCTCTGTCGCGTAAGCAATGGGGTCGAGGCGGCCTGTCCCCAAGTGCGATGTGGTGATTTCTCACAATTTCTCAATGTGCTGATGCAGCCCATTCTTAAGAGCAAGAAGGTGTGCTGTGGGGTGGTGCTGTGCATATGTAGCGTGCGTATGCAGATCCTATGCGGTATTGCCATGGTCAAAAGGGGCAGGAGATTGCATACGCTTCATTTAGAAGCTTCCTGACATCCCGTTCAGCACCTGCCCTGACCTCTTGACTTGATGAACTGGGTCTAATGCCTATGATTTAATTTTACTGCAGATTAAATATTGACAACCTAGAACTGTTACTCTCTGCTGACACCTTGATAAATGTTTATGGCTTGATGTATAGAATGTGAAATCGGCTATCTTCCTTAACATTACTTTGAAAGCAGAAAATAAACTCTTGCGAAGAAGATTATGGTGAACAGCATATCACTGTGAATGTTGCCACACTGTGCTAATTAGATGTGCAAATTGCAATGGTTTCTGTGATACATAAATTAATTTGTATGCCTTTCAAAGCTTTTGTGGAACAGGTATACTACTGAGCTTAAGCCACTAGCACAAAATACAGAACAAAATATCTTGCTCTGTTTTTCATTTCACAGTATTGAAAGGTAATCAGGCACCTTTGCGTAGCATTGAAAAAAAGATCTCAGATGAGTTTTGCTGGATTAAATAGCAAATCCAACCCTTGGCATGAACACATGGACTCACGGTATAAATTAGCATTCCATTAATTGCAATGGTGTTATGTAGCTGGTTATATCAATGTCAAATGCAGCCAAGGGTTCAGGGATCAACTTAACCGTAGGAGGAATGATGAAGAGGAAACAAAACCGCTGTGAAGTCAAGTATCTTGTCTTGAGAGATGTTCTCCAGCTGGCAGAAAGGGGAGAAAGAAAATTTTACCTGGGTACTCAGTTTTTTACATGTTCCTGGGAGTGTTGGAAGAGGGTGTGTGATTGCTGCTTTGAAGAGAACCGCTAATGAAGTTACAGAAGGAGGGGCACATCCATGCTCTGCTCAAAGGCAGCTACCTTGATCTGGCACGAGCTGTTGCCTGCGTGACCTGATCTCGTGGTTCAGCGTCAGGTGTAATAAAGAAGTCACGCTGGAAAGCGCGAACATTTTAGAATAAGAACCACACTTTAAAATTTGTTTGGGTGACATAGGGAATAATTCACAAGTATTTTGCTCTGTGTGCGTGTGCGTGTGCGCGTGTGTGTGTGTGTGTGTTTTTACCAGCTTTGTGTTAGGGCCTTCCTCTGCTTTTTTCCTTTTCCCCGAAATCGAGCACTTCTGTCCTCTGATTTGCAGCTTTGGCTTAGTTCATGGGTGCTAGAACGCTCTGTCAAGAAGATCCAGACCATTAAGCACTAGGCTGCGTGCAGTTCTTCACAGGTGTCTATGTGTGCTCCATAGATAGTACCACTTTCACATGACATCTTTTGCATTGACAAGTCTTAATCAGGTGCAATTTAAACATCTCCAGGAGAGTAAATCTCTTTCCACAATTGCATACAGATGCTCAGCAGCATCCATGCTTGTTTTTAACCATGCATGGGTCATGTCATTGATTCACACCTTATGTTCAGTTATGTAGCTTTTGGTGGTTTATTTCTTTTTTGTAAGTTGTTTCACAGAGAGAATAATTTTCTGAGATGTCAGTTAGGCAGCAGTTGCTGTGCGTCCAAAAGGTAGCCGTGCAAACCTTCGAGCTGCCAGCAAGTGGCAAACACCTGCCTGTAGTTCACTGGGATGTGGTGGCCGTCCAGATTTTGAGAAGTTACTTTGCATTTCTCAGAGCTGATTCTTTTCTAATTTCTGCAGCCCTACCTAATTTGTCACGTGCATGATTAGAAACAGTTGAAAGTGGTAGCAGAACTTAAGTCAGTTAATGACAACACTGCCAAATAGAAATGGTTAGCTTCATTACACCTGCCACTCACGGCAGATACTGCAATGGACGGTGACCCTAACAATCACTTTTTGGAACGAGTGAGGCAGCTGCGCTGTCCAATCTGCTTGACATTCTGCCTCCAGGTAGGTCTTGCTGCAGCAGCTGGAGGCACGGGCTCCCACGCCAGGGCAGAGTGCATTAGAAAGTGCGTTAGAAACAGCACACGTTTGGAAGGAGACTGCTCTTTTCCCAGCAACCAGTATTTCTTCATTGCAACAGCTGGTGTTTTTCTGGGTTTGATGACACAAATACGCACTAATCTTAATCATCGCAAGCTGTCCTAGCTCCCTGAGGACAGTTCTGTGGCCGTGGGTTTGCCCTTCAGTAATGACACGCTTGACCTTTACATATTCCCTGCGACCCACAGGGTATCGCTGGAAAGTACAGTCTGCACGTGGAGACAATTTCAGGCGGTGGTTGCAACGTGCTGGTAGCTAACAGCTTTCTAGTTTGAGGGCTGTGCATTTTTAAGTCAGTAGGCAGTGGGCTGTGCGTGTGACAGCTTTTCTCAAGTAGAGGTCATGTAGGATGAGGATTGGTAAAACTTCATACGTTTGCTCCGTTTGAGGTGTTCCATCGGTGGCCACCATCGTTTCTTATATTTCTATTAATAAGTCATGTCTGCCATTGCTTCGCCCCCCGCCTGCTGGCCCTGAACACTTTGGGGGTTATGCCAGCAGCGGGGCCAGGCTGGCAGCCCTGGAAAAGAGCAGGGGAAAGAAGGCTTATGTGCTGTACGGCTGGGTTTGATCAAAGGAACAAGAATCTCTTTGTGCCTGACTCTGAAATCGCAGAGGAGAGTCCCCTTGCTCTGCACGCTGCTTGAGGTGCAGCAAAGAGGAGGAATACGATCGAGTCCTGAAGGGTTTCTGCCTGTGGTAGGCAGGGGAGTGTGTTGAGAGAGTGGTCTCAATCCCGTCTGATCTTTACCAAAACTGCTGGTTTGGAGAAAGGACCGTTTCTACTTCTTGCAAGTAAGGCTGGTGTTCAGGGCTGTTCATAATTTGTGAACCGGTTATTCCAGTGAGGCTCCATCTCAGGAAGGAGAAGTCGCCTTCGCTGTGCCTGCGAGGAGCGGAGACGCAGCAGAGAGTGCAGGGGCAGAAGCTGGGAGAGCTGCATTTCGGCTCCAACTTTGGCGCTGGCCTGCGGTGCCGAATCTCACTTCCACCAGTGCCTCATTTTCCCCATCTAAAAACCTCCGAAAGTCACGTGTCCCTTAGGACTTTGGGATTTACAGAGAAAAGTGCTATGGAAGAGGTGGTTATTTCAGTGCTGGTGACATTAAATGCCAACGGCTCAAAATACGCCGCTGGAAAACCCACAGAGCCAAAAAGCTGTATTTCTAAGTGTTACATTTTTAATGCTGTGTAGGTGGGGAGAGTGAGAAGGCCAAGGATAACAGGAAGCAAGTGAGGAATAATAGCAGTTTGGGCTTGCAAGAACTAGCTAACGTTGGTGTTATTTGGTGCACATCATCATGGGCTATGAGTACTGACCCGCTCCTGCTTGTCCATCCATGCATAGTGAGCAGGAGGAGTGGACCATACTAAGTGTAATTCCCTTATGAAATATTGATGTTGAGACAAAATGGAGCATTTAATTCATTGAGATTTTCCATTTGCTGCTTTGTTAAGGAGGGCATAAAGTAACAAAGCTAAGACGGCTTCAAGAGGTAAAGCTTGCGGAAAAAAAATATTTTTCAAAAGGTTCACTGCTGATAGCTAGAAAAAAGCATACAAGGTTACAAGTCCAGTAAGCCTGCTCTTTGCCTTTTGTGTTTGACAGAAAAAAAAGGTAATCTCTTTTATTTATTTATTTATGTATCTTTACAGTCATTTGGTCTAATAAAAAATATTACTTCTTGCTCCTCAGTGGCATTTTTCAACAACAAAAACGTATACAGCCAAAAGTTTTGGATCAGCTCCACATGAATCTATCTTTTTACTATTATTGGACGTGTGAATTTAGGGTGTAATTTCTGATCTCTTATTTCAGAATTGTCAGCTGAAAATAGCTTTTGCTGAACTGATTTCCTGACATGAGAGGTTATGAAGGAATTACTTCTAACTTGTGCTCTAAGCTACAAAATGCACTCTTTACTGAAACATCATCATCTTATTTATGTTTTGAGAAGAGTAACCTTTTTTTGAAATGCCAGTTTCATTTTATTTCTAATTTGTGCTCATTTCAAAACATTTGGAGAAAAAAGAAGAAAGGCATACATGCACTAAGGAACAGGTCTGATGAGATTGCACAGGAGATTGCTACTTAAAACTAGTGTTTTTATAGCATGACAAGTGTCTTGGGCATATGGTGAAAGGCAGAAATGAACACGTTACTCATCATTTCTGAACTGAACAAAGTAAATAACCCAGTTGAGGTCAGTGACAGTGATTGATGGATCTGCTCAAGACTTTCACAGATTCATTGCAAATCTGTCATCCTTGTCTCTTAAAAGGGGCTTCAATCAATGCACTAGAATCAGGAGCATGAGCAGCTAACAGAAATTCATGTTCTTTCTGTTGGGCCAGAAAATTAACTGTGCAGATAAATTGCTCTTTTCATTCCCTCCTGTCAACATGTTTATAACACACACCCTCTGTCAGTGATCTCTGTATCATGGTTTTTTTGGGTGCATGGCGAAGGCCACACAATGAGGGCAGTGCTGTGGCTTCTGAAGAACTTTCCCTGTAGTGACTCACCCCAGACAAACACTTCACTCATGGACAGTAAATGACACTGTCTCACCCCGAGTGGGTACCGGGAGGAATATGGTTATAAAATAAACAGAGAACATATCTACCAGAAGTTGCTACCCAGCTTAGGTTTCAGGGTATTTAAATTCATTTGCCTTGAAATGAATTTGTAATTTAGCTCTCGGCTGAACACTGTCATGGCTGTACCATAGGATGCTGGGGCTTTTCCTGCGTCAGGGTGCATGCATCCTCTGACATGTAAGAGCACCTGAACCAGGGAAGACCTGGGCTTTTAATCAGCTTCTTCCTGACTTCCATCTCCATGCAAAAGAAAGCCAGGCACAACACCCAGACTGGCATCTTGGTGGGCGTACACTGTTAGCTAGATTTAGAAATAGGGTATAGATTTAGGCTTGCAGGCTTACCAGACTTGCATTTTCTTTGGGCTGTGTCTTTTCTTTCCAGTAGGTCTAGTTTTGAGGTGAAGCCCTAAATTTTCATGGTTTCCAGATACCTTTTCTGAGTAGAAGAATGCCATGTTGACACAGGGCTGGCCTCTCACAAGGGATCGGTGCTTCATGCAGATATCTAAGCTGCTCTGGAGTTTAGAGAATGAGAAAGGAATCGTGTTACTCTGTCAGGCTCTCGCAGGAGATGACGTTCTGCTCCCTTTGCTGGAAATAGGATGCAGACATTCAAAATATGTCTGGCATGGTCAGCTGTTCCTCACTTTCCCTGTACCCCTTCCTGGATATATTTCCATCTGCATGGACAGTGAAGAAGAACAGGACCCAAAGGCCAGGTAGCTGACCTGGTTGGCAGCATACTCCAGTTAATGACCTCTCCTGAGCAGTGTGTATGATATATATGATCTCCAGCAAGCTCTCCGTGGAGTCCTGCACCTGTGGGCTCGCAGCTAGCTTGGTGTAATGCAAGAACAGTGAGCTCATACCACCCTGTGGTCTACTAACACCTCATCGGCTTATTGCATCCTCTTCTCAGTGGGGTTAGATGGAAAGGTTTTTTTATTCAGAAAGATTGAGGTCTTTGTGTTTGGTTTTACGCCTGTATAGGCTGGGTCTCCTAGTGGATTTATGGAACGGGTTTGGTTTACTGCTTCAAACCATTGGTCCATTTAGCTGGCCTTTGGTGCCTTTAGGGTGTGAAATAGATGAAGAAGGAGGTGCATCTTCTCCAAATGAGTTGACTTGCAGAGCCAAATGAGATACCAAGTGCTATAGAATGGAAGATCTATAGGCTTGTCTGTTTCTTTGTTAACTCTTTTTGATCTGCAATGAAATAGTGAAATGGGACAGAAATTTTTGTTGACCACTTTTTGTTGATAAGGGGGACTATCAAGTTTCTGCAGCAAAAACCCCCAGGCTACTCCTTACCGAGCCTTATGGAAGGTGCTTGTAACTAGCTGTGATTCTGATTCTAGAGAGAAAGATAGCACCTTCACAAACTGCAGTTGTGAAAAAGAAGGCTGGAGGATGTTTTGAGACATCATCCAGTGAGACTCCTCACTTTCCTCCAGAAACAGCAATCCAAACACACTCTTTAGGTAATTATAGCTTATGTTTCTCCTTTATTTCTTTCCTAGACCTTCCTTATTCCAGTTTTAGTTCCTAATTTCTTTTCCAATAAACTTCAAGGAAGTTTATTACTTTCTCATCAGAAGCTATCTTCTGCATATTGGAAGACTTGTATCTCTGGCTGTTCTCTCTCCAGACAAAACTACTACTACTGCTTCTTCTTCAGCCATTCATCAAAGGCTACCTTTTGCAGAGCAGTCCTTATTCTGGATTTCCAACAGTTGGTTCACCATCACTAGTTTGAATTGTGTTGAACTGAATTTCCCAGTGTTGGATAGGAGAGAAGCTTTAGGTATCTCACAAGATCTCAGCCCACCCTATCCAGTTCAGTAATAGCTACCAATTACTTCAGGATCCTATCTTGCTGACTGTAGTTACATTTTATTCTGCAGTATACCATTATAGGGAAAAAAATTAATCCTTTAACACGTAGAGTGATTAAAAAATAAAGGACTCTTGTAGCCAGATAAGCAAAAGTATCTGATGTACCAGTTGTAAGAGCTCTGCAATCTGTTTAATGGGACAATAAACAGGCTGCAAAATATTCACAATAATATTCTGACTGGCAATATAACCTTGAACCAGACTCAGGAATTCTTCTCTTCCAGCTTTTCTAAGCGTGGTGGACTCTACTTCCAAAAATGAATGTATGACAAAACCAAATTCTGCATCCAGTCACGGAAGTGTGGGTCTGGAGGGTTTCCTCTGAATAAAAAGGAATGCATTTGGATTTGCACCAACATCAGGATCGGGAAGGATCAGGATCTGTCCATCAGGGAGGTAACACAGCAGAATGAAATGTACAGTGATGAGGCTAGGACTCTTATCCCATGGTATACATGCAGCACTCTGTGCTGATCAGTTTGCAGTACATTCAGAACACAAGCTAAGCCAAGTCCTCATGAAACTTACAGGTAATGTTAGACAAATTTCCCTGAAGAGCCGGAGCTCTGCTAATTTCGAAATTGATTTCAATTCTATTATCTTGTAAAAGACACAAAGATTTTTCCCTTGCTTCCCCCTTTTCCTCCCTTTCCCCCTTCCCTACTTTTTTTCTTTCTTCTTCTGAGAAATTAGATAAGACATTTACTGCCGAGGGGTTGGACTAAAGAAACATATAGTTCACACTATGCCCCCCCCCCCCCCCAAAACCCCCAAGGGCCTACAAGTATGAATAATGCATGGTGGAATTTTCTCCATTAGAAAAGTTGAAAATATGGGAAGCAGTCCTGCATTTTGTGCTGTATTACAGGCAGAGATCAATGCCAAGCATGGTACAAAGCCAGTGGTGACTTCACTAGCGTGATAATTTTGCCTCAAAGCTGCCAGTATGAACAGCAGATTTTTGCTAGCATTGCAAAGGCCAAGATGTACTCTGTGCTTTTGTGTGTGAGTGTGCAGGAGTGTGTGTGTGTGCATGCATGAGTGTGTGTGTGCATGCATGAGTGTGTGTGTGCACACGTGTGTGTGTGTGTGCTTGCTAAAAGGGAGTTGTTGAAGTACCTGTTAACTCTGTTCTCTCTTCATGGAGTGTGAATCCCCTTTAAATTCTCAACACCTGAAGTTGAAGTCCAGAAAACCTGCAGTAAGCTTTAGAGGGATGTCATGGAATTCCTCCATGATCTAGCCCTTCTACCTCTCCAGCCTGGACAACCATCACTTAAACAGCCTGTGTTACAACTCAGGCAATCTCTGTAGTTCATTTAGCCTCACAGAATTAAACAACAAAGGCTGTGAAAATCTCCTGAAGGGAATCATGCAGAAAAAAAATGGAAGTTTTCCAGTAATCTCTGGAGCACAGGTTGGAAAGCATGAAAGAAGGATGCAGCCACCTCAGCTTTGGCTAGTTTCACTAGGCTGAGAAGATACTACCTACTGCTTTTAAGGAAGGTGAGTGGAGGGACCATGTGGCAAAAAGTCTGCCAAGAGACTGGAAGGACTCACAAAAAGGCAGAGCAGTCACATGCCTGACTGTGTCTTTCCCACACAGATAGGAGCCCTGGCTGAAGCTCCTGGAGGTGAGGAAATAAGGAAACAAATAAATGCATTCTAGTATACTAGAATTTTTTTTTATTCTTGGCTTTGCGATGCCTTGCACCTTTGAGAGCATGGGGCAGCAAAGCCCTCTTTAAAAAGGGATTTCTTTTTTTTCTTTTCTCTTGAATTGCACTGCCAGCTGCTGAGTTTTCAGAAGATGACCTTTGGAAGGTATAATTCAACTGATTCTGCTGAAGTGGCAGTAGTTAGTACCAGATGGGGAGTATCCCAATATCTGTTATATGAGTAAGTGTGAACTGCAAAATCATCCCCTAAAGGAAACTGGGAGAGGTGCTCAAAAATTTGGTCCCGGAGGTCAGCCTTCTAGCACTTACCTCTTACAAAAGTGTAGTCAGTCATGGTCCAGTTCAGAAATTGAAGTGACAGTAGAAAGAACTGACAACTGAATACTAAACGTGGTCCATTTCCTAAGAGTTGGTTTATTATTCAGATGATGTTTCTACCCCATTAAATGTTTGAACATTTGAAGTGTTTTCTGAACAGTGCTTTTGGTGAAAATTGTGGTATTTCTGTATAATCAGGTCATTCTTCTCTAAAGAAGTAAACAGAAGTTGTGAACTTCTATTTATGACATAACTATTTAAAAATGAATAACTGGAATAAGAAATTTCCATGTTAGTTCTTACTATAGTCCAGAATATTTTCTTGAAGAGTGACATTACAATTTTGAAAATCCACAGTAGTTGGATGTGGCTTTAACCCTTGACAATGAGATTTAGTACTTGTTTCTTTTCAGTTGATAGTTTCTGGATGTGGTTAAGTCTTAACTTTGGTGGCATTATGGGACGGAAACTTACATCTGGTATAAAAACTAAAATCTGACTTTTTTTTTTTCCATTCAACATCTTTTTTTCCTACAGGCAGATGCAGGAAGAACAGAGGTGCCAGATAGATAAGATATATTTCAGATATACGTGATATATTCCTCCCTCAGCATTCATTATTTTTGCACATTTGGACCTCATTTTAAGTCTTTCCACTTTACAGCGAGCAATCCTCATTTTTTTTCAAGTGATATTTGCACTTGCCACACTTCTCACCCCCTCCAGTAATTCTGCAAAGTTCTGCACCAGTCGCATTCTGAATCCACTGACTGAGGTAATGACAAGTGCTGTCGTGCTAACGCAGGCAGCAGCAATTACAGTTCCTCTTCCCTTGCACAACACACAGTACTCATGCCCCTTCCCAGGCACAGGATTTTGCTTGCACACTTTTTTGCTCATGCTGCATTAGAAGTTTACAGTCTAAAGGTGTTGCCATGCTTGATTCATGCTATGTACACATAGGACATGAGGTGACAAACTGGAGTGGCTTGTGGGTTATCCTCCTCCTCCTGCACAGAGATTACTTGCCTTCCCATTATCAGCAGGAGGTACTAGGGTGAAATTAATGGCTGTTCAGCCTTCAATCACGTCACATGGCTTTAGCATAGCCTGGTGGCAGTGGCTGCTGCAGCCCATTGGTGAGCATAGTGTGCTTTCTATGAAGTGTTTTGTGATGGGCTTGTCCTTCGTATGAGTAAGTTCAGAGTTGCTCGGTAGCTAGGCGCTCCTTTCCACACTTCTTCACACGCATCTTACTTCTGCCTCCTGCTTATGACCTTTCTGATGTCTTCCAGTCATTTGGTAGCAATCCGGGTAGAAAATACCTCACAGCTGCTAATCCTTCATTGTTGTTTAGCCAAAGCATCATTTTCGAATTCTACAGGTTTGCTATTCAGATTCGCTTACAGGTTTCAGTAGGAAAGTCTTCTCAAAGACATTTTCCTTACACAGGTCAGTCTTCATTTTTACGAGGCATCCACATGTCATGGCAGAGTAATTGCATTACTGTCAGTTTCTCATTAAAAAAGCAGTACACTGCAGGAAACTTGCATTTATGTGGAATTTCACTGACTCTGCAGCCAGGTTCTGCTGCTGCCCCAGCCTTGACTGCAGGGTTTTTATTTTAATGTGTCTAACCTCGTCATCTCATGGTACCACGTCTTCATTACGCTGCTTGTGATCAAGGCTACTAAAACATGATTTCTGGTATTAATCATGCCTTTTTGTGCAGGTAAAGGAGCTTCCTTTTAAGTGGAAAAGCATACATAGTTATGTCTTTGAAAACTGAGATTCACAGCAAATTCATTATCCTGTGTCCTAACTTGTGTTGGTCTGTGTTTTGCACTATATCCAAGAAAATTAATGCCTAGCCTTGTAATTAATTGTGTTGTATCAGAAGTGAAAATGAGTTATGCCATCATCCTCTCCTATGGAAGCCAGTGGCAAAACGCTCATTGAATTCAGGGGGAACAAATTCCTGGCAAAAAACAGGTTTAGAAAAAGACTGATCAGCTGTGCCTGGTCAGACATAGTCAAGGGTGGCAGTTAGATGTAAAACTCTGCAGCTCCTAAACTGTTCTTTCAGACATGTCAAGAGCATTTTGTGCAGTTAATTTTCATTGAAACTTAAGGAAATAGGATTTAGTAGCAAACCTATAAGGTGGCTGGAGTCTTATGTAAGAGAGTGTGGCTAATTGAGATAAACATAAATTTAAACTGATGGACAATTACATTTCTGTTCCTCTGAAATCAGACTTGTGAGCTGTATTATATTATGATTGCATTGTATTACGCACACTGTAAGATTAATTTACGTCCATGGAAGATCCACTCTTATTTTCTAGTTAAATTCACAAGGAGGTGGAGAGGACTGGGGGACGCTGAGATAGAGGGAGCAGAGAGCAATTAGTTAATCATCATGAATGACTGGATTTAGTATTTTGTATACTGAATTCCTTTTACTATTCGAGAATGATAAATGACATTTATTGCTTTGATTGCATAAATATTTTTCCCCTACATCTGGCACATGTGTGTGCTACATGAATGTTCATTTTTATAATTTAGTTATAGTGAATGTATTGCTTTCTATGCACAAGTGTATTATGTTTAGTGGACAGTTCTATGATTTTATCAAACTCTGGCATATTAATCCCATGGCCTGCCTTTACAGAAATTTAATACCTCAGTATTTTTGTGATTTTTATTTAGCACAGCAACAGATAAATTAAGAGGAAAGTGATAGGAATAGTAAAAATAAATGAAATCTATTTCAAGAGATCACATCAGTCACAATGGTAATAAAATGAAGGAGATAAAATTATTGGCAATCAGAATGAGGCAGAATCAATACAAAATACACAAATTCATAAACTAAAAGCACAGCACTTTGCCAGAAGTTGAGGAGGAAGCCAATATTTCATAAAAGATCAGCTGTTACTTGTAGAGGGCGAGAGCCTTTTTCTCATTAAAGGTAATACATTTCTCCTCAAACAGCTCCATCAAATAAGTGAACTGATTTGTTGTGCAAGGAGCAATTTGGCAAGAGTATCAGTCTCCAAATGTGATCCATGACCGCTAAGCTCGCTAGCTAAGGGGTAAATCACTGCTATGGCTCAGTCTTGTGAATGGGACAGATGGTGCTGGTCTGGGATATTAAGAAGTGGGGATAAACAGTGCCTTGCCTGTTGCTGTTGGTTGGCAGAGGGTGGGGAGAGGAGATCAGAGAGATGTCACTGTCGCTCGGGCAACCTTAGACACACACAATTTCTTTGGACCAGAATGAGTGATGAGAACAGAGCAAAACGTGTCCTATAATGTACTGGCACATGAACAGTTTGTGCTGCAGACTGCAGGGCACAAAACAGCTGGCAGAAGGGAGATTTGCAAGGCACGTTTCAGCCCACTGAAGCTGACCCAAGAAGCACTTGCCTGGGTGGGGAAAAATGGCAGAAAGATACACTTCAGGGCTCTGCATATGAAAGCCGTTCCTGATGTAGTGCTTGGAAGATGTAAACCCCTTTGTTTCTCTAGCTGTTCACTGATTCTTTTTCTTTTCCTACCCCTCTATTACTTACCTAGTGCTTTGCCAAGGCATTCACTGGGTACCATTTCTGTATGGCATAGTCACATAGCCAGAGGGGATTTTGTAGGATGCAATTTTCAAAAGCACTTGTTGTTGGCCTGATCTTGTCCTCACTGATACCACGGAGAATTTTACCATTGAATTCCAAGTAAGAAGGTGTCTGGCTGCTTAAATTTTGCCTCTTGTCATTTCCTTTAAAATCCTCAGTGCCTCTATGGATATGTATCATTTGCTCATGAAAATGATTTTAGTATCTCTCTGAAGCTTTTAATTAGAAATACATTTTATATTTTGCAAAACACTAAGTAATTTTCTTCTTCCACGTCTTAATTAATAGTGTTGAGAAAAAAACAAGCTCATCCATCAGCTTTAGCATTGCTAAGTGCTCAGGTGGCTTTTTTACAGGTGTCCTCAAGCAGACAATTCACAGGAATGAGGCTGTGGAAAAAGATGCCTATTACTAGCAAAATACAATCTTCAGGAAAAGATATTTCCTCTGTTTATTTTAAAGCTTGCCTCAGATTTCAAAGTTGGAGGAGTTGAAGCTTTTCTGTTAAAAGGAAATCCAAAGCTCCTGTTCAAAAGACATGCATTTTTGAGCCTTAGAGGTGTTCCTTTGTCCTGTATTCCTGTGCTTTTGTCTGTGATTCTGTCCTTTGGCTCCAGCTCATTGACTCAAGAGATGTTAGACCCGTGATCAGAAATACTAAACCTAGGTGTGGATCCTGGCTTCCCATACAGTCAATCTTGCTTATGCCAGGAAATATGAGTAACATTTATGAGAGCTCTGTAAGTGTCAGTGCTGTCCAAAGCTGCCTATTCTGTTTAGAACAGAAATTTATTTGTGTGGTTCTTGAATATTGTAAAGATTTAATGTTCCAGAAAAAAGATGTTTTCTTGTATTGACAATCAAATTAGACCCAAGATGAGTGTCCAAATTACTTCCATGTCCTAATTTCTGAATACCTTTCTAGTGTATAAACTTGAAGTTTGACAGCTTCCACCATTACATGGTATATGAAGGCCTTAATCATAACTATTCAGTGCAAAATATTTATAGTCCAGATCTGGCTAGCCAGTCATCTTTCTTTCCATAATCCCCTATATCTTTCCACAGGTTTCCTAAGTTCCTTTAATCAGAGGCTATCTACAAGATTGATGAGTGAATCTACAACTCTTTTATTGTTATCTTCTATTATTGACTAGTGAAATATATATTTAAACTAAATTCTGAGAATTAAATTAATAGTGATTTAAGTTTGGGAAAGGATCATTAATTAGCAGACTTCCAGGGATCTTCTGATCATCTCCTCACTTTTTTCTTTCTTGCTTAAACATAGGTTGGACATTTTATTAATTCAAAGATTTGCAAAACTAGAACACATTTACCTAGTTCTCATGTGGAATTAACCTTTGATATGCCTGTTCTAATTGGCTATATGCAAAGATATTGATCAGAGTCAGAGTAAATGTGAAACTTCAGAAGCCAGGAAAAAAAAATCTCATTTTGGTATGCTTCTGGGCTTTTTTTGTTTTATTTTATCAGTCAATTTCTTTTTAAAAAGTATCAATGAAGTGAGAAAAAAAAACACAAAACATGATCATTCATGTAACTGTGATTTCATGTATTTGGATGATTAATATTTCAAGAATTAGTATTTTACACTTGGATTAAAGAAAATACATTAAAATGATATATTAATTGAAGACATAAAAGAACATTAAAAATCTCTGTTTTGAGCAGGCTTTTTTCCTAGAACAGAACTTCAATTTATAGCAAACCCTAGAAACAAAGTTAACTGCTGTATTCCTTTTTTTCTGTACACTTCTAAACCTCAGCAGAAGGACAGAGTTTTAAAGACTTGCTACATTGGACTGTCTTCTTTTGATTGTTTCTTTTTTTTTTTTTTTTTTTTTTAATCACTATGCTGTGAAGACATTCCTAGGTTGTGTGGATAATTATTATTCAGAGGAAGAAAGAAATATTTGAGGGAAAAAATGGAGTAATTCATACTGTAGTGACTTCCTTTTTGAGTTTTGATGAAAATGAGAAGGAAATTGAAAGAAGCCAGATAAAAATGCTGAAGAACTGAGTCAGAAAGAGCAAAGAGGGCAATGCTACTTCAGAGTGCAGGTCATGTGGGATAATCCCAACATGTTTCTGTCAAAACTGAATGGCTCAGAGTTACCTGACTCTGCCCTTTACAGTAACATAATCACACCATTAATGTGATACTTCTCAGTGTATTCATCCTATTGCTATTTTCCAACACAATGCACATTTATCAAACACAATCAGCTCTTCAAAGAACTAATTGGGCAATTTTGTTGTGAATGGCATTTGATTTCAGAACTAGATGTGCTATATCCACATTTTAGTAAATGAAGCTGTACCCTAGAGACTGTTAACAACACAAAGACATGCAAAGACCAGAGCAAATGTGTACCTCTGTAAATCAAAATGGTTTTTAGTTATCTGATAGTACTGTGATTTAAAACGATGTCTAACGGTGCCAAGATACGATAAGGTAATTGTAAGACCTGTGCCATGAAGGAGGAACTTACATTTCCTCCCATTTTACTTGATATATCAGATTTCCTTCAATATCCTTTGATTATGGGATGAATGCTGCAGAAGATCAGCCTTGCAAAAAGGTACCCTTCAGTCACATCAATAGAAGCACAGCTGGCTGAATATTTTTCAAATTACTTTTTCAGAGGAAAATATTTCAGTCATTAAAACACAAAGTGATTGGGCATAAAGGTCCCTTTCAATGAGATTACCATTACCAAATAAAAGTGTAAAAGCGAACATTTCAGTTTAAAGAACAGCTTTGAGAACACACAAAACAGTCACTTATTTGGAGTTGAAACATGATCTATCGCAAGTACTATAAATGAAATATAACGAGTCTTCAGAATTATTGAAACAATGTATTTGATTGACTCCCTTTTATTTGATTTGAACAAGATTTTTGCTTTTCAAGCTTTTTTGAAGGTTTGAAATTTCAACTTGATTCAAGCCAGTGAAAATGTCAAGAATTCTTGCAGGGTGGGGAAAATGTTTTCATTCCCTTTTTAAAAAGTCTGTTCTGAATGCAAGGGAGATACACTTTTCTATTCATAACTTTGAAATCCTTTTGCTTGTTTATGCCACAGATGCTATGCACATCCTGCAACCTTGATGCATAGGGTGCTAAGTGAACTTATTGCAAGTTTTCCTTCTGATAAAACAGTGCTTGACTGCCTGAGTTAATGAACAGCCCCTATTAACTATTACTGATGATAAAGCATATTTGATAAGATAGATACAAATGTTGAAGTTGGTCTAACGCTGGTTGTGCAGGTTGGCAGTGATGAGATTGCAGAGAGAAATCCAAAGGCAATCAAAAGGGATTTCAGGGCACTGGGACGATCAGTAGAAAGATCGGGAGCACAGGTAGTGTTTTCCTCAGTCCCTTCAGTGGCAGGGAAATACACTGAAAGGAACAGGAAAACACACCTGGTTAATACGTGGCTCAGAGGCTGGTGCCATCGGTGGCATTTTGGGTTTTTTGATCATGGGGAGGTTTACACAGCACCGGGCTTGCTAGCGACAGATGGCATCCAGCTATCTCAAAGGGGTAAGAGAATCCTCGCTCATGAGATTGCGGGGCTCATAGAAAGGGCTTTAAACTAGGTTCGAAGGGGGTAAGGGATAAAACTAGGTGCACCAGAGATGAGCTTGGGGGCAGCATGGCGATGCTAGGGGTGGATTCGATAACACAGCTCAAATGCATCTATACCAATGCACACAGCATGGGCAATAAACAGGAGGAGCTGGAAGCCATTGTGCAGCAGGATAGATATGACTTAGTCGCCATCATGGAAACATGGTGGGACGACTCCCATGACTGGAGTGTTGCAATGGATGGCTACAAGCTCTTCAGAAGGGATAGGCAAGGTACAAGAGGTGGTGGGGTGGCTCTCTATGTTAGGGAATGTTTTGACTGTACAGAGCTACATGATTCTGATGACAAGGTGGAGTGCTTATAGGTGAGGATGAGAGGGAAAGCCAATAAGGCAGATATTGTGCTGGGAGTCTGTTATAGACCACCCAACCAGGTTGAAGAGATGGATAAATCGTTCTACAAGAGGCTGGCAGTAGTCTCAGAATCATGTGCCCTTGTCCTTTTGGGGGACTTCAACTTTCCAGACGTCTAATTGGAAATACAACACAGCAGTGAGTAAACAATCTAGGAGGTTCCCGGAGCGTGTGGAAGATGATAACTTCCTGACACAGCTGGTGGGTGAGCCAACCAGGGGAGGAGACTTGCTAGATCTACTGTTTACAAACAGGGAAGGACTGGTGGGAGGTGTGATGGTTGGAGGCCATCTTGGGCTTAGCGACCGTGAAATGATAGAATTTTCAATTCTTGGTGAGGCAAGGAAGGCAGTCAGCAAAACCACCACTAGATGTCCTGTACGCTGGCAGATTTGTTGCTGATTTCTTGCAATGGAGTGTGTCTAATTATCTGAGATCAGCTAGTCTATGTGAAACGAAGGCTGAAAGCTACAACACCTTAAAATCTGAGGCTTCTTACAGCTCACTGCCTCCATGAGGTGTTTCAATCTTCTGCATGGGTATTTCTCATCTCTCCCAAGTCAACAAAACAGAACGGTAGCAGATGTGTAAATAAATCAAAAGAGATCTCATATTTCCTTATTGATTTTTTTTTTTTTTTAACTCAGCCTCCTGTTTGTTAATGTGCCTTCCACATTAGACTGAAAGTTAAGTTCTGTCTTATATCCTATTGCCACTTGAATGAAGGAGCTGGAATTTGGAGGTGCTTTCTGGGACTAGCCTGAAATCTGTCACAAGGCAGGGCTGCAGCTGAGCTGTTGTGAGTGCACCCCTGCAACTGGACCCTGACTGGGCTGTGAAAAGGATCTTGTCTTATGCCCTCTTTGGAAAACAAGGGATCTGCACTGTTAGGTTGGATGGCTTCCTTTTGCCGTTTCTTCTAGAAGAGATCACTGGGATCTTTTCCAGAGCTGAACAACTGGACATTCCCATAGAGCTCTTTTGTGTCAGTAATTATCTTACAATGGTGACGGAGTCATCTTCATAACAGATTTTAACAAAATAGGCATCCAGAGCCCAACTGTAAACTGTTCCGATTGAGGACACTCACTAATGATGAGTTAACTGGGCATGGCTTCTTTAGAGGTGTCTGACAAGAAGGAACTCTTCCTAGTGATGCTGATGATTTTTTGGCAGATCTTGAAGGTTGGCAGCTCCTTGAAAGGGAATTCAGTCTCTTTCTCTCACTGAAATAATTAGAACTAAGCCCAAGAGTCTGGAATTCCCCTTAGCACTGAGATCATCTTAATATCAATAAAACATCTTTTTGCAAGTGAAGCTACAAGATGCTTGTGTGCTGTGTTTCCAGTAGGTTTTTTAGCAATTGCATTTTCATAGCCTGGCTTCTCACTGCAGATACTTTAAACTTTCCCAGTGAAGCAACTGGATAATCAGGCTGGCTCTCCAACGATGGAACAAAGACAATCAGAAAAGATGGTCTGCAATGAATGCTTGCAGGTTGTTCAAAGTATATGCCTGCTTGCAGACTGTATCTGCAAGGACTGATTGCAGGGGGGAGAGGAAGGAGAGAGTTTCTAGCTGAAAAAAAACATGTTATTAGATGAAAATAATTCTAGGCCATGCCCAGCAATAAGATGTCTAAAGCAATCTCTTCCCTACCACCAGTGGGAAAGAGTGACCAGCATTTTATACCTTGATAGTCAGAAGGAGAAGCTGGTTGCCTTACTGGATGGTCCTGTCTCACAACAGATTCCCTTTTAACTGAAACAAGGGTAGATAGTGAATAAGGACATAAGAAGAGATTCAGGAGTGAAAGTGTCCTTGTCTAGTCCTTTTCACCTTCCTTGGTGATGATGCAATTGCTTGCAAGGGCAGTTTTGAATTGCCACTTGGAAGAAATCCAAAGAATTAAAGAAGAAAAGTGACTTCTAAACCACCAAATCCACAAGCTGTGCTCCTTAGGATATGTGACATGTACTACTGCTGGTTTGGGCATAAAAACCCCAATGCTCTCACACTAATGAATGCCTAAGTACTATAATTTTTGCATGCACTATGTAATGCATTCTGTACAAAGCAGTCTCATGGAAATCAGTGGGACCACCCTGCGAGAACAAATGTAGTTTTCAGTCCCATTTATGATTGTCTTGCATTGGATGACACAGTGACATTGCCAGGCAACAAATCTGGTCCCAGAGGAGGTGGATTCTCATTATGTTTTAATTCATAGAACAATTACTGTTTCATGTATCATATATAGTGAAAACTCTACAAAGTTAACTTGTAAAATGCAAGCGATTTTGAAGAAGCAAGATCTGAAGCTGCTTTGCCTCAAAGCCATGATGCTCTATTTTCCTTCCTGCCTTTTGGTTTCTCAGCTGCACCATGATAATGGAAAGAGAAAGAATATTCAACAGAGATCCTACTCTGGAAAGATGAAGGGAAGAAGAAAATAGGCCAGCAGAAGAGTATCCCCTTCTGTACTCAGGACAGAGTAAAAAAACATCAATACATTTCTCAAATTAGTAGTACATTTCCTTTGAAATGTTCCCACCAGAGGCAGAAACGAAACTCTTACCATCTTTAAGAGTACAATCTTGGCTCCATAGAGAAAGACAGCATCTGATGATTGTCTGCTAATTCAACTGGTATGTGCAGAGGAGGAAGAGTAACATGGAGGAAAAGAAAGGTGGTTGAGAAGAGGGGCAAGAAATAATAAAAAGTATCTTAGTGAGTTCTTATTTTGAACAGCATGATTTTGTGAGTCCGACACAGAGATGTCTGCCTTTGTGGGAACGTAGGAAAACATATAGAAAATCTCGTCCATGTTATTTACACTGACTATGGAAAACATACCCCTAACTTAAATAAGTTTGAGATTATGAGCTGAAATGTTATGGGCAGGAGAAAAAGTTTCTTTCTGAGTGCCTCTGAGAACTCTTATACAAAGTATTTTTTTGTGTGGCCAGAAATACATGCATTCCTGCATTTCTGGTTCAAAACACTAATGTAATTGACTTTGTGTTTGAATTGATATTGTTAATCGAGAGTGATTGAGAACATGTGAAGAAGAATTAGTCAGAGGCTGGATGTTTTAGCCATCAACAACCCCTCCTTGTTTCTTCAGTTGGTCTCCTATTATTTGCAGGTCAAAACACCACTGTGTTCCCTTCATATTCATTGTGATCTCATGTAAGATTTATTTAAGCTGTTGTGTATTTGTGATACCTTTTTAAAAAATCACTACATAAACCAGCTACAGCTTTGAAAGTGTTTTGAAAACTGACTTGAAGTCTTGAAAACATCAAGGTATTTGACTGTGAAACATGATGCATAATTTAATACTTTGCAGTTATTTAGACATACCTGAAAAATTCAAGTACTGAAAATAAATCTCTGTGAAGTAATTATTTTCATTTATGAATTGCAAGGTCCTACAAAGTTGAAGTATTTTTGAAGAATTGTCAAAAGTCAATTATCTCCAGACAATGCCATTCAAAAGGCATTTGCATGATTGGCTGTTGCAGCTATATGAGCCAGACACCAAGCATCCCTAGAAGTCCACCAGAGCTATGGCATCGCTTATGATCCTGTGGTTGCTATCAGGGATTGGGTGAGTCGCTGTATGGGTGTGTGGTTGCTCATCTCTCCTACTGCCTCCATAAAGCTTTGCTTTCTAATGTGTTGTCTGACTCCATTACTGTTTGGACCACAGCATCCCACCAGGCACCTCTGCAAGGAGCCTGTCCCAGTCTCCTTGGTCTATTCTCCTGCTAGGTGTTCTGATGCTGCCTGTGCTCCAGGCTGAACCAGGCCCAACCCTGCAGACCCTCCTCGCAGGGCGAGTGCTCCAGCCCCACTGTCCCGGTGGTCTCCCCTGAGCTCCTCTGCTTTATCAATGTATCTTCTGCCTGGGACCCCAAACAGGGCACAGTACCCAGATGAGGCCTGATGCATGATAAGCAGAAGACCCTTCTCCAGAACCCAGCGGGATTGCTGCCAGGGGTCTGCATCCCCAGGGCAGGGCTGTCCATTGCTCCTGCCTGAATTTTATGGGGATCCTGTTGGCCTTTTCAGCCCCCCTGTCCTGCCCATCTGGATGACAGCCCTCCCCTCATGTGCATTGACTGGTCCTTGAAACTTACTGTCACCTTCAAAGTTGATGAAAGTGCCCTCCATTATGTCCTGCAGGTCACTGAGAAATGTTAAATGGACATGTCCCACAATACACCCTGCAGTAGTCCAAACTTGGATACAGGCACATTATGACATAAAGTTTTGACAGCCTTGGTAAAGTCGAGTTAAGTCCACTGCTCCCCCGTCATCCACAAATCCAGTCATTTTATGACAGAAGGTAATCAGCTGGGTCAGGAATGATTTACTCTTGGTAAACCCATGCTGACTGGTTCCCATTCCCCTTCTACTCTTTCATGTGCCTAGAAATGTATTCCAAAAAGACTCAATCCATGCTTTTACCAAGAGTCAACATGAGGCTGACTGACCTATAGTTCTCTGGATCATCCCTTTGGCTTTTTGAAGGTGTGTGTGATTAACTGCCCTTCTGCAGTCTTTGGGAATCTATTTGAACCTCCATCTTTCAAAGATCGTAGAGAGCGGTGTTACGAGAACATCAGCCAGATCTCGGCACACAGAGTATGGCCTATTGGGACACATTGACTTGAGTGGGTCAAGTTCTCACAAGTGATCCCTTACTCAACCCTCATCCACTGCTGGTCCTTCTCCTTCCCCTTCAACCCTTTCAGGTCAGGGTAGCTCAGCCCCACCTGTGTCTGCTGTCAGTAAATCACCCAACCCACATTTTCCTTGTTCACCCCTTAATTACTAATGTAGTTTTAGAAGCTCTTCTTGTTCCCCTTGATGTCCCTCGAACCTCTTAACTTCAGCTGAGCTGTCGCTTGAATGACACCAGCCCGACATGTCCAGGCAACTTTTCTAAATTCCTCCTTTGCACTCTGTCCCTGCTCCCACCCCTCTATGCTGCATTTTTATGCTGGAGTTCTGCCATGATGTCCCTTTTAGCCAAGTCCTGACAGACCTGCTTGTCTGCCTTCCCATCAGGCTGGACTGACTGTTCTTACGCCTGGAGGATGCTCTCCTTAATGGTCTGCCAGCTTTCCTTAGCTCCTTTGCCTTTCAGAGAGGCCTGCCATGGATCCCACCTACCTGCTCACCCTGCCTAAGTCCAACTCACCTGAAGTCTAGGCATTGTACTTTGCTAAAAGATTTTTATCTTCTCTTTTTCTTATTTCAACTTTGATGTGCATGTTCCTGTAAGATTCATTCAGCAGATTCTTGTGTCTTGCTTATAATAAGAAAAGTCTCTCCACCCATGCATTTACACTTTTCTGAACAGCCTAACTAGCAGCTACTTGTAAACTTTGATCTTTCCTGTATTTCAGTATGATACATTCCTAATTGCTAGATTAAACTAGGTTTATGCTTTCCCCACATCAAATTCTGTGAAGTCAAGACTCATTGTTGCATTTGATTATGAAAAAGTGGTAACAGTTATTTTTCATTAGGTTCTTATCATCAAAGATCTTTGTGTTTCTATCAGGAAAAAAAGCATCCTCCTTAAAGAGATAGCTTAGGTGAAGTAGTTTTCATGACAGTAATTTGATTAGACTACATGTCTAATTCCCTATTTAATATTTATCCTCTTTACTTTTCCTGTTTCAAGCTTTGGAGTGAAATGGACCTTTTCACTGGCAGTTACAGAGAAGAGTATTTCCCCTCCAAAAAGAAGAAACTGGAAACTCTGAACATTTGTGAGGTATATTAAACTGAATAATATTTTCATATTTCCTTCAAAACTGGCTATTTAAGAAAGTTTTTTCCAGTCTCGCACAGTGTTTACCATCAAAAGTGGGTTCATTGTTCTCTGCCTCAATAGCCTGTCAATTTATAATTCACAGGAACTAGGGAGTGAACTTGCCTATTTGCTAACGCAAATTGAATGTATTTAGATGTGTATGATGTCTGGGAAATGTTCAAAATTAACAAATACATACTGTAAAACAGTGGTTTTAAGCATCATGATAAAACATATATGTTTCCAGCTTTGGAGTATCATATTTTGAAGAAAAATCTGGAATTTTGAAGATGTACTACCTGAAAATGTAGACTTTGTCACATATATAATGCAGCAACTGTTAAATGATTTCTAAAAATTCTTCCTGATTCCTTTAGAAAGCACAAGAAAAGTATTTCCCCTGCATTCTGAATAATGCTTTTATTTTCCCTGCCTTACAGGAGGGAGAAATGAGGATGCTGCAATCCAGGCACCCAGCAAGGAGCAATGAGAGAAAGGACCAGACTAGGCATGTGTTTCTTGTGTGGTTGTAGGTGAGGCCATATTGTTGTGGTCTCTGCAGACCAAAACTTAAGGGCTCTTCATAATTCCACCTGACAGTTTGGAGGAAAAAGTAAATCCTTTCAATTTTCTTTTTTTTTTTTTTTTTTTTTTCAGTTGAAACTATCAAGAAAATTCAAATGGAATTCAGGAAATCTTCAGGATTGGCTGAAACTGAAACTTTTTTTCTGAAATAATTACTGACTCATCACCTCATTCAAAATTTGTCATTCAGACCACATGGTCTTGCATGTTCTTCCACAGGATTTCATTTGTGATTTATTACTGTAATCAGAACAATGGTGGGGAGAAGGGAAACAAACTGGCACGGTTATTTGCCATTTCCAAAGCTTCTGGCAGAGTCAGCCACAAAAGGCTGTTTAACAAGACGTATCGTTATAGCTGAGATGTAAAGTGCTTTTATAGATTCAAAGCTAAGAGACATGAAACAAAGCAGGAAGACAAATGACTGCTTTTTAGCCTGGTTAAAGCTCCACAGCAGCTACTGCTGAAGCCTGGGTCAGATCTGTCTTTTCTTCCTGAATTCATTAACACTCCCCCAGCCCATCTGCCCCCCAAACAACAACAACAAAGCAGCAATCAGTAAGACGGGAACTTCTGTACATTCTTTAGGTTGCCCAAGACAAGACAAAGCCAAGACAGAGTTCATAGTATGGTCACTGGATAACTCCATCACGGGTTTAATTCAGCACTGGTAAATTTAGTGCAACAGAATATGCACTAAAATGAGACATCCAGTGATGAATAGTAGAATGAAACATAATCACATAAAGTAAGTTGTGGATAGCACTCAAGGCCAGGTGGCGAAAACCTTTGCTCATTGCAAAATAGTGACTGACTGACGAGGAAAAATTGTAAGGGGAATAGACTACAATGGCTAACAGTATGGTAAATATTGCTTAGGTACTGGATTAATTTAACATTTGATTTTTTTTATGTATATAGCAAAAATGTGAGAAAGATGCTGGAAATAGTGATAGAAATTAGGAGGAGAAAGAAGGTTCTAAGGAAAAAAAAAGACTGAAAAAAGCAGGAGAGGGATGGGAGATCATGACAGAAATATACAGAATATCAGGTGTCATTTTTTCAGTACTTCGGGCAAAAGGGAGTGTTGCAAATTGCCCTTTCTTGCAGAATATGAAGCTACCTACATGCCATTGTACACAGTAGCTCACAGACCACTCAGGCTTGCAGAAAAATTATGGAATCTGGAGACAGAAAGAGAAAATTGGAGAGGATCTTGCAGATGGTCTAGGAAAAAAAAAAGTACTTGCTTGTCCTGAGGCTATAGTTCCAGACTGAGATGACTTCTTGGCTGTTGTCTACATTAGATGGACAATGAGATGCTGTATTGGGTGCATGTGGCAAGGTTTTGGTAGTGGTGGACTGCAGGGGTGGTCTCTGTGGAAGGAGGCCAGGGGCTGCTCCGGGACGGTCATGGCCGGTTCCAGCTGGTTCCAGCCAGGTCCAATGGACCCACCAACAGGACACAGCTCAGCCCCTCAGCCTCTTCCAAACTGTATTTAAGGCAGAAAACCTGTTTTAATGTTTGTCTTCATTTCTCCCTGCTCAGATCTATTTTATTTGGCAAAAAAATTAATTTCCCCACGTCAAATGTGTTTTGCCCAAGACAGTGAATGCTAAACAGTGCCTCAGTCTTTATCATGAGCCACAGTTCTCTCATCCCACCAAGGAGGGGGAATGAGTGAGCTGCTGGGTGGGCATTTGGCTGTTTGCCACAGTTAAGCCACCACAGATGTGGATGCAGTTCAGCATGTTAAGTTCACACACATGAGTGAAACATTTGGGGTTTTTATCTATCACTTTTGAGGAAGGCTGTTGATGTCTGTATCAGTTCCACTGATACTTTTTGCAGTTTGTTTTCCAAAGTATTTCCGGGAATATTATTTCATGAAATGTTTTTTTAAGAACTGAACTTCAGAGGTAGTTGAGGAAAAAAAAATTCTGCAATGTCATCTTCCAGAGACCTGTTTCCAAGACACAGTGCAATTTGTATTTTTTGTGCCACCAGAAAACATGAATTGCAGTGTAAGCAATGGTGAAAAAGACTTTGCTGCTTCTGTGGTCTGTGCTGAACCTAAATGCTAAGACTTCTGCCTATACTCGTGGAGAAACTGCTCTGTTCCCCATCTGTGTTTCTGCCCAGTGAAAGTGCTGATTCCTGGGTGGTGTCTTTGCTGGATTACTGCGTAGATCACTAGTAGTGGCATTCTGCATGCTCAGTTTGTACAGAAAAAAAAAATGGTAATGCCATCTGGCAAATGAAAAGAATCAGATGTCTCCTTCATATCTTGCCCTAGCCAGCTTTGTGTGGCTCAGCAGTTTTTTCTACTTGAGAAACCACTCAAGGATACAGCAGTTAGATTTCAAATAGTTTGGAGCCGCCTGCACATCATAAAAGCAAATGCTTTAAATGTTGCACCAATAGCATTTTCTTTTAGCTGTTTTTATACAGGTTTATTTCAATCCATATGTGTGGATACTCCTCTCCATTTGGATGTAATACAGTGGATGTTCACGGCTACCTGAGAGAATCACTCTCACACTCACTATCAAACTGGGAACATAAACTGGACACCAAAGTTTCTTCTACAGCAGAAGGTTACTTGGAGAAATGTTGTAGTTGCTCATTAAATGTATATATGTTTATTATATACAGCCATATTTATAAGGAATAATAATATATAATTATACATAAATGTCTACATTGTCTAAGTATATAAAAAACTAGATATGAATAATAATATAAATGTGCATTTATATGTGTCTAAATATAAATACATAAATGTATGTGCATACACTACTGAATGTTTACATACATATATAGAAATATATGTATTTATATACACATATGCAAGTCACATATATAGATATGTATCTATTTGATGTATAAGTCATTATATATCATGTATACATATATTTGCTCTTTTGCCATGAAAATGATATTATTGTTTATACTCTCAGGACAAAAGAGAGTACAGTTTCCATGCTCTTTTGTGACTTTTTTGTTATGTGGGGGTTTTTCGTGGTGTTTTTTTTTTTTTTTTGTTTTTTTTCCTCCAACAGATATTTTAAGAAGACTTGAGCATGATTCTAGTGTAAATTAGCTTCCAAATCTGAGATGCTATTTTGTTTGTCACCAAGCCTGGGGAGAGGTAAGATTTTTCAGATTATATCAATGTCTAGATAATGTGCATTTAGATGGAAGAAATGAAGTAATTTCCTGTTAGGGGGCATGTTACATTATTCAGTGATATTGCCTCTCAGTCAGATTGACAAACAGCTTGAAACCATGCATTAGTTCAGAAATGTTGCTTTCTTCAGCAGGACTACAATGGCAAAAACCTCTTCAGCAGTGGAGACATTGTGCCACATATTTGCATGTGCCACCAGAATCTGAACAACTTATTTACAGGACTTCTTTTTCACAACATAGATTTAAATTATTGAGGAAAACATGTAGCAAAGGTTGACTTGAAATCCAAATCCCACTAGGATTTTATTCTGGCTCATTTAATAAATGGAAACTCAGGTCCTTCTCCAAAAGTCCACTGGACATTGAAAAACAGATGTAGAATTGCTTTTTCAAAGTGTTTTTCAAAGGTTTCATCAAAGAAATAATTTGAACATCAATAAAATATGGGAACTCTTTTAAAAATGCCCAGAATCTGTGGTAAAAATACTGTCTTTTTGGATTGTTTTACAATGCAGGAGGTTTCTGAGGACAGTCTCATAGTGATGTTTCTGTAGTTGTCAAATTTAACCTTTTCATTAATTTCACCATATTATTTCTGTGCAACAGCTGCCTTTCTCTTTCTTTTAACTTCCATTTTAAATAAGCAATATCATGAAGGATCACATTTAATAAGGGAGTGCAATTATTTTAAATAATTTCATGCTCAGCCTCCCCTCCCCCAACCAAAACCCTTTATCAAAGGCTCTGGTAACCAAGGAGCTTGATCCTTCAAGTTGCTATGTTATTTCTTATAGGAAAGAAAAGTGTTATTTCTTATAGTTGCAGTTTGTTTTGAAGTCACACAGATAACACAGGCATATAACTTTTGGTATGGGTTGAAAATTTACTTTCACCAAACCTCTTTGGTTAACTATTTTGGTATCTTTCATTGCAAGTATAGCATCACTTTTCCTTAAAGCTTTGTAATACAAATTAACGTTGCTCAGGGTTTTTTTTTTCTGAAAACATTTCTTTTTGTTTTAAGATAGAAATATCATCAAAACAATTAAAATAATAAAAACCACATATTTGATATATTTTTAGGGAAAAGCTCCCTTTGCCACTAAACTTATGCTACACAGCGCTTATAAAGAAAATAAGATACCTATTCTGAAAATTATTTTTCTTTTTACTTTTATGTCTTAAGAAACTTCGAATATAAAAATATACGGCAATTCAGTATATGTCCTATATACATGCATTAATTATAACCTTATTGGCTACCAACAGGAAAGATAATTTTGCATCAGCAAAAGTAAGAAATTTGTCATGTTTAGTAGTACAGACTTTTGATATTATTTGCCTATATCATGAAATACTGTGGAGTGCATTCATTTAAATAGATTAATTTCCCGTAATTTTTTCACTGATTTTGTCATAAAGTGATATTTTTTGACCATAATATTCTCAAAGAACCTAGGAAAATTATAAAAATGGTTTTCACAGGTTTCTTCATGAACATTCACTCTTTAAATGCATGAGTTTTTCACATGCTTTTATTCCTGGCTTTCTCTGAATCAGTTGCCCTGTCTTTCAGAGCCAGGCACAAGCCTGCTCTTGATATGCTGATCATAGATCCAGTATATCCTGTAGTTTGGATATGGCAAGGTGCAAGTAAGTTGATACAGGAGCTGAGCTTGGTAGGAGTCCTGCTTTCTGAAATGCTTAGAAAAAGAAAGGCCAAGTCAGTTTCCAGGAGAAGAGGAGCACATTCAGCCAGTTTCTGAATTTGCAGACACTAGCATTGCTTTCTTAATAATGGACGCAGTGGTGAAGCCTCCATTTGCTGATGCACGATACCAAGTTTGGGAGCCTTTGCAGCACTGGTGGTTTCAATCCAATGGATGATCATCCCTGCCTTTATACTTTCCCCCCTGTAGTTAATGATTATTTCTTTTTACAATTCTTTCCCCTGGATCATCCCAGTTCCTTAAGCTTTAGCTCAGGCATGCTGGAATTAAGGACACTGACAGCCACAAAACATGAAGTAAGATTAAATTAGTTTGGAGTATTGTACATCATCTTATGTTCCCTGCTTATGATGAAACCATAGCCTGAGAAAAAGACGTATCAAGACAAGTACTAGCTGCTGTAATTATGCAACAGTCTGCCCTGTAACATGGCCTCGTAGCAGTAAATGATGCCCTATAATGCAGCCCGTGGGAAGCGTGTGGCAGTGTCAGTCCAGTACCTAAGGCAGGGAGGGCTATGGGAGGTTATATCACCATGCCCTGAATACGCCTTTTCACATTCAACCAACTCTATTGATCTATGTAGAAAAGACCAGGTCCTCAGGAAACTAGATGACTCTGGTATCTCTTGTCCCCATTTACACCATTATTTGCCTTGACACTTCATTGTATAGTTTCTTTTCTCGTAGGTGCATTCAGTTTCTGAGCTGTGGAAGAAAGAACTGTGTGATCTCTCAAATCTCCAGTTTCTGAGCATTTTCTTCTCTCCAGGTTAAGCTCACTAGAAGTGCTTTCATGTCTTCCCACCTCAGGCCAAAGCTTCTGGAGCTGGACATTCCAGACAGGTTTAAAACCATCCAGTATAAAAGGGACAACGTGGGGAGACTGCAGGGGGAAATACCTTCCAGAGTAAAGCAGAGTATGTGCTAAGAAATAACTGGTGCATTTTAGAGCACTGAACTGGACTCAGCAATGCTGAGAGAAGGGTCTGCTTTTGTCCAATAGATGACCAAAAAGATCTCAGAAGGCAGTTTTTGAGCATGGGCTAAAGTGATGTCATGGGGATATGGGAAACCACAGAATAATGATTCTCTCCTCTTTCTGCAGGATACCACACATTACTCTTTTCTTGGTTTTTTTTCCCCGCTGATGATGGTGAAAGGCAGACTAGTCCAAACAAAGGTTGGAAATGATTAGAGCTATTTGCTTTGTACAACAGAAGAGCCATTCTCTGAAACTGCTGCAGTGAACAAATGTTTTCAGTCTGCATTGGCTTGAAGAGGCACCAGAAGGACTGTTGCTACTGAGCTTTATGTTGCCTTTAGGTAGGTGACTACCTGGAATTCAGGAAATGGCTTTGTGGAGGAGAGAACCTTTACCTGTGCTGGTGGTGTGGTGCCAGTGGGAAATAACAAGCAATAAAAGCCTCCAGACTTTGTGCACGGTGAAGAATTATAATGGGAAACTCAAAGGATAAGAAGGTGGAAGGAAGGTTTTCTGAAAGCCAACATTCCCTCAGCCTTTACACCAGAATGGTATCATTGACTCTTGCTTGGTAAAAAATCTTTTCTGCTGAGAAATACATCCCTTTGATATGAAAGGTGGTTTTGAACTGGAGTTCTAGGATGGTAAAACCTTGGAATTTAGTTCACAGGCAAGTTTAATCCCTTCTTTAATCCAGAAGAAATAAATGTCTGCACACCTGTTTCCTGCTCCCTTTGCAGGACTGTGTTGTGCTTGAGTGGTTTGTTCAGCATTATTGTTCTGCACTAATTCAGCTTGTATTTTTCAACCCTTTTGTGGTTTATATAAGCATATTAGGAGAAAAAAAAATTGCTACTCTCATCCTAGAGAAAAATATTTTTCCTGGATTTCCTCTATGGCTAATGGAAAAAAGTAAGTATCTCCAAGCAGTCTTTCTGAACACACACATGCACACATATGCACACACACGCACACACACAAAATTAAATAGGATTTTCACTATTCTGTCTCTCTCCATTGACTACAGAGGGAGTGAAGAAAAATTTATCTTTAGATAAATTTAGCCCTTGTTAGATCTATGAGAGTCAATGAGAAAGGGCTGTTGGATTTAGTTACTTATTTGTCTTCTTTTCAGGGTCAGCTAACTCTAGCTTCAGAAGAAAATTAGCTCTTCTTTTTGCAGATGAGTTGAGTTACACTAGCTGATCTGGGGAAAAGGCCTATCTCACAACACAGAATCAGGTTAGTCTACTGAGACTTGCCATGATTAACCAGCCTGCCTGGACACTTACACCTAGCGATAGAGATGGTTCAGTTTCTTTCCCTGCCTAATGTATTCCTTTAAAAATAATCTGATAGCGACAGCAGGTCATTTATGTATTCAGATTCAAATATGTATTTTCAGAAGCAGGCAGAAGGATTTGTGAGAATGTACACGGAAAGAACATGCTGGATATAGTCAGTACCTATAAACAACACTGCTGCCGTCTACAAGTAAAAAAAAAAGTTTAAAACACCTACTGAATGCCATGTGCTCAGACAACAGGTTAAAGAAGCTGCACAAAAGCATAGTACAAGTACAGTGAGGTGCCTGGGAAGGTGTGTGTTTGGTAATAAAACAAATAATGTCCTTTGAGACCAGTTAGTATTAATTGCAAGAATTAATGAACAATGGATTATTCAAGAATACATTGAAATGATTAGCTTTAACCCCATTTTATATTGGAGAAATGAGCTTTTAAAGACTGCCAGTTTGAAATATTGAGAAAAGGATTGGCAGAGTCTGATAGAAAATAGTAGGGGAGCAGAGGGACAGATAGAGAGAGGATGAAATAACTTCATCATTTCTTTTGCCCATCCCTATCATTTTTACTTTGAAGGAGAAACTGTAACCAGACAAGATGAGGGAAAGGGTCTGGAGAACGCCTCCAACAGTACTGAGCATGGCCATGTTCTTTCAGCAGCATCCCACTGACACCACCGTATGTCAGGAATCAGATTGCTCTGAACAGGCAGGCCAATCACTGGAATTCAGGACACCATTCAAAACTTCCTTATGGCCTCGTTTCCCAAAGTCATGCAGTAATGTGATCTGTTGCAGTCACCTCATAAAAGGTGTGTGTGGGATTGTTGGTTAGTATTTCCTAGTAGTATTTTAATCATGACTTACCTTTGGCAATAACAAATGAAAATGTTGCAGGCAACAACACATGGACATTCAAGATTCCCTTTTAAGTCCACAGGTTAAGAAAAAAGCCAGGTCAAGCAGCTGTAATACCCACATTGTCTCTGTTTGTTGAATGCATTTATTTCTAATGAAAGCAGCAGAGCCTATTCAGATATATGCCAGTGGAGGAACTTCAATATATAACTGTAAAACCAGTATGGAAATTATGAAATACAACACTGGTGCATAAAGTGGACATTATCCTTCTGCAACTTGCCTAACAGAGGAAAACAGTATAAGAAACACTAATGCTAATTATTTGCTAAATGTGTTTCCTGTGCTGTGATTGTTACTAGGCGCTGACCCCAGTCAGGATCTGGACTTGATACTGCACACTTGTGTCTTTCTTTCTATGTTTCTTTGTTATCTCCCTGAAACTATTTTCCTTCACTGCTTCAGTGGAGGTGATAAGGGAATGAGGGAGGGATGAATCAGGAATTGTTATTGCCATTAGCTGATGTGGAAGAGAGGGGAAGAGCTGGAGGTGAAGCTGTGCGGATGCTCCAAAGAATGAAGGGGAGAGCTTGCAGCAAAAACTTGAATTCTCATGATGCATGACTGGCCAAGATTTCTTTTTCCTTGATCCATCCTGTATGTATTGCTTTGTTAGTATAACCACCAGCAGAAACAGTCCATCCCATGCAGACTTGGGCATTCTTTGACAGGGAGACATATATTTCAGAACAATCAGAGATGACATGATATCATGGTTTCAGCCCAGCCAGTAACAAAGGACCACGCAGCCACTCACTCACTTCTCCTGCCCCCTTCCAGTGCGATGGGGAGGTGAGATGGGTTGACCCTGGCTGGTTGCCAGGTGCCCACCAAAGCCGTTCTATCACTCCCCCTCCTCAGCTGGACAGGGGAGAGAAAATATAACAAAGAGCTTGTGGGTCGAGGTAAGGACAGGAGAGATATCACTCATCACTTACCGTCACGGGCAAAACAGACTCAACTTGGGGAAATTAACTCACTTTATTACAAATCAACCAGAGTAGGGTAATGAGAAAAAAACCGAATCTCAGAACACCTTCCCTCCACCCCTCCCTTCTTCCCGGGCACAACTTCACTCCTGGCTTCTCTACCAACCCCCCCCAGCGGCACAGGGGGAACGGGGATGGGGTTTACGGTCAGTTCATCACACGTTGTTTTCTGCCGCTTCATCCTCCTCAGGGGGAGGACTCATCACACTCTTCCCTGCTCCAACGTGGGGTCCCACCCACGGGAGACAGTCCTCCACGAACTTCTCCAACGTGGGCCCTTCCCACGGGCTGCAGTTCTTCACGAACTGCTCCAGCATGGGTCCTTTCCACGGTGTGCAGTCCTTCAGGAGCACACTGCTCCAGCGTGGGTCCCCCGCAGGGTCACAAGTCCTGCCAGAAAACCTGCTCCGTGGGCTCCTCTCTCCACAGATCCGCAGGTCCTGCCAGGAACCTGCTCCAGCGCAGGGTTCCCACGGGGTCACAGCCTCCTTCGGGAAACCCACCTGCTCCGGCGTGGGGTCCTCCACGGGCTACAGGTGGATATCTGCTCCACCGTGGACCTCCATGGACTGCAGGGGGACAGCCTGCCTCACCATGGTCTTCACCACGGGCCGCAGGGGAATCTCTGCTCCGGCGCCTGGAGCATCTCCTCCCCCTCCTTCTTCACTGACCTTGGTGTCCGCAGAGTTGTTTCTCTTACATGTTCTCACTCCTCTCTCCGGCTGCCGAATCTGCCTGTCCCAACTTTTTTCCTTCTTAAAAATGTTATCACAGAGGCGTTACCGCTATCGCTGATTGGCTCGGCCTTGGCCGGCAGCAGGTCCATCTTAGAGCCGGCTGGTATTGGCTCTCTCTCGAACACAGGGGAAACTTCCAGCAACTTCTTACAGAAGCCACCCCTGTAACCCCCCCGCTACCAAAACCTTGCCAGCAAAACCAATACAGGAGGAGACTCAGAAGGGAGAAAAGAAAAAAAAACCCAGAACCTCAAGGGTTGAGATAAGGACAATTTACAGGGACAACACAAAAAGAGAAGTTACAACAACAACAATGGTACTAATAAAAGAATATACAAGACAAGTGATACACAGTGCAACTGCTCACCACCCGGAACCCAGCACTCCGCCACTTCCCCACCGAAAGCCGAGAGAGACCCCCCCAGACTGCTGCCCGTTTATATACTGAGCATGACGTGACATGTTATGGAATAGCTCCTTGGCTAGTTCAGGACAACTGTCCCGGCTCTGCCCGCTCCCAGGTTCCTGTGAAAATTAACTCTATCCCAGCTGAACCCAGGACATTATGCACCCCTTATTCCATACCATCTACATCATGCTCAGATCCTACATTTTCCAATTAATCACCACCACTTTTCTTGTCTTATATACATATATATATATGTATATGGACACCCCTGCCCCCCCCCCCCCCAAATAGCATTCCCTTAGTCTATGGGCCATCCCCCTAATGTGTCCATCAATTTTATTTAGTCCATGACTTTGGGGCTCCATCTATTGTAACAGTCCTTCAAGATAGGAGAGATGGTGTGAGGTATTGGATTGTTGCATGCTGCCTCCAGAGCTTGCGGCTGGTACATTTGGTGCAACCCATGCCCTTGGTCTGCAGGTCGAAGATGTTGATCTTGAGGAAACTGCTGGGCGCCAGTTCAAGTTTCATCACTGTTGCACTTGGCTCGGTTTCAAAGTCCATCCTTCAGTCATTTCGGTAATTCTTACTGGAATACCCTTGATATGGCATATACACACTATAGATACAATGACATACATTGGCAGGTTATTTAGCAGTTAACATCATACAGCCTAATTCACTGGCTATTCTCTCCCAAAATCAAATCTCCTTGAGGTACCCATCGAACTTCCCCATCCTTCTGCATCACCCACCAAGTGCAGCCAGGTCCCTGAGCAAAAGCAATCCCTTGGATGGATTTGTCTCTGCTTGAGGCAGGACTAACCCAGACTGTCTTCCCTAACATACTCTTCATGCGCACTACAGGGACTTTATCTCCTTCCACAGTATGTGGAAATCTTGGTTGGGAGGGGCCAGTCTGATTGGCAGATCCTCTAGTATTAACTAACCAGGTGGCTTTTGCTAAATGTGTATCCCAATGTTTGAAAGTTCCACCCCCCATGGCTCTCAGTGTCGTTTTCAGCAATCCATTGTATCGTTCGATTTTTCCAGAGTCAGGTGCATGATAGGGGATGTGATATACGCACTCAATGCCATGCTCTTTGGCCCAGGTGTCTATGAGGTTGTTTCAGAATTGAGTCCCGTTGTCTGACTCAATTCTTTCTGGGATGCCGTGTCACCATAAAACTTCTTCTTCAAGGCCCAGGATAGTGTTCTGGGCAGTGGCATGGGACACAGGATATGTTTCCAGCCACCCAGTGCTTGTTTCCACCATTGTAAGCACATGGCGCTTTCCTTGGTGGGTTTGTGGGAGTGTGACACAGTCGATCTGCCAGGCCTCTCCATATTTATATTTCAGCCATTGCCCTCCATACGACAGGGGTTTTAGCCACTTGGCTTGCTTAATTGCAGCACAGGTTTCACATTCATGGATAACCTGCGCGACAATGTCCATGGTCAAGTCCACCCCTTGATCACAAGCCCATCTATATGTTGCATCTATTCCCTGACGACCTGAGGTATCATGGGCCCACTGAGCTATAAATAGCTCACCCCTATGTTGTCAGTCCAGATCCACCTAAGACACTTCAATCTTGGCGGCCTGGTTATTTTGGTGTTCTTCAGTGGCTCGACTCTTGGGCACATGAGCATCTACGTGACGTACCTTTACCACTAGCTTCTCTAGCTGAACAGCAATATCTTGCACAGTGTGGCAGCCCAGATGGGTTTACCTCTGCACTGCCAGTTGCTCTTCTTCCATTGCTGTAACCACCCCCACAGGGCATTTGCCACCATCCATGAGTCAGTATAGAGATAAAGCACTGGCCACTTCTCTCTTTCAGCAATGTCTAACGCTAGCTGGATGGCTTTCACTTCTGCAAATTGACTTGATTCACCTTCTCCGTCAGCAGTTTCTGTGACTTGTCATGTAGGACTCCATACAGCAGCCTTCCACCTCCAATGTTTTCGCACAATGCGACAGGACCCGTCAGTGAACAGGTCATATTGCCTTTCATTTTCTGGCAATTTATTATACAGTGGGGACTCTTCAGCACATGTCACCTCCTGCTCTGGCGACATTCCAAAATCTTTGTCTTCTGTCTAGTCCATGATCACTTCCAAAATTCCTGGGTGATCGGGGTTTCCTATGTGAGCTCGTTGTGGGATCAGTGCAGCCCACTTACTCCATGTGGCATCGGTCCCGTGATGTGTAGAGGAGACCTTCCCTTTGAACATCCAGCCCAGCACTGGCAGTCGGGGTGCTAAGAGGAGCTGTGTTTCAGTACCAACCACTTCTGAGGCAGCTCGGACTCCTTCATATGCTGCCAATATCTCTTTTTCAGTTGGAGTATAGCGGGCCTTGGATCCTCTGTATCCCCGACTCCAAAACCCCAGGGGTCGGCCTCGGGTCTCCCCAGGTGCTTTCTGCCAGAGGCTCCAGGTAGGGCCATTCTCCCCAGCTGCAGTGTAGAGCACATTTTTAACATCTTGTCCTGCCCGGACTACTCCAAGGGCTACTGCATGAACAATCTCCCGCTTAATTTGTTCAAAGGCTTGTCGTTGTTCAGGCTGCCATTTAAAACCATTCTTCTTCCGGGTAACTTGATAGAGAGGGCTTACAATTTGATTGTAATTTGGAATATGCATTCTCCAAAAGCCCACAACACCTAAGAAGGCCTGTGTTTCCTTTTTATTGGTTGGTGGGGACATAGCTGCTATTTTGTTGATCACATCCATAGGGATCTGACGACGCCCATCTTGCCATTTTACTCCTAAGAACTGGATCTCCTGTGCAGGTCCCTTGACCTTACTTTGTTTTATGGCGAAACCAGCCTTCAAAATGATTTGGGATATTTTCTTCCCTTTCTCAAGAACTTCTTCTGCCGTGTTGCCCCATACGATGATGTCATCAATGTACTGCAGGTGCTCTGGAGCTTCACCTTTTTCCAGTGCAGCCTGGATCAGTATATGGCAAATGGTGGGGCTGTGTTTCCACCCCTGGGGCAGTTGATTCCAGGTGTACTGGACGCCCCTCCAAGTGAAAGCAAACTGTGGCCTGTGCTCTGCTGCCAAAGGGATTGAGAAAAATGCATTAGCAATGTCAAATGTGGCATATCACTTGGCTGCCTTTGATTCCAGTTCATATTGAAGTTCTAACATATCTGGCACAGCAGCGCTCAGCGGTAGCGTGACTTCATTCAGCCCACGATAGTCTTCTGTTAGTCTCCATTCCCCATTAGATTTCTGCATGGGCCATATGGGACTACTAAAGGGTGAGCGAGTCTTGCTGATCACTCCTTGGCTCTCCAATTGGCAAATCAGCTTGTGGATGGGAATCAGGGAGTCTCGGTTGGTGCGATATTGCCGCCGGTGCACTGTTGTGGTAGCAATTGGCACTTGTTGTTCTTCAACCCTCAGCAACCCCACAACCGAAGGGTCTTGAGAGAGACCAGGCAGGGTAGACAGCTGTTCAGTGCCCTCCGTCTCCAAGGCAGCTATACCAAAAGCCCATTGATACCCCTTCGGGTCCTTAAAATACCCCCTCCTGAGGTAGTCTATGCCAAGGATGGACGGGGCCTCTGGGCCAGCCACGATGGGGTGTTTCTGCCACTCATTCCCAGTTAGACTCACTTCAGCTTCCAATACAGTTAGCTCTTGGGATCCCCCTGTCACACCAGAGATACAGATGGGTTCTGCCCCTTTATAACTTGATGGCATTAGGGTACATTGTGCACCAGTGTCCACTAGAGCCTTATATTCCTGTGGGTCTGATGTGCCGGGCCATCAAATCCACACTGTCCAGTAGACCCAGTTGTCCCTTTCCTTCACCTGGCTGGAAGCAGGGCCCCTCTAATCCTGGTTAGAGTATCCATTACTCACTTTTTGCAAACGTGAATCAGAAGTCCCTTCAAGAGGATCAGAAATGAGATCAGCCCTTCTGCTCTTTGTCGGGGACTGCTTACAGGAAACTGGAGCAGCATTTTTCTAAGAAGAATCCTCTTTTCTGATTGCTTTTCCTCACAACTCATGTACCCATGCGTCTAGGATTGAGGTAGGTTCTCCATCCCATTTCCTCATGTCCTCTCCATGGTCATGCAGGTAAAACCACAGGTTAGCCTGTCATGTGTACTTTCTATCTCCTCTCTGTTGGGCAGAGGAATGCTTACTCCTAAAAGCTGCGATGTGGGCCTGTACAGGTGGGGAGGAGGACGTATCCACTTTGAATTGCTGGAACTCCTGGGACAATTCCTCTACAGCCGAGACACAGGCCCGTAGGGAGGAAGAGAGACTTCCTTTGTATTGCCGGAGTTGGACACCCAGTTCGTCCACCATTTGTCCATAGCCTTCTTTCCAGGACTTTACTGCCCATGAGTTGGCATAGGTTGGTGGTGCGCTTCGTAGAAACTTCTGCCAAATGGGTTTGATACTGAAAAGCTGGTCGAAGAAACTCTCTAAGACTTGTTTTGGAGTTTTAGGCATTCTTTATTGCAGCGCTGGATGCACGGGGAATAGTTCCACCTAGCATGCAGAGCTTTAGCACAAACAGGTTATATAGCATAACTAATTACATATTAATCAGATTAGTATACATATACATAAAAATGATTGTAACTGATTATCATAGTACTGCCTACACCTGATCATGCGCAATGAAGGATCCCTTTGAGTCGAAGGGCTGCTTTTGCAACCACCGACCCATTTGAAGTTCTTGTTGCCTGTCTTTGAAGTCTTTATTCTTGTCCTTGTTCTTCGATCTTGAAGCTTAACGCAGTTTCAATCACATGTGGTCAGTTTCAACATTGTTCTCATCTAGCGTACAGCAGCGTCTAGTCATAAGAGCAAAGAACTGCAAAACTTATGAGGAACTACCTCTACTAGTTAATTGCTTGGCTATACTTTTGTCTATTGTTTCAATCATAGTGTTAGTATAAGATTTCTAATAATTATTTACCAAATCTCACTTTTACAGTCACCTAGCAGCAAACCAGTTTCCACGGCTGGTACAAAACATTACAACCATAAAAATATTTAGACATACCATACAGAACGTATGGAAATATGCTATCAGGTTGTGTGCATTGGACTTCATCTGGATCTGTGGGTGACTGCCCATTTTCTGGATCATCACCTCCAGCATGGCTAATTCCCTCAGGTACTGGATAACTCTCTCCATTGTGGTCCACTTGCCTTGGTGACATGTAACATCATCCTTGAAGGGGTATCTTTCCTTCACACCTGACAGAAGTTGCCTCCAGAGGCCGACGACTTGTGTTTTTCTCCCAGTCACCTTGTCAGTGTCCCCTTCCCTATACAGGGATCCCAACTGCTTGACTTCCTTACCCTCTAATCCAAACTACTGTCCCTATTATCCCAGCATCAGAGCAGCCAGGTAATAATGCACTTACCTGGGTGGCCACCAAAATCTTTTCACATATCGCACAACTCACTCAGGGATAGAGATCAGGTGATTATTTCAGGTTCTGCCTCTTTCTCCTTGTAGCAGTACACTTCCTCTCCAACCTGCCAGCAGGAAATGAAGTTTCTCCAGGCAGGGAGAAGGGGAAGGAAAAAACCCCCTAAACCCCAGAGGCCACAGGTTGAAGTTTGAACTGGCCAATCGAGACGTGCCAGGTACACCGAGGTGACCCTCCTGGCCAATAGATTAAATGACCACAGATCAGATTTGACAGGGGTATAAACGGGGTCCCGCTGGAGGACACGTTGGAGTCAGTCCTCCTGGGAGCAGCGGGTCTGCAGTCGGGGACTCCCCCTCGGGTCAGGTCACCGCCCGAGGTAACTCCTCGAGGGAGAGAGCCCTCAGCTTTTAGGGGAGTGATATGTGCGTTTTGAGCCATCACTTTAAATCCTGGGGATTCTTAAGTTGGCCGTGTAGTATTAATTCTCTTTACATCATTAAGCCTGTGGTTTTATAAAATGTTACTGGACTTCTAACTAACTTTTTACTGAAGAATAAATCTGAGTTTTAACACCTGTTGGATTTGGTTGTGCGTGCATCTGTAACACTCCTGCTCTTGTGATGACCCTGGTTCACCTTCATCTCTCACTAAGCGAGCTGATTTCTTTGTGTGTTTCTTTTTCTGTACATGGGCGACTGATACTGGCACAGGTTGGTTCTCTGGTTCAGCTGCAGTACCTGTTGCCAGGGTTGGGGTAGCTGCAGTGCCTGTTGCTCTGTTTTCCCTCTCTTCCCCCTGAGGGTGCTGCCTAATATCAAGCAGTGTTTGGTAGATACCAGCCAGGGCCCAGCACAGTGCAGTAAGTTGTGTGTCTCTGGAACAGCCACAGCATTTTCCTTTCAAATATTCTACCTCTTCATGAGGGTTCTGTAGTTGTTCAGGAGTGAACTTCCAAGCCACTGGAGGTGAGAGGTTTTCTAGATACCTGCCCATATCCTCCCACATGCCATGCCACCCATGAATATCCAGCTTTAGGGCAGATCTCTGGGTGGTATTTTTAAAAAACCTTTTTGTAGCCCTAAACAGGATCTGAAACATATTCAGGAGACATAGCACTAACAGCATGGCTTGCACATCCCAAGGATATTCAAAATTCTCAAAAGCTGTTGTAATTAGCCAGAAGGAGAGAAGGGAGGTGAACGGATGGGGGGAAGTATCCCCCCCGACTTCCCCATGGATTAGGTGCAATTACCAATAAAATCTGATAGCAGGCACCCGAAGTATGGAAGTTCTATCACTGCTGGATACAGATATCAGCTTAACCTCATGACCAGTGATGTAACCATTTCATAAGTCAACCTTGCCCAGTATGTCAAAATGATAATCCCGATCCCTCTCCTAGAGGTGATAAATGTAACCACAGGCAATACATAGAGCATATAAGAACTTACAAAACACCACCATGTGAACAAATGAACCAACATTATGACTAGCATCTATTTATCTAATATAAGAAATGCATATAACAAATTTGTTTTCACATGCTCTGGCCAGATCTGTCATTATCTCAACCCTTCGTGCTCCATGTTGGATGCCAAAAAAGGACTGTCGTGGTTTCAGCCCAGCCAGCAACAAAGGACCACGCAGGCGCTCACTCACTCCTCCCGCCCCCTTCCAGTGGGATGGGGAGGAGAATCAGAAAGGAGAAAAGAAAAAAAAAACCAGAACCGCAAGGGTTGAGATAAGGACAATTTACAGGGACAACACAAAAAGAGAAGTTACAACAACAACAGTACTAATAAAAGAATATACAAAACAAGTGACACACAGTGCAACTGCTCACCACCCAGAACCCAACACTCCACCACTTCCCCCACCAAAAGCCAAGAGCACCCCCCCAGCCCGCTCCCCATTTATATACTGGGTGTGATGTCACATGTTATGGAGTAGCTCCTTGGCTAGTTCAGGTCAGCTGTCCCAGCTCTGCCTCCCCTCCCAGGTTCCTGTCAAAATTAACTCTATCCCAGCTGAACCCAGGACACATGATTAGTTTCGTACTGCATTCAGCTGCAGCTCCTGAGCTCAGATTGTTTATAGGGAGTATGAAGCAAATCCTTCTGGCCAGCCCATGAACTTGGAGGGACTGGTAAGAGTCACAGAAACAAAAACACGTCCCAGGAAAATCCCAGTTATTTTGATATTCTTTTCCATTCCAAACTATTCCCCTGAAGGCAAAATTTTAACAATCCCCAGTAAAATGAAAAATGGGTTTGTTGTACCACTTTCTTATGCTTTGGACATGTCATCGCTTAAGACCAAATTTGATCTATTTATTAAAATATAAACCCACCAAATAAATTGCATTTTAGAGATACTAATTTTGATCTACAAATCCTGGGCTTACCACTTATAAAATATTGGTGTAGATTGTTAAACAATGTTGAAATTGGAAATCCATTCATTTGGGTGCTTTCTTGCAAAAACTTTTAAATTCACTAATTTCATGTTTTTTACTGGAAAAAAATCACTAGCAGATAAATCCACAAGGTGCTCTAATTATCAGCTTGGTGAGTAATATTAATTTACAGACAGAAGCAACAAAGGCAGAGCCACACTATTCTCCCATTTCAGTCAATGAAAACCTGGGCAATGGTTTGCAGCTACATTTGCTATTTTATTTTTGTTAGGATGTCAGTTTAGTCTCTGCATTTTGTGACAGTATTGGTCACATCAGATTTCAAGAATGTGAAGGATGTGAATTGTAATAACCAGTTCTTTTTTTTATTCAGGAAAAAAAAAATCGATGGAGGTATCTTCTGTATTCTCACTGTCTGCTGAAGACATAGGAGGATTTTTTGGTTGTCAAGCTCTCATCTATTTGATTTCTATACTTCAAATGTAGAAGCTGCTTATTATTGCAATATGATGATTCTTACATTTTACTTCTCTGAAAACTCTATGTTATTTTGGTGAAAATGGACCATGAAATAAGGAGAATCAAGATTTGGTGGCTTAAATGCAGCTAATTTAAGGTTGACATGAAGGAATTTTGGCTAACTCCCTTTGTAGTTTGTCCACGATCTGGTGGGTAATGCAAAATAAAAGTGCATAGAGAATGACTGTATCCTAGTAAAAAACTATGGTTGCATACCTTGGTTGCATACCCTGTCATGGTTGAGAGCTGTTTCTGTAGTAACAAACTGGTTGCATCCCATCACATACCACTGCAGTGTTTTGAGAGTGCTCATGCTTTGTTAATGTGTAACCTGTCATAGTTACAGAGATAGTTGGCTGGTCGTCAGCAGAATTCTAATCACCTGCAAGAAATCAAAGCCATGGGTAGCTTTGCTGAAAACCTTAAACTTGCTTACATTGTTGTTTTATTGTCATTAAAAATTATTTCTTTCCTATATCATCTCACAAGCATAGTGTCTAGTAAAAGATTTTTAGGAACCAACCATTGGCATTTGCAAGAGCAAATTTCTTGCTCACATTACAGACATTTCAGCGCAGGCTGTTGGGAGCCATTTTGATGTACGTTTCTGGAGACTTCTACCTATAAATACAAAAAAAACCAGGACATGAAGGTTGATTTCAAGTCCAATCTTCACCTCATTTCCTCTAGGTAGCAGAAGAGTTTGAATCCAGAGCTGAAACTTTCATTGTAAGTATAAAAAATCTTCTGGGGTCTTAGGGTGTCTTCCCAGACTAGACCTGCATCAGCAGTTTTTCATGTGTTAACTGTGGCCAAAGATTATTTTGGGGTTAAAACATTCCTGTGGATGAATGGCTTTATGGATTTTGACTATAAATATATTTATATACTACATAATCTTTGCCTTTGCAGGAGGAAAGAATTTCCAGGCAAGTGTGGAAATCTACTAGATTGGCCAGAGAAGCTCAAAATTCTGGACTGTGTTGTTCCCTGGCACAGCTTGGCTCTTGATAATGACTGTGTTACAGCAATTTAGAAATGATCCATATTATGCAAATAGAACATCAGCTGATTAGTGTTTGTATATTGTAGCATGGATGGATCACCAGTACCATATCTATGGCACAAGAAACAACGGAGACATACAAAATAATGTGAAGTCCCCATTTTAAAGAGCTTACCATTTAAAAGGCCAATAGGAGAAGAGAAAATGGTCTAGGGAGGGAATATGTGTGTGGGGGTGGCAGGCTAGTAAAGCAATAGGGTGTTTCGTCACAGCCAGTCAGCAGAATATTGTTAATTATAGTGAGTAATGCTTCATTTGCATTTCCCAATGTCATATCCCCTGCACACTCATATGAGTAGAATAATCTGAATCTGCTGCACGGATCATTTTCGAAAGAGCGGTGTGAATGCAGTAAAAGTTTGGCACAATCCAGGGCACTGGTTATTCACTTGCTGTATTTGATCCTGGGCAGCAGTCAGCAATAGTAGATTCAGGACAAATGCCAAGGTGTTCTCCTCTCCCTCCTGCACCCTGGCAGTATAAAAATTGCCTCCGTCTGACAGGAAACATTTTAAATGGAGGCATGGAGCTGTCTGCACGAGTGAAAAGAGACTTAGCAGGGCTTACGTACAAAAGAGTGGTGGGACTGTCAGAGCTCTCAGCACTGGCTTAAATCTTTACCCATTTAAACCAATAATAAAAATCCTTTTAACTTCAAGAGATCTGCAGGCTGAGGCAGTGGTGTATATTTATGTCGTGCCTTCCCGGCAGCCATGCCAGCGAGGTGAAAGTGTCAGAAAGGGGAACTGACAGAAAAGGGACAGAAAGGGAACCAGGACTTCTCCCAGTGTCACTTTGGTGACTCGTCTGCCTTCCCTCTGGCGGGACCTGTCCTCACTCGGCCGCTGCAGGTGGCCATCCGGGTAAGCGTCTCGATGCTCTGTGCAGGAAAAGGGTTCCAGCCTCACTTCACTTGCAGAAATGGGATCTTGATAACTTTGGGGCAGAGTAGAGGGCAATGTAGCTGAAAGAGGCAATGCAGAGACAGGAGGGTTAAGAAGAGAGGAGCTGTGTCCCCTTCCCTTCATTTTTCAGTGCTGTTTCCATTTTGCCATTTCTCTTAACGCTGTTTTACATTCTTATGCCTGTACCTTTATTTTCTTTTTCCCCACATTACTGTGGGAATAAAACCAGTTAAAAATAAATAACAGTGATTTTTGTTTTCTAGCAGTTGTAGCACAGGGGAGACACATTTAAGAACCAAGTGGGCTGTAAAGCAACATAGCATGAGCAGTCTCTGCTCATGACAATTTACAGCATAAGCAAGCAGAACTGGTGCTTGATGATAGGGGTCACATTGAACCACATAGGCCTGAAATGTCCTTCCCCAAATTAAAATCTCCGACACTACAAAACTAATATAATTGGCACCATCTACTACAACCAGTTGGATAATGGGCAGTACACAGCACAGCATTTCCAAGTGAAGAAAAAAATCACATTTTTGTGGATAATATGTTTTAATACTCAATAGCTTTCTTGCATAAAGTCTGAGCTTTCTTTCAAGTCTAAATGTTTTTCACTTCAGTTTTCAGCTCCTGAGTGTTGATATATATTTTTCCACTTGAGTAAGGAGTCAGCTACTGCAGATGAGACTTTGCTGTGGAAGGCAGTGATCCATTTATCATTCAGCTTTCCTGGAGATGGAGGTTATATCTACAGTGCAATCCAGAGAGCAATGACAAGTTATTTAAGAATTATAGAGCATCTTGCCCTGTCTGAGGTGTGTCCTGCTGAGCCAGAGCAGTGAACAGGCTAGCTGCTGTATAGCTAGCTCAGCTCTGTGGGTTAGCAAGTGCCTGGACTGCAGGATAGATATAACAACCTTTGATGGTGACACAGGGCATAAGTAAATGGTCCTGATCAGTACTGCTTCCAGAAAGAGCTCCGGTCTCTCATGTCTAAGGCTAACAGAATAAATCATACCCTCCTGCACATAAAATTATGAACTATCCATGAAACATCCACATCTACCATGAGCCTAGGGTGAGGGTAAGGCAGGCAGAGCAGCCGTGTCCTCACCAACCAGGATGCAGTCCCACAGCATCCAAACAGGGATGGCAGACCAAGTCTCCTGAGAGCAGCAAGGTTCAACTAAGAGTTCAGTGATCACCAGACAAATCCACAGTGACAAGTCAGGTCCAAAGCTGAGCCAGGAGGTCAAATTGTCACCTCAGTGACAGGATCAACAAGGTAGGTGCCTTGGCACAAGCTTACCCTACAACAAGATGAAACCAGAATCAAGCTCTGAAGCCTAAACACAGCCCTTGAGCCAAAGGAAAGTGGCCCCAATGAAACTTATTTTGACTGTCTTTTAAGCCTCAGCTGTTTATGCAGAAGTCTGATCCCAGGTTTCACAGCTGCACCATGTCAGAGCTGACCTTGAGCACAAACAGACAAGAGACTGCAGAGCCTGTTGGTGCATTCAAGGCCCTGACATTTATTTTATGAACACAAAAAAACAAATAAAAGGCTTACAAACTACATCATTCTGCACCAGACAAAGATTCGTAAACACAAACTTCCCTATGGTGACACCAATGTAGGGCTACACGAAACCAGAGATTACGTACGCCTCTCCTGCCCTGTAGAACATCATGGAGAATTTTGACTTTTTAATTTGGAAAATAACCTCACTATACACTAACTCAAAAGGATTTAAGCCTCAGGAGGCTTTGTGATCATCTGGAGGCCTTTTGATTGCCTTGTTTGAGTAGGAGTTTAAGAACTAGTGTGCTTAAAAGGTTAATTTCATGACTAAACCTTGCCTTTACTCAATAAAACAGTGTAAGGCAGGTTACTATCTTGTTGACATAAACTGGCCATCTACAAAAGGGCTTGGAGCTAAAACTTGCCTCAAGTGTTGCTTCCTCAAACTCTGTAAAGTCCAAGTCATACTGTAACTGAGCTACATGGTAACTGCCAGTCACATCAAAGACCTCCCTCTAAGGGCTGGACCCCCCATTTTGGTAAAACCAAAGACTCATCCTGCATTATATGCTAATGACAATCTTCATCTAGCTCATACGTAGACAGGTAAAAGTTAGATATTCCATCTAAGATAGTAACTTAAAATACCTTTATTGTCATCAGAGAGAATGATGCACATCCTATGCACATGCACATAGTATGCTTTTCATACCAACAGAGGACAGGAGGAACTGGTCCCTGGAAGAACCTCTTTGTCCTCTGATTCAGGGAGCTTACAGAAAAATTATGGAGATCATACTGCGTGCTGTTGAAAGGCATTTAAAGAATAATGCAATCACCAGGCACATTCAACAGGGGTTCACAAAGGGAAAGTCCTGTTTAACTAATTTGACATCCTTCTACGATAAGGTCACCCGCCTAGTGGATGACGGAAAGGTGGTGGATGTAGTTTTTCTGGACTTTAGCAGGCTTTTGATACTGTCCTTCACAGCATCCTTCTGGACAAGTTGTCCAGCTGTGGGATGAGCAGGTTCACAGTGCGCTGGGTGGAGAACTGGCTGGATGGCAGGGCTCAAAGGGTTGCAGTGAATCTGGCTGGTGACTGGTCAGCAGCGGTGTTCCTTAGGGTTCAATTCTAGGGCTGGTTCTGTTCAATATTGTTATCACTGATCGGGGTGCAGGGGTTGAATGCACCATTAGCAAGTTTGCTGATCATTCCATACTGGGAGGTGTTGTTGAGTCTCCCAAGGGACAAGAGACCTTGCAGAGGCATCTAGATGATTGAAGTGGGTATGTTTCCAATATCCCTTTGACTTTGTGAAGACTGCTCTCCTTGGTCTTGTGGGTGAGGCAGGTAGAGACAAAACATGGTAGACGTCTTGAATTTTTCTGAGGTCCTATTGATTGAAAGTATAGTTCCTACAGGAACTACAGGATATCAGCAAACAAATATTTATGTGCAGTGGATAACACAATCTAACCTGGCAGATTTTTGTTTTAACTGGCTTCTAAAGGCCTTGCAGAGAGTTAATAAAATCTTTCTGCTCACCCTGCATCTCTGCTGTATTTTCTCATGAGAGACAGATTTTAGGATAAAAACCCTTCTTGTCTTTAATGAGTCTTGGTATCTGTGCCACATGAGGATCCAGTGTTTAATTCTTTGTCAGTGTCCCCTTCTTTCTTGCACATTTTAAGATATTTCCTTCCCCCAGCCTCAGCTTCAGGCCACTGCACGCACACACACACACACATATCCTCCCTTGTTCTGTGCACTGTTTGATATATAGAGCATTTAATCCAATTTATGTTTCTTTCTCTTGTCTCTAATGGACTGAAAATGGTAAATGTTCTGACATTAATGATGTTACTTTAATATTTTGGACTTCTGTCCTCAGACAAATTTACTCTTACATGTGATTTTTCAGCTTTTCTAGCTCATCTCCTGTGCATATGCCACTTTAATCCTAGGATCAGTACACTTCTCCTTCACTTTTTAAAGGTAAAGTGATTACACATACATACAAACAAAGGAAAGGTTTTATTAATCATTTTTATAAATACAAACATCTAGTACCATTTTTATAGAACTCTTGCCTTAAACCACAAGAAATTAAGTGAAGCTAGTGCCATTACTCTGGATTTGCATCAGTGTAAAAGTGAAGAATTTAATTCTGAAGATTTAGATCAAAAAAAGCACAAGAAAACACTTTTTGTGTGGAATTCAAAAGGGTGAATTGAGGTGTGTACAGCAGCTGATGTTGCAGCATTTTTATAAATACTTTTCTTAATCAAAAGTCCACTGAGCCTTATGAATGTGGGATCTTTTTCTGTCACTAGTAAGCATCCCAGCATCACAGACCATAGAACTGCATTTCAGTGTGAGACACTGCTTTGGCACAGTTTGGGTATGATATCTTTGAAGTTATATAAGTACTAAAATGCTTTCAATAAAATTATAAACCCATAATCAGTAGAGACAGAGAACGTTCCACCTTGATGCAATGCTACTTTCAGTGACTGTAGGTATTAGGGAACTGTTTGGCTTTTCTGTGAAATATGGCATATGTATTCATGGCAGAATATCCAATGGGATAAAGTATGATATTGTCCTAGTATTGAAATAGCCTACCTCATTTGCCATTTGGACTTCCTTGCAGATGAAGGCTTTTCCATGTAAATCTCTCCTGGAGTTATTCGTCACAGTCAGCTTCAAACACCTGTAATGAATATACACCCTGAGATGAACCGGACCATCTAAGCTTTCTGCACAGTCAGTGGAGACAATCCACCGAAATAAATGAATCATCTGGCTTATTCTCACTGTCTGCCTAGACTTCGTAAGTTTTATTGACTAGCCTTTTACTGATTCGATGCACAGATATCTGCAAGGTTATTATGCTGCTAAATCTGATGTTTTCCTAGTTACTTCCACCTTTCGAGGACCATCATCTGAGCATGAGTTGCAAGCATGAGTAAACTGACTATACTTTGCACCTCTATCCCTGAAATGTCTCAACAGCCTCTGTAGGATGGTAACAGGTAGCATTTTCCAGGAGACATATTTGTTTACCAGATGATAATGTATGGACAGAATACACATTACTTCCTCCATCACCACTCTGAGATTCATCCCTATTCTTCAAAATACTTTATTTTCATCTCTGAAACAACAGATTGTTTGAGGGAATACCAGTGGAAAGGGAGGAATGTTAGAAAAAGCTGTAAAGTTGTCCTTCACTAAATCGAAGTTTAGCTTGAGCAAGGCTGAGGACAGCTGGTGTTTCCAACTCTGGCAAGAGTTACAGGAGGATCTTTACACAAACCAAGACTGAATGTCTCATTTCTCATTAGTAATTTCCCCACTTGTCAAGCTCAGAGATAGTTCCTTGAGCATTGTGTCAATAAAAATAAAAAAAGACTGCCAACTGCCACTAGGTCAAAAGAATTAAAATGTCCTTCAGTTTTATAAATTATCATTTATTAGCCAGAAAGGATACACACCATTAACCAAGTCATGTCTGAGAATTCATCCATCAACTTCTACCTGTCACATTCATTTATACATAATGGCCCAAGTGAACAGTTTTTTTCTTAGCATTTCATATTTTTTCTATTTTGAGAAGTAAATAAATACTTCTTTTATTTCTAAAGTAAGTTCTGGCATATGGGATACAATGCCAGGAACAGTCCCTGCAATCAGACAGCTTTGAACAATGAACAGAAGAAACACATTTTTAGTAAATAAGCCAGACAAAAACTACTGTCCTTGCTTCATAAAGCACCCAAGGAGGTGCTAGAGAGAGAAGAATCTTTGCTGATTAAAAAGCTGCTTATGTCTGTCACAGGAATCAGTCTAAAAGACCTATTTTATTTTGCCCTTTCTCTGTAACAGAAAGGGAATGGCAAAACCGGACATGATGAGTGATTTCAGAGGCCTGGTTCAGCCTGGTACTACAGGAGGTTTGTAAATTCAAGTACGTCAACATTTCTGTTTGTTGCAGTGGATTTATTCACGTGCTGTGAATGCTCTGAGGAGCTGGAATCACGATCTGCAGGTTATCAGGCTGAGTTTTACAAAACTGCTAAACTACACACAAGTCTGAAACATGTCTTTGAATTGCAAGACTGCTAAATGGATGTGTCTTGGAAACTTGACCTTAAGTACAAAATACAGAGCAGCAGGCACATAGATGCCCCTGGTCTTGTAGTAATGGCTACATATTTTAGACCTTCTATGAGGTCTTGCTTCTGATGCAATTTAGTAATAAAATACAGAATTACAATCTGGTGTTTGTGTTTGACATTTTTATCAGAGTAAGAAACTGATAGTTATTTACTATCTCTTTTTACCCTATGGTTGTGATGAATGGGAATGATATTCATATTATTATTTGCATTTGAAAAGATGTAAGAAACATGCAAAGTATAAGATTTGCTCTATATCATAAATGATAGAATAAGGATAATCATAATCATCAAACCCATACAATGCATATCTACATTCATTAACTGATTTTGAAAACAGTGATTAGTTCTTGTTCAGTGTTGTTGGGTTCTTCCTTTAAAGAAAGAAGGGTTTTAAAAGATCGGGGATGAATATTTAAACATAGTATTATTAGAACTATACAAGATTCCCAGAAATCCAGTAGTGAAAGTGATAACATTGCATTAAAGCTGATTAGCAGCTGAATTTTGCAGAAAGGCATATCGAGGAAACTCTTTAAGACTGAATTAATTAAAGTGGAAATTGCAGGCACAACTAGATTACAAAAGACAATGAGCTAGAAACTCAGTTGGTAGAAATCACTACAGAACCATTGAAATCAAAATCTAGCTCAGTGGTTGCCGGAGGGCTTCCATATCCTGATTCCAAAGTGTTTTGTAGAATTTGTGCTGTGCCATTTTAATTGTGCCAATGAAAATTATAGTGTTCCTGTAATCAAATTATTAATGACTATACAACATAATTAATGGATTGTGTGCAAACTATAAAGCTTTTTTTTTCCCTTTTCATCACAATATTTCTGTTTAGCTCAGCTAAAAATAAAAGTTTTTAAAAGGATGTGTTGTTTTGCAAAATGTACATTTTAAATGCTGGGTTTATAATTACTTTTGAATAACATAAGCCTTAGCTCCCTGCTCAGAATGGGAATATCCATTTCAAAATAATGCCATGGGGTTTTGTGACCAACACAGCAAAAGCTGAATTGACATTTTCAAGTGGTGAGCCCAAGCTGAGAACTCTTCTTGGTGTAAAATGGTTAGGTCTTGCTCTTTTCCTTCAAGTAAACATGGATCCTTCTTTTGCCCCAGCAATAATACTTTTCTATCAGTTTTCACTTACATTTATAATAGATATTAGGGAGGAGTTTGAATTTTAGGGCCTTATTTAAACAGATGGGTAAATGCCATCCATAGAGATTTCTGGGTCAGGTTAGAGATTTCAGGGAAATTTCCCCTTGGCTCCTTGTGCTGCTTTATGACTTATATGCTCTTCTGCAGGTTTTTGGTGTCTGTTAGTCAAGCTGCACTGGATTCTGTGTGAATTGATGTACCTACAGTCAGAATTACTGTCAATTCCCCAAATATGAGCATTTGGGAATTCCCAATATTTAATAGTTCAGAAGAAGTTTTGCTGATAGTTTTTGTTTGCCATATTGGTGTATTTGGTTGATGAGTAAGGAAACTTCTCTTGGACAGTCAGACTTTTAGCAAATAAGTTGTCAGGATGCAGAAAGCAGAATATTTGTCATCAGTGCCACCTTTTTAATGATGAATGGAAGCCTTAATGTTTGTCAGCATTTGATATGCTGTACACAGACATCAATTTTTATTCATGACATAGCATTCTCCTTCAGCTGCTAGATAGAATTCAGAGTGCTGTGAAAGCAAAGTAGATCTCAAAATTAGCTGTATTCTTGTGTAGATGGTATGATTACAAAAGCTTCTGGGGCTTAAACTGACATTCTGTTTATTGTAGGAACAAATTATACAAATATAGCTCAGTCTCTGTGATTATTTCCTCTTACAGCAAAATCAGGGCTTGCTTATGGAAGGCATTTACCATAAATACTGGTATCCTTGACAACACCAAAATCCAATAAAGTGCTTTGTAATGAGCTACTTTAAAAAAAATGTATTCCTTAACTTGTATGACTATATGATAATAAAATTGTACTGGGGCCATTTTTTGAAAATAGTTTAGGTGTTACTTTATGTCAAATCTGTGCTATCACCATAGAATATAATATTGCAACACATATTAAAATGTCTCAACTTGTTACCAGCCATACAGCGTCTCAGCTAGAACTAAATCTGGCCACTATCGTAAGGGACAACAAAAAATGTTTTTACAAATATGCTAACAGTAAAGAGAATCCCAAGGAGAATATCTATCCTTTAATGGATACAGAAGGGAACGTAGCCACCAGAGATGAGGAAAAGGCCGAGGTACTTAATGCCTTCTTTGCCTCAGTCTTTAATAGTGAGTCCAGTTATCCACAGGGTACTCCACCCCTTGAGCTGGAAGGTAAGGATGAAGAGCATAACATACCCCCCTTAATCCAGGAGGAAATAGTGACCTACTACGCCATCTGGACACTCACAGATCTATGGGACCCGATGGGATCCATCCAAGAGTACTGAGGGAACTGGCAGTGGTCCTTGCCAAGCCACTCTCCATCATCTATCAGCAATCCTGGTCAACAGGGGAGGTCCCAGAGGACTGGAGGGTTGCCAATGTGGCTCCCATTTACAAGAAGGGTTGGAGGGAGGATCCGGGGAACTACAGGCCTGTCAGCCTGACCTTGGTACCGGAGAAGATTATGGAACCGTTCGTCTTGAGAGCACTCACATGGCAAGTCCAGGACAAGCAGGGGATCAGGCCCGGTCAGCATGGGTTTACGAAAGGCAGGTCCTGCTTGACCAACCTGATCTCCTTCTATGGCCAGGTGACCCACCTAGTGGAAGAGGGGAAGGCTGTGGATATTGTCTACCTTGACTTCAGCAAGGCCTTTGACACTGTCTCTCATGGCACACTCCTTGAGAAGCAGGCATCTCATGGCTTGGACAAGTGTACTCTTCACTGGGTGAAAAACTGGCTGGGTGGCCGAGCCCAGAGAGTAGTGGTGAATGGGGTGAAATCCAGTTGGCGGCAGGTCACAAGTGGTGTTCCCAGGGCTCAGTGTTGGGCCCCGTTCTGTTTAATATCTTTATCAATGATTTGGATGAGGGGATTGAGTGCACCCCCTTCAAGTTTGCAGACGACACCAAGTTGGGAGGCAGGGTCGATCTGCTTGAGGGTAGGGAGGCTCTACAGAGAGATCTGGACAGGCTGGATCAATGGGCTGAGGCCAATCGTATGAAGCTCAACAAGGCCAAGTGCCGGGTCCTGCACTTGGGCCACAGCAACCCCATGCAGCGCTGCAGGCCTGGGGAAGAGTGGCTGGAAAGCTGCCCGGCAGAGAAAGACCTGGGGGTGCTGGTTGACAGCTGGCTGAATATGAGCCAGCAGTGTGCCCAGGTGGCCAAGAAGGCCAACGGCATCCTGGCTTGTATCAGAAATGGTGTGGCCAGTAGGAGCAGGGAGGTGGTTGTTCCCCTGTACTGGGCACTGGTGAGGCCGCACCTCGAGTACTGTGTTCAGTTTTGGGCCCCTCACTACAGGAAAACATTGAGTTGCTGGAGGGTGTCCAGAGAAGGACAACCAAGTTGGTGAGGGACCTGGAGCACAAGTCTTATGAGGAGCGGCTGAGGGAACTGGGGCTGTTTAGTCTAGAAAAGAGGAGGCTGAGGGGGGACCTTATCGCTCTCTACAACTACCTGAAAGGGGATTGTAGCGAGGTGGGTGATGGTCTCTTCTGTCAGGTGGCTGGAGATAGGACAAGAGGAAATGGGCTCAAGTTGCGGCAAGGGAGATTTAGGTTAGATATTAGGAAAATTTTTTTTTACTGAGAGGGTTGTCAAACATTGGACTGGGCTGCCCAGGGAAGTGGTTGAGTCACCATCCCTGGAGGTATTCAAAAAGCATGTAGGCGGGATACTCCAGAACATGGTTTAGTGGGCATGGATGATGGTTGGACTCTATGATCTTGAAGGTCTTTTTGCAACATAAATGATTGTATGATTCTATGAAATAGCTAAACTGGTGTAAAATCTCCTTTATTTTTTTTTGTATTTGGTTATCTTTTCTGTAACATGGTCAAAATGATGTCTTAATAGTCCTAACATTAGTTAGAGCAATGGACATTAACATTACATGTATCCCCACTATGCCCAGCTTTTCCAAGAGTATTTCCTCCATACAGACGTATCTCCATTTAGATAACATGAAGGCAGAGCTACTCAATCCGTACTGACACATGAAGTATACGTAAATACAACCTCTAAGATACGATGAAATTAATATGTCATTATTTTAATTTTCTTCAGTGTCAGCACTTCCAGGCTCAACAAGTAAATAACACAAAATAAAAGAAGCTGATCTTGATTTTTCTGTCCAAATGCCCGTTGGAAGGGAAGTTGACGTAAGCAGTCCAGGCTCAGGGCATTGATGACAGACATAGTTTGAGCTGGAGCCACCAATTATTCTGTTCCTGTGTTTGTATTTATCTGGAAAGTGGAACAAAGGGTCAACCCTCATCATTTTTCACTTTCAGAATATTGTGTGGGTTACCTTCCAAGCATTTTGAGCTTCTGTCTAATGAAAAACTGGCTATCACATGGCAACCTTGGATGTGCTCCATAAAAGCAATGCATCACAGAATGCCGAGGTACTTTCTGAGAACATATCCAGTGCTATATTCAGCTCTCCACGAAAAATACCAGAAATAAATAAGTGCAACTTGCAACTTAAAAATAAATAGCCAACCTGACCCCCAAAATCCAACCAATGTCAGGAACCTGAAGGTATAGAATAAGAGCTCCAAGTAAATGGATACGTGCTGGCATACAGATGATAAAGAAATGAGAATGGCCACTGATGAGGAAGAGAAAATGCCTAGCTTCTCATAAAAGGGGGCAATAATATTGAGATGAAAAGGATAAAGGAAGATTTTGCCAAGTTGTTCTTCAGATTCAGGGACCATTCAGACATTCCCTTGATGGATTCATGTTGTTTCATAGTTAGTATGAAAGGGATACACACTCATCTGTACTATAAATAGGCACAAAGTTCTTCTTGACTGTAGAGTTGAGGGAACATAGATATACATCGTAGCGGAACCAGCCCTTTTCAGGTATTCCTACTGCCTCTGTCATCTGAACATCCAGTGTGCTCCATTGCACAGCCTACACCATTTCTAGTTCCTGTAGGACATCATTTTCTGTTATTCATAATCACCAGAACAATGATGAGGATGACTATTTAACAGTTCTTGGATCAATGGGAAATGAATTAAAGTTGTTGCTCAACTGATGGGACAAGAAAATGTTAAGCTTGACTTCAAGATTGTCATTAACCATTGGCAATGATGTATATATATACATGCTTTACAACCCTCTTAGCAGTCTGTAAGTCCATGAATGATCCATAAGAGTGCACTAAATAATGTTTACATGATGCCCTTATGTAGGTCACAGTGCAGTCAGAAAATGATAAATGAAGATGAGATGTCTTTTAACTAGAGTTTAGATCTCATGTGATCTAAAATACAGATAACTCATTTTTTTTTTGTTCAGAAGGAGTATATATTTTGGTCTCGAAGAGCAGATAGTTTGACTTAAAATGAAAACATTGCTAAATATTTTTGATAAAGGTTTAGGAGCTTTGGAAAAATCTCTTTTTTGGAATAAATGGAGGGCAAGTCAAATTTCAGTGAAACAACAGGAGTAGAAAACAACAGATATTAATTGACTTCATTTGGGAACCTATTATATACTTATGGTATTGATTCAAAGTTTATTGCCTACCTCTTACTTCAGTATGTTTATTAGAAAGCGACTAAATCAAATAAATCGCCATTAAACCCCTCAACCTCATTAATATCAAAAAGAAAAAGTAAGTGTCTGGGAAAATGTCATGAGTTTGGGATGTGTGTATGTGCAGAACTGTAATAAAGTAGAATGATAGTGTTATAACTGGAGCACACTTGTGCCAGTCAAAATCCCCATGGCATGAATTAATACTGAAAAGCCTCAGTAATGCAGTTAGAACTGAATACAGAAACCCTTCCTAGTATCTACCACATCTTTTGGCTGCTATGCTTGCCCTTCAAACACTTCCCTAAGCCCCACGGTGCACGGCTGCATTTTGGGGAGGGGGGGGTGGTACAGGGAGTCATCAGTGTCCTGGGTTTCTTGCTGGGAGGGGTGTGATGATAATGCTGGGGGTTTCCTCCTCTTTGTTGGGAGGAGGAAGACATTGATGTTGATAACATCTTCCTTCTTGGCCTTGGGTCCACCTGAGTTTATTTTTAGAGGTTTTCTCAGCAAAGTCTGCCTACATGCTCCTTTTTTTCCCTATTGGTTCCCAGTTACTCCATTTTTCAGTTTTCTTTGTTGTCTCTAAAACTGTCTTTACCTGATGAACTCGAGGCCTGCGTGCCTTCACGACCGCTGATTGAATGCTGTGATCTGTGCCTAAAGCCTGGGACCTCTGGCACCATCCTGTCCCTGCACTCTGCCACACCACATTTTACTGTGCAGTCGTGGATGGTTCAGTCCACACAAAATAACCACCCGCTCTCACCATAAGCTGAAGAGAAACTACATCAAACTGAGGACATGCTTGTCTGCCTGCAAGACAGCTTCCATCATGGCTAGGCACGTTATAATAGCTTAGGCTAGATATAGCCCAGAGAAGTCTTGAAACCCCACAGTGTTAGGCCAATACAAAAATAATGTTACTGGTAATGCCAAAACATCATATTCAGTGAGCTGCAGGCATAGGACACAGAAGATATGGGAAGGCGATAACGCGAGACTGAGGGTATGTGGGATTCATTAATCCTGCTATTGTTGAATAACATGGTTTTCCTGTGCATTCGGAATAGGTATGAAGGATCTCCCAAACCATTCTCAAATCGGCTTTGCAATTTCTCTTCTCCTAATTTTGTAGGTGGGTTGTCTTGATTACTCTTCTTTACTATCCCTGGCAATACCTGGGACACAGAAGATATGAAACATAAGCGTAGGCCATGCAAGACTAAAATATCATCGACTGCTGCCTCCATTACCCTCTTGGATGTCTCCCTCAAGGGCTCACACAGTTAACGTTCAGTCGAGAAGCTCTCTCAGATGAACACTTTTCCTGCCTGACCAGGACGTCTCTAAAGGCATCAGCTGTGATGCCAGTGTCAGAGGCTGCCCGGCAGCACGGAGATCTTCGAGGAGAAAGGAGATCTGCGTTACCCCCTGGGTAAGTGCTCTGTCCCTTTGCCAGCCTGGAGAAGCCATGGAAGAAGGGAGAAGTCTCCAGGAGGTTTTTCTACAGCCAGGCTGGCACTGCTTCTCAAGGAGGACTGGCACAGAATGTGCCAAGTTAGCGTTTTCTGCTGAAACAGTGTGCTTCTCTCTTTAGTTTTATGGCAGAAACACACAGCAGCTAGAACTGTTGGTAACAGCAGCGTGTGCTGCTGTAGTTTTTGGACACAATTACCATTAAAATGTGGAAAAGAACCAGATTTGGCTTTGACGTGCTCTGCATTTGCAAGATGGGTCATTGACAGGATAAGGTGGCATCACTGGACTCTGGATCAAGCTGTGAATCATTAAATACTTCAAAAAGAGAGTATTTTTTTGAGGCTGACCAAGCCTCCATCCTTACTATGTTCTCTGTGGCATTTATGTCGCTATTTTGTAAAACTGCAGAAATCTTTATCAGCTTTGGCCCTGTAAAATATTACTAACATCAGCAAAAGTCATCATATTTTGTGTACAAAAATACATCACTTTTGACGTTTGGGAACTGAAAGAAAAGCCTGCTCCTTTCTGCTGCTGACCACACAAAAAGAGAGCAGGCTGGTGCCCTTGAGCCTACATCTGTAGCTGTTGGCTGAAGAATGGCTTTTGATGCAGTACCCTATGGCCCTGGATGGCCAGAAAGGAGGTCCACAAAGCTTGACAGGTCTTTACTACCAAGTCTTTGATCTTTTATGCCAATTAATTTTATACATTCTTAGAACCATATATTTAAAAAAGAAAAAAAATATAAAGGAGGCATATTGTACTGTATATATGTATATATGTGTCATATATACGTCACTGAACATAACCACATTATAATAATACACTCTCCAAACATCCATTCTTTTTTTTGGCAGTTATCCATAAGGAAATTGCATGTAAATTTTGAATTCTTTGATCATAAGTACCTCACCTACTGACAATAATTAGTATTGCTTACAAGGCCTCAGTTGCAAATGTAAAACATTCAAAAGTCAAGCTATTTGGTTATATTAGAAAACACACTTTGCTTCTCTCAGGAGGCTGACTGTGCTTTTTATGAGTTATTCATGAAAATATCCTGGGGCTGTATGCACCAAGCACTGGGATTTTGTTAGCAGTAAAAGAGGGAGAGCTCAGCATGTGTGGGAAAGTAATTGTCTTGCAATGTACGTGCTTGGAAGCTTCTTGGGTCAAAAGAATTTTTTTTTTTGCCAGAGGAACCATTGCCTGCTTTATCAGGAAAAGAAGGTCTTGTCTTTGACTCCCTTTAGAGCCACAAATGCCTAAAGGTGAACAGATACCCCTCCCAAAGTAACGAGTCTTTTGAGGAGTGTGGCGATACCTGTCTGCAGAATTGACCATTAGTTGAGGGAAGGGTGCTGCTGCCCAGAGTCCCAGCCCAAGGTGTCCCTGAAGGTTTGCCACATCTTCTCCCTTCTCTGGTAGTACTGCCCAGTGACCCTGAGCACAGCAGAAGGGATTTGTGAGCGCAGGAAGGCAGAGAGTATGCCCTCCTACTGATATTTCCACTTTAAGGGTAGCGTCTCAGGCCAGCACTGACAAATTCTGGAGCTCCGGCTTCACAGATGGTGTTGGCAGTGCTGTGACAGCCTCTGTCACCAAGCAATAGCGTCCTGCGAGGGAAGGATGGTGTGAAGATGCCTCTCAGAAAGCAGAAAGAACACCTTCAAACATCATCTTAGGGAATTAATGCAGGTGCTGTAAATTACTTGTGAGGGGGACAGATGATAAAATCCTCTGTATGTGAAAATACAAGATGATATGAGTGAAAGGGAAGAGGAAATTGAAAGAGAAAAGGAGAGGGAGAAGGAAAGGGAAAGGGAAAAGGAAAGCCTAATGACTGGATTAATATCTGGGCAGAAAAATGGGGAAGCTTTTGAGTTGCCATAGGGATAAGAATAATGGGACCCCTTCTAACTGTTTGAGATATCAGTATGCTAATTCCAGAAATGTAAGAAGCAGGCAGAAAAAAAGGAAAAGTTGGAGTAAGAATCGTCTGTGTATCACTAGTCAGAAGTAAACCATGAACAAGCCTCTTTCTTACGTTTTTAAAAACATGTTATATTTATTTGCTTGACAGAACTGGTAGGTGATGAAGGATTTAGTATTCTCAGATAACAGAAAAACAAGATTGAAGGACATGGAGCATTCGTAGAATTCTTGGAGTGGATTGGGTTCATTGTTTTTGTCTTGCATGACTAAAGCTACAAAGGAGAGGCTATTTTAGATCTGACACCAACCAGTGTGATGGAATTGGCAGAGAATTTTAAAGTGGAGGACAGAATCCTTGGAAATTCTGATTTTATCTGAAGGACATTTTCTAACAATATATTTGTTTGCTAACACAAATACTCTTGTCCCCTTTCCTCTATGCTTTAGCTTTCTAGCTCTTGATATCAACCAACGGCAGTTGGTATCTCTAAAAGAGATAGAAAAATTTAATAAAAAATATTTTCTTCAAGAACAAATATCTGCCAACCGCTGAGTACAGTGGTTAATGGTTCTTGAATGTTCTATGTGCACAGGAGTGATCAAAGCATTAAAAACAATTGAACAGAGTTTTTAAAACCCAGCATAACTTGCACTGTTAAGGAGGCTAAATAACAATATTTAGTCAGAGTTTCATGTTGTAGTGTGGGCTTTCATATAGTCTTGATAACCCAGGCTGAATAACACTACTGCATACACACTTAACAGAAAACGACAGTCCAAACTTTTTTGTGTTGATAAGTATTTGTTGCAACAGCTAGCATTTTTGTAAGTAAAGCTTTGTTCAAAGGCCTTTTTTTCCCTTTTCTGTTAAATACTGCTTCCTGACAAAGAAAGGATTTGACCCACATGTAGCCTTTTCTTTTTGTCAAGGAACAACCTGCACTCCAAGCAAATTCAAAAGAAAACGAGATTTTAGAAGTCTGGAAGGCACAATGTTTATAAACCTGACTTGAATTAAGTTTTGACTTCTGAAGAATTTAAAATCTTGCTGGGAAAAAACCTGCCTAACCTTTCCTTAATGATACGTGAAAGGCCAGAGCAAGGCAAGAGGATCTGACTTACTCTGCTGATGCCTGTTTAAATCAACATGTAGTGGACTTCATTAGGGAAATAACAGTTCAAATTATGTGAAGGTCTCTTGCCTTGGTGAACTGTTAGTCTTCTGTGACCCACTTTGTCTTAATATAGCGATCAGGTGGTTTGTTGTTTTTTTCTTCCTCCAAAACACTGATACATCAAAATTCTCCTTAGTAAAACAGGACTTCTCCTTTCGACTGAAGCCAAAGGAAAGCTCTGCAGGGGCAATTCCAAAACATCAAAAAAATTCTGTGGTGCTCTTATCACACGCTATTCTCAAACTTCTGGCATCAGATTCAGCTCTGGAACACCAGATCTTCTCTGGAGTTTGAAAGAGGGAACAAATCAAACCTCAAGAACTGGTCCTACCTTTAAATCTCTGATCAGAAACCTCTTTTCCTGTGATCTGCAGTCCTCACTGTTCATTATAATAAAATATTTATTTCTAGTTAGCTTTACATCACTTCTATATGCTTTATGAGCTTTTATGTCTCTTTATCTATGTAAGTATAATAAAATCATCTGGTTATTATTTCCAGAAACTCCTTTCCCCTTTTTGCTCTGTATTCCTGCAGAAGGTCATATCACTGCCTAAAGCCTCTGGATTTTAGAGGCGTAAAGATCTGGGTTGTTCAGATCCTAATTGTGGTGGCCAAACACAGCTCCTCAGCATGTCTGCAGATGCTGACACACAGGTTCAAAACAAAAACCTCTATTGTCACTGGAAAATAAAAGAAAAGATGAAGTTTTTACCTATCAGAAAGTCTCCTTTGTTTACCCTGAAGGACTGTCTCTTCATTTCTCAGCAGCAGCTCAGCAGCAACAGCACAAGGCACAGATAGATAAAGGAGGTTGGCTGACTGATTTGTCTAACTGACATTTTAACAACAGTTGTAAGCAAGAGCTCTGTATGTTAATAACATCTTTGCAATGGCAAGTCCTTGCTGAGGATGAAGAACTGTGTCACTTATGTTTAGTTTACATCAAATTAATGGCACAGTAGGTTTTCATTCTGTAGATGTGACCTCTGTGACGGCAGTCTGTTCATTATTCAAGGGAGTTTCGTACTCACAAGGACAGTATTGCTCTTGTCAGCGGATCACAGTTTGTTCTCGTGTTAAAAAACTTCAGACAAAATTACTTCTTATATTAAGATTTTCTTTTTGGTCTCTACCCAAGATTTAACTGCAATGGTTAATATGAACAAATTTGCTTCTCCTTTATCTAGCAGGACAAGTGAAAAGTACTACCACATCCAGACAGCAAGGCATTAATTTTGCTTCCACTGAGAAAATGTCTCTCAACTTTGATAATGCAGAGGGAGTTGAAGTAGCAGGTAAAGTAAATTTCATGCTGGAACACTGTAAAGTAGTGTCACTGTAAATCAGTGTAAGGCTTGGAGTATTTTATACCAGGTTTGCACCTATGTTAGAGAAAAGAAGTACACAAAGTTCAGTGTAGACCTAAGTGTTTCCACAGCAGACCTTAGGCTGGCAGCTAAGGGACCGTAAAAGAAATGGCCCTTCCATACCCAAAAGGTTGTTGAGAAATGTTGGTATTTCCACATTCCTTCATTGTTTACAATATAGCAACCTATTTATGAGATTTTAGAATTGCAGGTCAAAATCTGAGGCCAGATTGGTTGCAAATGGTTGTAGTGCATGTATAATTATGGAGATCAATATCTGTGTAGCTGCTTTTGATAATACAAAGAGCCCTTTCAAGATACTTCTTGAGAGGAATTTTTTTCCTTTTCATTCTTAACCACAAAGCCTCCTCCAGGGTGTACAGCAAACAGGTCGTTTGGATTGTCTTTCTACATAACAGAAAGCTCCCCCTTTAATCAGCCTGAATTACACAATTCTCATTTGTATTAAGGAACTTAATTTAGTGTCTCCTGTAAATAAGTGATTTCTGTGCAACAGGGTTGATAAAGGATAAACTGCAACTGGAAAGAGTGGAATTTAAGAGTTACAATTATTCATCCCCCACTTTAAGCAACGCATACTATCAAGCCTGAAGCTAATACGACTCCTTGTTAAATATTTCTGATTGATTACATATCATTGTGCCTAGAGGGAATTAGGACTTAAAGCTAGTATTTATGCATATAAAATTGTGTGTGAACATTGCATAATCAAAAAGCAAAAAAAATGTAACTCATTACCTGTCTAGTGTACAGAAGACACTGCAATAACACAAATATACTTCTCTCAGCAGGCTTACAGGTAGGTTAACCAATGTTGTGCTTGCAAATAATCTGTTCTAACATCTGTTGTGGCACTTAACCTGGAAAAGTCGCACATACCTACTGTAGGACCCTGCAAGTCTCTTCAAATACAAACCTGTCTTCAGGTGACACAAGTGACTACACCAAAGCTCCAGTAACCTGTGGGGGCACCCAGAGCTGTTGTCTCCTCTTTCTCGTTAGCTGTATGGTTTTGTAAATACCAAATGACAATTTCCTCTTTGTTTTCCATGAGTCAGATTTCCATGCCTGTATTCACTGATTGCTCTGCTCTCACACAGACAGCTGCTGGGTTTATCACTGTATCTCCACAACACAGTGGAGGTCCTATTTTGGATGGCTCTTATTGCTCCCAAGAGCTCAGGGACCAGCTACCGCCTTTCCTCCTTCCCCATTCTCTGCCAGGATCTGTGTTTTTCCTGCCACTTTCTCCATGTCAGCCTGAGACAACTGGAAGAGATAACGGACTGTGAATGCAGCTTCTGACAGCAGGTTGATAACACTCAACTGTGTATTTTATTCTCCACTATGCAATCATTGCTGCCACTAAGCTCTCAGGCTGCCCACACAAAATTACGTCCTTCTTGGAAAGTGGCTGGTGTGAGCAGTAGAAAATGACGCTGGTTGTAAGTGGGAACATTTCACAGAGCTGGCCAACACATTTTGTGCAAGGCACGCAGCTCCCCTTTGTCGGTAGCATAAAGTGTGAAGATCCCATTTAAAGACCTTAACTGTGAAAGGACAGCCTGGTCATCTCCATTACCAAGATCAACTTTAGCTTTTGGGCTGGCATTATCCCTCACTCTGGAGAAGCAGGTTAGAAGCTGTTAGAACTCACATATCCACCATTTCTGGCTGGATTACCATGTCTTATCCCAGTCAATCGTGAAGACAATAATACATAGAGACTCAATCTGCAATAAAAGGTGATTTTGTTCCTGGCTTTTCCCTTGGACTAGCATGCTACAATCACATCTGGGCCACGCTCAAGTCTCTGTGTTGGCTGCTAGTCAACTTCTGCTAGGAATTTAAGGCTTTGATTCTGTTTTCCAAAGCAAGAAATGGAGCAAATCCAGCTACACCAGGAACTGAATGTCAGTCTATAAATGACAGTTTTTATTTTCCTACATTCAAACCATGCAGAACACAAACTTTACAATGAAACTTGTGTGAGCTGGAGGCACAGTGTGCTCCAAGATCATCCCTGAGCAGAACAATATTCCAGAGGAAGACTGGCAAAACCACAGTTTAGCAATCCTTGGGAAGCATTGCACAACCTTCCTACCTGTGGTGGTATGCACAATTTGCAGTCTCTTGTGTATTCCTGAAACCCTTACTCATCTCAGACTGAGTTTGGACAGAAAGGGAATGGTTCAGACAGTTTATGAGATGTGGGGGGCAGGGGGAGGGAAGGCTTTGCTAATGCTGAGTTCTCGAAGGCAGTTTTGTTTTCATTTATGGTGACAAGTGGTAGTACATAATCTTTTATTTAGAGTGGAAAAGGGAGGTACCGAAGGGCAAAAATGCTCAGTTATAAGGACATCTCTCTCCATTTACACAGCAAGGTTGAATGAAGGGAGAAAGGGAAGTGTAATCTTTCTTTCATGGACGGTGTTAAATTTTTAACAAATTATATTTTGCTGAAGATGTACTTAGACAATGGTGATTTAAGGCATCTAATCAGGCTCCCAGAGTATCCTCACATCTCTTTGGCCATATTTGGTCTCTTTTTTTGGTGTAAATTTTCTCATGACACAGTCTCTGGATGTGGAATTATAGAATAATTCAGGTTGGAAGGACCATGGAAGCATTTACATCAATGCTTGCTGGTTTTTGGCCACTTTTTCTGATAAAAAGAAAACAAATATTTTCATCAAAAAGTATTTTTTCTGTTAAAATCCTGCTTAATAGAAAAGCATGTGAACAGAGCTACATGCAACTTGCTGGGCCTCATCCTAAATGTTCCCTCTTAAGATAAAACATTGATGCTCTTGAGCCATCCAGAGCAATATGTGTCTAGCCTTCCTGCAAGAGCATTCCTGGTCTCATCTGAAGAACTATGACGTAAATGAGAGCATTTCCAAGGACTGCAATGGACTTTGTCAAGGGCCTGACTAAGCTATGAAGTTTCATTATCAATTCTACCTACATATTATAACAGCAGTTTCTTTTCTTGGGTGTACTTTATAGTCAATAAGTATAAAATCACTGGCATTAATTATCATCCATTTTTAAAGTTGTTTTATACATTTTTTCACTGGCTGAAGAAATTCTTCAAGTGGTCATATATTTTTCCATTGTCTCAACCTGTTCAGATATTTCATCATTCATTTGTTAATGCTAGCTAGCACAGCACTCATTATATAGCACTGTGCATCTTCATGAAAATAATTTATGCTTGGAAGAAAGGTGTTTATTTACATTGCATGTGAGAGAATATTCATAATGGTAGTAGTCTTTGTCTGACAATTTGAGTGTGAAATAAGGAAAAGTTTTAGAGGCACTGAAGAACATAACAGTTGGAGAATGTAATAATAAACTGGTGGTAACCCCTGCTAATATCATGGTTATTGGAGATTACAAGAGAGGAGTCCTTGAAAAAAAAAAAAAGAATTTCTTGACATGTAGCAAGAGGATAAGGATATGAGATTTAAATGTGACTCTAATCTACTACATCTTGACACATCCAAAAATTGTTGTTATCACGCTGCAAACAGTTTTCACATCCCAGGCTGAAAATACAATGCATTACACGTTGTTTCTGGTTTCTAACTATATCTGTTCCCATTTTGCATGGTTAAAAGGTTATGAAACAAATCCCATTTTATACCACAAATTCTCAGATATGTGTTTGCTGCCAGAACAAGTCAGGAGAGAGTCATCATGCTCAGATCCAGTTGTCTGGTCTGGCTCACCCCCACACCTATGAAGGTTTCACTGACATTTCTGGAGTGCTGCAGGGGATGGAGAGATCAGCCCACATGGATTGTTTGCTGCACGAAGCCTTGCTGTTAATAACACTTTTGTCCAAGATAGATGTCTGGTGTGTCTTACATACCCTTACCTACCAAACACATTCTACGAACAGATGCATTTACAAAATCTGGATAGCACTGAATGTTGAAACAGCTTCAGCCTCAGTCTTTCCTTGCCTTTCTTCACCTCCTTCTCTTCCCCTTCCCCTCCTCCCTCTTCCTCTCTCTCTTCCCCCTCTCCTTTCCTCTCCCATCATTAGTTCACACTTCATCATCATATTGAAATGTCAGTGGCTGAGTTGAGCTACGAGCTCTAGCTTTGTTCCTAGGCATTTTAGTTGCTGGATGCACAAAGGTTTTGTCAGGTTCTTTATGTAATCTAAACTACACCTTAATAAAGATTATACAACCAGCTTTCAGATGTTAAATGTTACCACCTTCTGACCTGTATGATCTCACCTTACATTTTGGTCTTTCACAGCTGCAGCAGGGTTTACTGCCTCATCACTGCTTTGGCTTCCATGGGGCCCATCTGTGTCCTGAAAGAGGAAAAAAGGTTGTGCTGGTGAAGGATGTGCTCTCATGCAAACTGCAGCACTGGAGGTAGGTAAGCCTCAATTTCTAAGAGGCGGAATCCCTTACATTTTAAAGCAGTTTAATAGCATAAATCCACTTCTGAAATAATTTATGGTGGGGTTCTTCTCAGCTATCCTGAGCAGACCAAAAATGGCTTTTTTTGAAGACATCACCTGAGCCCTGTAGAGTCAATGGAGAAGACCAGTCACTTTGGGGGATGATTAATCCCAACCAATGATAGAAGGAGGTATCTGCCACCCTACAGACACTCTAAAGGAATAAAATTTTACTGAATGACAAGAAGAAGTCATTCCTGTATTAAGACTGACTTGAGCAATTGCTTTGCCTTCTTTGTAATGCAGGTCTTACTCCTCACAAAAGTGACATGCAGTTTATTAGGACTTTGCTTCAGCCAGTAAAGGTTGAAGCACCTGCAGATCTTGGACAATATTTGCTTATATTCAGTCAACAGCAAGTAGGTGTCTGTCCTTGTAAATGAGTGTCCTCATGGGAATTATACCCAAAAATCTGTATCTGACCAGGCTTCTGCTACTTGGACATCCCTTTCCTCATCTCAGCAGTGGCCAGACCAGGAGTCTCTGCTTGGACAGTGAATGTGTGAATGGGGTTTGACTTCTTAGCCGATGCTGCTTCCTCTGATCTGTAGTGTAAAATGAGGACAATTTGAACATTGCTTTTTGGATTATAAAGCAAACAAAAATGAAGAAGCATACATGCTGGGGAATAGCAGAAGTAAGTCAGACTAAAACTTGTCAAATCTCACCTTAAAAGAAAACAGATTCCCTTTCTCAATCCCGACTCCTACACAAGCTGTGTCTGATTTTCTACATTACCTGCTGTATCTAGGTTTTCCTGGATTTGCAAACTTTTACTGTCAGCTGTCACCTGGACCTGCAACCTTTAAGGTTTCATTGCTGAAACTGATATTTCATTGCTGATAAGGTACAATTTTTCAGCTCCCTTATTTAAGAACCTAAATAAGGATCGGATCTTGTAACTAGAGGTTCAAAAGGACACTCCATGCATTATGTATGTTGAGATGTGAAAAGCAAATTCTCTGTAAAAGCTGTAGCAGCTTACTTTGTACTGAAGTTGTTGGCATTTTTTTTCTTGAATAGGGGTTACAGACAAATGTCAGTCTTTGGAAATACGTGTTTGAAAATGACTAAGAAGATTGAGTCCCTTTTGTCTGTGACAGACTCATAAGTCAAACAGCCATGTAAGGAAAATCTGATCCCCTGTATAGTTATATATAGTCATGTTCATGTCACTCAGAAACCACATGTGAAAAAAGACCAATATTTGCTCCAATGAAGGTATAAGCAAACCAAGCAAAAATTCAGGGAAAGTGAAAATAGCAGGTTTGTTTTGCATCAACCAAACAAAATACCCAGACAACTGGGGATTAGATAATTATGTTCATCACTTGTATCTTATTTTTTATGTGTCACAATGGCGAACTTAGAGCCTTTTAAGAGAAACTGTCTGTCATTCTTCAAAACTGGTGCACCTACAGATATAAGTATATCACAGAGTTGATATAAGCATATCTCAGAGTTGAATTCAGATGACATGCACTACTTCTTCACTGCTAATATTTACTGCCAGTTGAACCTGGAGGTTTTGCCAGTCTTCAGCTCTTTAATTTAGCTGCTGAAATAGGTTTCTATGTGGTTTCTTTCATCTTGAGTAGAGGAGTAAGTATAATGTAGTTCACACACTAGTTTAATCTACTTTATTACTATGTAAGGCAACATGCAAGGGAAATTTAGCTTTATAAAATCCAGAACTCTATTAGCCTCTGGCCTGATACTGGTAAAACAGCTTAAGGTTCTTGTCGTGGTTTAACTCCAGCCAGCAACTAAGGACCATGCAGCCACTCACTCACTTCCCCCCCACCCAGTGGGATGGGGGACAGAATCAGGAAAAAGAAATAAAACTCATGGGTTGAGATAAGAACGGTTTAATAGAACAGAAAAGAAGAAACTAATAATGATAATGATAACACTAATAAAATGACAATAGTAATACTAAAAGGATTGGAATATACAAGTGATGCACAATGCAATTGCTCACCACCCGCCTATCGGTGCCCAGTTAGTCCTCAAGTGGCAATCCCCCCTGCACCCACTCCCCCCTATATAAGACTTGACATCTCATGGTGTGGAATACCCCATTAGCTAGTTGGGGTTAGATGCCTTGGCTGTGTCCCCTCCCAGCTTCTTGTGCCCCTCCAGCCTTCTTGTTGGCTGGGCATCAGAAGCTGAAAAATCCTTGACTTTAAACTAAACATTACTTAGCAACAACTGAAAACATCAGTGTTGTCAACATTCTTCTCATACCTAAGTCAAAAGCATAGCACTATACCAGCTACTAGGAAGACAATTAACTCTATCCCAGCTGAAACCAGGACAGTTCTGTATTTCTCCTGCTGAGCCAACTTGAGGACTTCTTCTCCAGCAATGAATGCGGGTGATCTTTCATAAAGTTCTTCCACTGGCTGAGCACTATGAAGTTTTCCCTTCATCTCCACTTCCATTCTCCTGTCTGCTTTGCTTTATATTCTTCTTAAAGTGTATAGATCTGTACTGATATTTAATCTTTATAAAGCTGAAAACTTGGCATAGTGAGCACTGCATGAGTTGTCTGATAGACACCTATTTTGGCACTTTTCAGGCCTAACATAGCAGCCAGTCATTTGTATCTCACTCCTGTGCAGTAGTTACTGGTATAAAATTTTTTATTCCTGCTATGGGCAGGATATCCATTCAAGACTCAGCTTGATTGAATTAGATGCTGCACAAAAGAGAAGGAAAAATATTATTTTCCTCAAAATGTATTAAAAATATCTGAAGTGAGGGGTGGATTAGGCTTGAGAAAGAATTACACAGAAGGGGAACTGTTTTTCCCAAGACTTTCCAGTGCTTCTCAAGAATGCATCCTGTGACCTCCCTATTCTTTTGCTCCTGGCAAGGGGACTGTCCCCATGTGATGAATAATTTGTCAGATTATTTGCTTTGTATGTTATTCTGTATGTGGTGGGTTGACATTTGCTGGCCACCAGCTACCCACCAAGGTGCTCTATCACCCCCCCTCCTCAACAGGACAGGGGGAGAAAATACAATGAAAAGTTCATGGGTCAAGATAGGGGCAGGGGGATCACTCAGCAGTTACTGTTATGGTCAAAACAGGCTCAGCTTGGGGAAATTAATTTAATTTATTACCAATCAAATAGAGTAGGACAATGAGAAATAAGAATAATCTTAAAACACTTCCCCGCACCCATCCCTTCTTCCTGGGCTCAACATCACTCTTGATTTCCCTACCTCTGCCCCCCAAGCAGCACAGGGAAACAGGAAATGGGGGTTGTGGTCAGTTCATCACACGTTGTCTCTGTCACTTCTTCCTCCTCATGTTCTTTCCCTGCCCCATTGTGGGGTCTCATCCACAGTCCTCCACAACATGAGTCCTTCCCACAGCGTGCAGTCCTTCAGGAGCACACTGCTCCAGCGTGGGTCCCCAGTGGGGTCACAAGTCCTGCCAGAAAACCTGCTCCATGGGCTCCTCTCTCCACAGGTCCGCAGGTCCTGCCAGGATCCTGCTCCAGTGCGGGCTTCCCATGGGGTCACAGCCTCCTTCAGGCATCTCCCTGCTTTGGCGTGGGGTCCTCCCCAGGCTGCAGGTGGAGATCTGCTCCACTGTGGACCTCCATGTGTTGCAAGAGGACACTCTGCCTCACCATGGTCTTCCTCACGGGCTGCAGGGGAATCTCTGTTCCGGCACCTGGAGCATCTCCTCCCCTCGTTCTTCACTGACCTGGGGGTCTGCAGAGTTGTTGCTCTCACACGTTCTCACTCCTCTTTCCAGCTGCTGCATAGCAGTTTTTTTACCCTTTACTTAAATATGTTATCACAGAGGGACTACCAAGGTCGCTGATGAGCTTGGCTTTGGCCAGCAGCGGGTCCATCTTGGAGTCAGCTGGCATTGCCTGTGTCTGATACAGGGGAAGCTGCTGGTGTTTTCTCACAGAATCCACCCCTGCAGCCCCACTGCTGCCAAAACCTTGCCACATAAAGCCAATACACTCACTGTAATGGAAACACCACAGGATCCTCACACAATCACAGATGTCTGGTTCTGTACACATGTATGTTGGTGTAGGGAAAAGAGAGGAAGAGAGGAAAAGTCAGTAATACTTCTGTGAAGTGCCATCAGCATCACTGATAGACATTGCCATGAATGGATGTTCTGCTGTACCACTTCTCATGGAAAGGCAAGGATGAGATGCAAGGCTGCCATACCAACTGCACGACTCACCCTGCTGAGGCAGCTTTGCAGACCTGAATTAGTGGAGATGACTTACAACACTTAGGGAGTGGAAATTTTTGCCTCTCTCTTCTCTTGTTTCTTGGTACATAAGCTGTCAAGCACGATCATATTGTTACACAAGGCATGAGCCCAGAGTTTTGGTGAAAGACAGAAACATGATTCTCTGAAGGAGCTCCCAGACTTGGACTCATGTTTGGGGGAGAGCAGGGGAAGGTGTTTTTACTTGCAGTTACTTTAGAAAAGGGAAGACCGAGAAAGTGAATGCCTAACAGTAGGTTTTTTCTTACACAAAGGGTGTTCTGTGCTGACAAATACGATTGCACTTCACAAAAAAGGGAACACAAGCTTATTTCTCATAAGTAGCAAACTAAGTTTCTTGATATTAATTCACCCCAGCAAGCAGTTAAGACCTGAAAAAAATCATGTGGAGAAGAGCATTTGCTTTCTTGGCTTGGCTGCCACCACCAGCCTATTGCAACATCCTATTCACCAGTGGATTTTTAGTGCGATGTAATTTTGATATTTGTTTTGAGCTTTTATTTTATTAGGTGCTTTGGGGACCTAGATTATTCCCCCTCTTCTCCCCTCAAACCCTAGAGTTTGGCTGGCTGGGTTCAGGGACCTGACATTTCTGCATGGGGACCAAAATCCAACATCCTGCAAACACCAGGACAGGGACTGTTCCTTCTCAGAGATCCACCTCTGCCTCTGTTGTTTGTAATTCAAAACAATCTCATCTTGGACTGTAACATCAGAGATGGTGTATTGCTGTTATTTTTGAGGAGAAAGGCTAAGAAAATGAACAAACACTGCAACAAGCTACTAAAGTGGGTTTAGTAGAACTAAACGTCTACTAAATTTACTTCGCCTTGTAGTAAAAATGAGCCCTATCAAACATGGTGTATTTAAGAAATTTCTTACTGTTAGACATCATGCGGTCAACAAACACTGCACTCCACCTCGTAATGAAATTAATTCTAACATAGTTTTGTCAACAGCAGGGAAATTTGCTAACATTATTTGCCTATGGAGTGACCTTAAGTGTTGTTTTGTCGGTATGCATAGTACAAAACACAACATATTCAGCTGCAAACACAACTTTGGCAAAAGGCAGATATGGTTAATGAGTTACTGGGGTTATATGGGTATTGAGATAGAGAGTCCTCTCAGGATTTTAATGTTTCCCATTCTTTCAAATGACTTGTTTTCCTGTGTGCACAAGAGAGGCATCATTTCTGCCAACCAGAGCACATTGTTCTACTTGCAAAACTACAAAAGCAGAGAGAACAAAACTAAATAAAAATAACACCTGGAAACAAATCTGCTTCAAAAGGTGAACACACAAGCAGATAGCTGTGCTTTTGGGGGCCTTATAGCAACTACAAAATAGGGTTCAAGTGTTAGATTCCTTGCTTGCTGAAGTCAGGAGGGACACATTTTTCATTTCAGTGGGTTTTGGATCAGTCTTTAAACCAGGAAATTACTGCCATCCCAAGCATTCTCTTTCTGACAGACAAACAAGTGCAAATTCATTACCATCACAGAAGCAAGTAAGCACAATTTGTGCAATGGCTAAATGGATGTGCAGACCAAGTTCTTGAAGACCATGTCTACAGCATCAGACACTGTTGCAGATAAGCCTATCAGTCTGGAAAAATCTTATTTCAAAATGATTGCTTTCCTTCTTCAGTCTTCATTTCACCTGTCCCAAAAAGGTGTGTTTCTGTGAAGTATCTCTATGGGTACTGCAAGTAAGAGCAGCTCTCTCGCTTTGTCCTGGTGCTAGTTCCATTTGATATGTCTGTTCAATGATAATAGTAGCAGCAGAGGCAGTATTAGTAGTAATGGAAATAATAATAATAATAATAATAAATTATTCTTGAAGCTTGCTTCTGTCTGCTGTCCAACATGCATAAATACCATTGCAGAAATGAACTTCAGTGGGAAGAAAACACAAGAGGGGATGCTGCAATGTTGAACACAGTAATTACAAGCCAGCCTCCCTGAGAAAGAAATCACTGTCTTGTGAGCTGGGCAGCTTCTCCCAAATGCCTAGCAATGTACTGTAACAAGCAATAGCAACCCTGGGTCTTTCTCACACCCACAGAGAAGTTTATTTAGACAGTTTGTGCCTGATACCATTTAAACTTTTTAAAAAATACAAGATAAAAAAGGATCTGACAAGGTGGTAAATTTCGTAAAAAATTCAGGTCTCTCACGATCTGAATTTGTAATGCTCCAAGCACAATGAGACTGTGGTTCATGTTAGTCATATTAGCCATTGCAATGGTGATTACCTTGAAATGTTTTAAAGATTATGGTAGGATACAAGCTGCTGTAGCCTTGCTATTTTGGCTGTCTGCCACAAAATGTAGCATCCTGCTTAATAATAATTTGCTAAATTATGCAGTTTCTTATTTCTCTAATTCATTTCAATAGCAATTCAGATGCTCTTGGGGGTAGTGGTAGTGAGCCTATGTGCTAATTACTTAGGTAGAAAGGGACAGAATACAGTTTGCTGTCTTCATGTCTCCTGGCTTAAATGTCAAAATAATTTGTAAAAAAGTTTTACCAATGGTTAGAAAAAAAAATATTAAAAAAATATTGTACAACCTACTGGAAGTCTTGAAATCTTCCAAACTGGGTTCAAAATTAGTATTTATTTATATGAGAGCAGCAATTCTGATCTCCGGAAATTGGCCTAGATCCATTGCAAAAACACCGAATGAAAAGGTAGTCTGACTTGAAGCATGTCCATGACTTTCATTGTACCCAATCATCCCATGAGACATTAAAGATGGTTAATTCAAGAGCAATAAAACCCAGTCTTTCATTATGGCATGACTGTGTTTCCACCCTATAAATTTTGATAAAGTGCCTGTCTTTATCCTGTGCCTTTGTTTCTGTCCTGTGAAGCTGCAATGTCCTACCCCAGGAAATGGGATGCTCTTCTCCAGCAGAAGAAGTGATGGTGCGAACCCTCTTGGCCTCCCCACACTTATTATCTGTCCCTATGGAGAGGCAGATTGGATGTTCATGCTCAGATCAGAGTCCTGCATGGTGAATAACTGTTTTTAATACCTAAGGCAAAAAATTCTAACATCTCATTTTTGTCTTCCTCCCTTCAACACTACACCCTTGTTCTGACTGACATTTTTATGGTAGCAGAAAATTATGCTCTTTTGAGAGGCCGTGCTTGTGGATGGAGAGTAGCTACGGGTAAGATTTCAGAGAGCTTTGCATATTGGTAACAAAACCTTGACCTGGCCTCCGTGTCCTACGTAGAAGTGGCAGAGAGAGAGTGCAGACAACTGGGCTGATGTATGTATTGTGACTTGGGTTGCTGGGCAGAGAGGCTGCTGTGCTCTGAACCAGATGGACAGTTTCAGCCAGCCGGGCTTAATTCCTCAATGCCAGGAGCTGCTAGAATCATGTCTGGAGCTGAAATAAATACCCTCCAATCCATCAGGATTAAAAGGGTTACATAAATGTAATATGCCATAAACCATTACCCTTTCACGTGATATGGACAGGTCTAAACATTCATCTTACTGGTGTTGCAAAAATGGCTCTAAAGGAAAAAAACAGTAGCAAGAATGTCCTTTGTTACCTTTGCCCTCTATCCTTTGCCCTCTTTACAGGGCAAGCTACTTATTCTCCTGGGCTACTGAGATAAGAGGCCTCATTTTCTTGTGGAGTTTTAGGTCTCAGAACATCCTTTCTTCTATCTGGCCAGGTTTTTGCTTTTTGCAAAGAAAAGGGTGGTTATAGGCACAATAAGTCCATAAGACATTCTAAAGTTTCATGAGTTTGAAGGATAATTGAGACTCCATTTTGAGTCACAGCTGTTTCAGGCATCAACGTTTTCTAGGTGTGCTCCTTGTTCCGTCACAACCTCATGTTGGGGAAATTCTTTGCTCCCCTGGGGGGATGGCTTTATTTGTCTTTTTCATTACCAGAGCAAGTGCAATTGTGAAAGATGATTGATCTGAGATACATTATGATTAAAGCTGTCAGGAAAGTCTAATTTTTATTCTAAAAAGAAAAAAAAAGTCATTTTAAAACCAGCAACAGCAAAAAAGCAGTAACAAACAGTAACAACAAAAATGCAGAAAAGATCTAAATATTTTTTTCTTCTTTTTTTTTTTTCTCAGTACCCAGCAAGTAAGAGGATTGTATATCTAGTGAAAAAGCAAAAGCAAATACATATGATGGAAATTAGTAGCTTGCTAAACCAAGAATTTTCTCTTAAAAATCATCAATTTTCTACCTCTTAACTTGTACATCCAAGAACTCTTGGGACAGGCAATAGTACACGTGCACCCATGGGATACCTCCAACAACAATTTCCTGTATCTCAGTTCTTTCCTATAATAAATAGGTGAAGTTTTGGTAGAGTTTAACTACTTTTGCAGGGCAACCCTTTGAACTAAAGATCTTCTTAAGATATTTTTTATTATAAATGAGAAATTGCTTTATTTCATTCACATGACCAATGTCTTGAGGATGAGTGGATTTCACTGTAGATGCCAAACTCCTTATGTCCTCAGAGGAGTTAGGAAGATATTTCATATGTCAGCACTTTCTTGCTTGCATACAGCTTACCTTCCTATTTTCTCTTTCCATGCAGAAACCAAAAAGGTGCATCCTCACTGCTAAAAATACTCAGAGAAAATATTTTCCCATAGGTTGTGGCAAGGAGCAGGGTGAAAGAATGATTTGCTTGCAAATAACATTTTCAGAGTAATTTCATTTCATCTTGTGGTTTGGGGTTTTTGTGTGTGTTAAGCTTCTTTTCTTATTCCATGCTGCTTTTTAGGTGAAAGTATATAATAAAATCATTTTTTTTTAACAACATTGTACTTAGCTGGGCTATCTTTCCTAAAATGAAGGGGAAGACGGGGACATTTATCAATACCTTACATAATAATGAATTCTTGGCAAACATAAGCAGTGAATGATAGCTTTAGGCAAACTTTTCTATTTTCTTTATGCCTAAGGTTTCCTCTCTCCCCCTCCTTTTTTTTTTTTTTTTTTTTTTTTTTCATTTTAGCAGGAGTATAACATTTGGATTCCTAAGCTGGGTCTGCTCCAGAGAAATATGAAAGATGAACTTTTCCCCTTTCTGTGGCCCAGCCTTATCTGCTAAATGAAGGCTTTTTGTTTGTGTGCCAATAGCATCTACATTTGGATTTATGCTTCTGTCCACGCACAGCCCTTGTCTCCACAGTAACGTTTAGTTCTGTGACTCCATGCCAAATGCTTATGACCAGGTCTGTTAACCACAGCGGCTTCCAACAGAATGCAGAACAGGTGGCATGAAAAACCTGCATACCTTTTCCACCAAAACCGCTCTTCATGTTCTGGTGATGTTATAGCATGATTGACCCATTGCTGGTCTTCCTGGACTGGTGGTGGGAGTCTGGCTAAATGTATATTACCCAGTTCAGAAGGACACAATTCTGTTTACCTCCATTTTCTCTTGACTATGCCACCGATTTCATAAAGTTACTGAAAACCAGAAATATTCACATAAGACTTGATCCAAAGTCTGCCGAAGCTGCTTTCATTCATTCATTTAACTGTTCAATCATTTAACTGGAAGTGGGTCAGACCTTCAATGTATTCCAGTGTCCTAAGGTAAGTGGGGAAGATAGAAAGACCTGGACTCATCTTGCCAGACTCTGTCCCTCTTGACTGCACTGTGAGAAGCAGGAATTAAGCATGCCCCTCAATAAGGATTAATTCAGGAAACTCCCCTTACTCCACTTTAACCCATATATGACATAGTTTACCCCACTCATTTTAAAATAGCACATTAAAGTACTTACTGCAGAAAGGGGGCAGGTCATCTAATGCAAAAACTGATACAAAGGCATTACCAGAAGGACTCAATATTTTTCATGAAACTTTCTTCTGAATGTTTAATGTATAGACAAATGCATATTTACTTCAGACAAAGATTATTTACTTCCCAGCATTCCTCAGGTACAAAATAAAGAGTCATAAGGATGCATGTTTTACCTTTCCCATTTTAGTGCAAAGGCCAGATCCAAATATCTGCCAGTGATGTACATTACTGTGTTGTTTTCCTGGCATCACATGAAGTGTACTCTTTTACAAGTCAAAAAAAATTGTTTACTTTTTGTTGGTTTTCTGTCAGCTCCAAAAACTCTCTCTTAAGACTCACCCAAGATTTGTCTGCCTCCCACTGCTAGTGACACAAGTTTTGCAAGGCAAATGATGATCCCATTGGTGGCAGGAGAACCCTTTGCCTTTACTTGCCCTGTGAAGGTATCACTGATAAGAAATGAGGAGAAAAATTATCTTGACAATATGGGAGAAAACATCAGAGTTTTTATGTTCTGTTTCAGCTGTGTGCAAATTTGCAAGAGTAATGTAAGAAAAAAGCAGCAATAAATCATTGTCATTCATGACATTCCTGCCATTTATGAACTAGGTACGCTCACAGGATCTCCTGGAGGGTGCTGACAAAGGCACATTTTTCTGCAGCCAGTTTCTCAAGCAGAACTGTGTGTGAGGTCCATAAAAAGTGGAGTGTGGGTGGCAAACCAACCTCTGTGTGGCAAACTGATATAGGAACTCACCTATGAGACCAGACTTTGCTTCCAAGAAGTGTGGATGTATTGTGTCTTCAAATGGGCATACAGAAAGAATGCATTGATTAAAGCTGTATGTGCAGACAACTCACACAGGCATGCAATCCGGTTATGAAGACTGGGGAGGAATGTGCAGACCTCAGTGCGTAGTCTCCATTTGGTATGACCTGTTGTCATCGTCTTCCCTGTGGGGAGCTCACCAGCAGACAAGGCTCCCAGTGAAATATGGCAGTCCTTCCGCTTCTTTTTCCATACCTGCTCATAAGAACTGGAGAGGAAACTGCCACTGTGTCTCAGCAGCAAGATGGGAGCAGCATATGGGGATAAGGGCAGCATCCTGGAGAAGACAGGATGACTTCTTTCACTTGCAGTGCCAACTGCTGCTGCTGAGAAGTATTCACTGAGTTGTGAGCATGGTTCAGACAGAAAATTCTTGTTTTCCTAAAGCCCAAGGCAAATGGAGAGCTTGTGCTAGATCCTGTGGTGGCCTTCCACAAGCTACAAGAAAAAAACATCAGCAGAAGCTTCTCCACACAAAGTTGGAGACTGGGGGTGTGATATTTGACTCCTGAAATCTCCTGGGGAAAAGTTATATTCTGGTCATGTGGGCAAAGGGTGGAAACTTTGGAGTGTAATCTTCCAAATATTTGACCAAGTCTATTGGGGCAAAAAATCTCTGAACTAACTAAAGAAAAATACAGGGGAAAAAATTTAGAAGGATATTGTTAAAATAAAACAGTGGTATAACTTGGAAAACTGAAAAAAACCCATCTATAAATGTTTAGATTGATTTTTTATTTCTTTCTTTTGACATTTTTGGCCTTTCTTCTCAATGAACTAAAGGTCAGACTTCACAAAGCACTTTCCTAAAAGTTTTTGGCTGAAAATATTGCCTGCCTCTAGTCACATGCCTGTTTGATGGTGTACCACTTTTAATTGAACTGACTCATGTATTCTTCCCCTTAATCTTGAGGATGTGGGAAAAGAGGTTAGACACTCCCCTTAATGTCTGTGCCTCAGTCTGTCCGTTGGTGCAATGTTTTCTGCAAATTGCTCGGCATGTTTAGGTGCAGGGTCTGTCCCCCTGTCCGGTTTCTCTCCCAGCCCGTAATCCCTGCATCATGGGACACAGTGACAATATGTGTGCTCAGACGGTCTCTGTGATTCATCAGGTGGGAGGAACATTACAGGAAGTTTTCATTGTTTTTCAGGGCTTGCCATCGTAGCAACTAAGTGTGAATCGAAAGTCTTTCCTCTACAGACATGGAGCTATGGTAGTGGTTGTTAAGCGCAAGTGCATGTGATTTAGAAGAATAAATTATTTTAAGCTGAGCATGGATCGCAGCTGTAAAAAAATCTAAATCACATGCACAGAGAGTACTTGACAATGGCTTGCTGAAACTCAAGAGGAAATTCAAGTGAGAAACGTACAGCTTTGACTACTGAAAAATAGAAAGGAAATAATAAATGAATCCTGTCATGTTTATAAAAAATCTCAGAAAAACCACACTTCTGCAGGATGTCTTATTTTCTGTTCTCTCTTTTCGATTAAAAGATAACAGCTTTGAATACTGTGTATTTCTCTTTCTGCCTACTTGTTCAAGGCCTTTGTGGACATCTGTTCTGGGTTAGGACTCCACTAGGATTATTGTGCAGCTAACAGCTCTACCAGTTATTAAATTTACACTGTACTTTCCATTACAAGACTTAATTTTTAGTTGCTTAAAAATATGGAACTTTTTGTTCTGGAAAGTTCTTTGCTGTCTGCTCTCAGGCTGTATACTCAGACTTGGGATTCCCAATGCTTTCCAGTCTTGTTGTCAGAAATATGTGTAAAACCCACTGGTAAGATGCCCCTTCCCACTCGAGTTCTGCTCCAGAAATGTATGGCAATGGCCTACTGCCCTCAGCTCTCTATCCAGTTTTGGCAATGGTGACTGTGAGCAATTGTCATTAGCATGATTTCTCGAGGTTAAGCAGTGAGATGGATTTGTTTCAGTGTTTTTCTTGTAAAAAGCAAGAACATTATATATCCAATTTTACTATTAGTGAAAAATGCATCTGTGTAGAAGAAAACAACTACTTTCTAAATTTTCATGAACTGTATTTTTCCTGGACATTTTATTAATCTCCTAAACATGGCCATCAATTCTCTGAATGAAAAAAAAAAAAGGTCTTGTGGAAAACATATGTAGTGATCATGTAATTATCAAATCTCAACTAGCAATGCACAAATTTCAGTAGGCCTTCAAATTCTCAAAAGCTGACTTTGCAAGCTGTAATGACATTATTCTAGTGTAGGGACTGCACATAATCAAATGTTTACAGTAAAATAGATAGGATGTGCAATGCAGCTTATGTTATACTTGCATCATTTTTCACCCTTAAATTTTATTTGCTGTTTTGCTTTATCCCTTTACAGAGCCATTTATTAAGAAGTATGGTTAAAAATAGTTTTCTGCTTCTGCTCTGTTAGTTGTAAAGGGAATATTTATCCATTATTTTTCTGATCATAAGGCTGATAAATAAATGGAAGAACAGATTTATAAATAACAAAGGTCAATAGCAAATATCTGCCCTGGTTAACTAAATTACAGTAAGACATCACAGGTGCAATTACAGAAAATTCATGAGTGAAGCAAAAGCACCAACAGAAATAAGCCTGAAGCAGCCAAATGGCTGATACTAATGAATGCAGCAGAAAGAGCCATTATTTCAACAAAGCTATTTGAAATATTGATCAAAACGCTAAACATTATTGATTTAAAGCTAATGAATATTTGAAATTCCAAGTGTGTTCTATAGAAACCAAATTGCTAATTCATTGTGATTTCTACATTTCAGGGAAAAAATGATGACGGTGTGGTTATGCTTTGTTTATTTCAAAGCAGGACAATCAGGTCGGGTGGAAAGGCTACATTACTTCTGTTGGCAGTAACACTATGACATATTTATATTCCTTCCATCAGCTGGATTCCAGGGCACTTCTATTAATGTCACTTACACATGGCAGCACTAAAGGCGGTCCAACAATTTGAGGATTTTTTAGGAGCTGTTGTATTTTATAAATGATTTATAGATGGTTTATTGGTTGAAGGTGAGTATTAACCTTTTTGAGCCTTGTAGCATTTTGGCCACTGACTTCAAGCAGAGCCAAAATGTCACTGAGACCATTCAAACACCGTTCTCTGCTGTAACCCTGACCATGACAAATGAACCTGCAGCAGACAGCCAGTTCTGCCGGGGACAGGCTGTCCCATAAGTCAGGATATATACCACCTTCTCTGCTGGCAGGTAAGGATGTTCCCTCATGTTTCTGTCATCCCTGCTGGCACCTTTGTCTAATCAAGCACATTTGCCTATTATAAGCATCAAAGTGCGAGGTTCTCATTTTGCTTCTTCATAGTGTGGTCTGGAAATACGGTCCTGCTTCTTCCTTTGCAAGCCTACAAAGCTCCTCTCAGCCTCCCCTGTCTTTCTGTCCTGGTGCTCAACCAACTTCTGCTTCTTTTCCAGAGAGAAAACATGACCACACAACATCTTGGCCACCCAGAATTTCTGGCATGGAGATAATCAAAGTGTCAAGTCCTTATCCACACACACATTTGCTACCTACATTTAAATTCTTGGTCCTGAGAGGTGGAAAACCTGGAAAAAGGTAGATTGTAGATTACCAGTTTGGGGGGTTGTGAATACAGATTAAAGTGAAGATTAATTTCCAGAGCAATGCTGTGACTGCTCTATCCATAAAGAAAAATGTTACCTCGGGGTTTTATGTCCTCAGGTATTTGGCTTCTGTAAAGTTGGAAAGGCTGGCAACAGTTTTCTGGCCATGTCAATTGTTCATGGTGTGTCTCTGTATACATACAGACATGTATTTACACAGTTTTTGTTTGTTTTCTTTTTTTTTTTTCCTTAAATCTCTCGACTAGTCTTTTCCTTTTTAAAAGCAGATTTTTGGCTGATGTAAAGAAGTCAATGGAACTGCACCAGTTAATGACACCAAAGAACAATCCCTTTCTTTTAAAATACAGAATAATGCCTCTCACGGTTTTCCTTCTTTCCCTCTGCATTTTGGCAGAAGTGTATTTATATGATACATTATGCTCTTACAGGACTCAAATGTGCTGGAAAAATGCTGTTAAGGATGGAGAAAACATTCTGTCCACTCACCTATCCATCCACATGTCCACCCACCCATCCATCCGTCCACCCATCCAGTCATTCACCCAGTAGTTTATTTCCAGGTCTCCAGTTACGAGTTTGAGGGTACGCTGTTACTCAGCAGTGGCTTACCTTTAAAAAGTTGAAGGAGAAGTCAGTTAAATGGGTCAAAAACCTTGCATTTTGCACTGAATGAGCCATTGTGCTTCTGCTTCTTGGTATCTTCACAGACCAGTAGCAAACACGACTTGTTTGCCACACAAATGTCATGCCTGTGAGATAGTGACACTATACGTGTATCGTGATGCGTACTGTGAGAGGTGCCGTGTGAGGTCTGATTACATGGAACAAGGGGCAGGGATGCTGCATCACCCCTAAGCAGCCTTGTCCCCCAGAGGGTCACAGATCAATGGGAACACGTCCCCTGCTCGCCCTGCTGTCTTACAGGGACTCGTGTGAAGGCGAGCCGGGAACGTCACTGCGCTGACAGTGACCTCTGCCTCAGGAGGAAAGGCATGCCACGCTTGGCAGGCAGGCAGGCAGAGCAGAACTTTCGCTATGTGGCAGCAGTCTTAGATACAGTGAGCGTCTCTTTAAATTTGTGATGGGTTGACCCTGGCTGGTTGCCAGGTGCCCACCAAAGCCATTCTATCACTCCCCCTCCTCAGCTGGACAGGGGAGAGAAAATATAACAAAGAGCTTGTGGGTCGAGATAAGGACAGGAGAGAGATCACTCACCACTTACCGTCACGGGCAAAACAGGCTCAACTTGGGGAAAATTAACTCACTTTATTACAAATCAACCAGAGCAGGGTAATGAGAAATAAAACCAAATCTCAGAACACCTTCCCTCCACCCCTCCCTTCTTCCCGGGCACAACTTCACTCCCGGCTTCTCTACCAACCCCCCCAGCGGCCCAGGGGGACGGGGATGGGGTTTACGGTCAGTTCATCACACGTTGTTTTCTGCCGCTTCATCCTCCTCAGGGGGAGGACTCATCACACTCTTCCCTGCTCCAACGTGGGGTCCCACCCACGGGAGACAGTCCTCCACGAACTTCTCCAACGTGGGCCCTTCCCACGGGCTGCAGTTCTTCACGAACTGCTCCAGCATGGGTCCTTTCCACGGTGTGCAGTCCTTCAGGAGCACACTGCTCCGGCGTGGGTCCCCCACGGGGTCACAAGTCCTGCCAGAAAACCTGCTCCGTGGGCTCCTCTCTCCACAGATCCGCAGGTCCTGCCAGGAGCCTGCTCCAGCGCAGGGTTCCCACGGGGTCACAGCCTCCTTCGGGCACCCACCTGCTCTGGCGTGGGGTCCTCCCCGGGCTGCAGGTGGAGATCTGCTCCACCGTGGACCTCCATGGACTGCAGGGGGACAGCCTGCCTCACCATGGTCTTCCCCACGGGCTGCAGGGGAATCTCTGCTCGGGCGCCTGGAGCACCTCCTCCCCTCCTTCTGCACTGACCTTGGTGTCCGCAGGGTTGTTTCTCTTACATGTTCTCACTCCTCTCTCTGGCTGCCATTTACCCCCTGTCCCCACTTTTTTTTCCTTCTTAAAAATGTTATCACAGAGGCGTTACCACTATCACTGATTGGCTCGGCCTTGGCCGGCGGCGGGTCCGTCTTAGAGCCGGCTGGCATTGGCTCTCTTGAACACAGGGGAAACTTCCAGCAGCTTCTCACAGAAGCCACCCCTGTAACCCCCCCCCCTGCTACCAAAACCTTGCCACACAAAGCCAATACAAAATTTATGACCAATTCAGGTAAGCGTTTCTTCTCGTAGGCCTCTGATTTGCCTCAATTTTTAGAAGATACTTTCTCTCCCAGGCTTCTGGAAGTTGGCCACAGTCTTTCCTCATTCTCCACCACTGTGTTTACTACTGTCGTGGCTGCTGTCACATTGTGATGCTTCGGCACCCCGAGTAGCCAGAACTTCTCCCGGCTAAGCCGACAGCTATGGCTGTAAGTAGTACCCTGCAGGGTGGTTTCCAGGGTTCGTTAATGACATTACATTTGCAGCTGTCTGGTAAACAGTTTTTCTTGTAAACACACCTTATCTCTGAAACTGTACTTGCCAGTTGGTACTCCTACTTGCAGCATGAAGTAAGATGACATGGATTTGGTGGGACAGTACCTTGCAGCATTTGTCTTCTTTTCGAGTTTGCCTTTAGACACTTCTCTTCTGTGTGCTTTTTAAAGGCTCAGGTGACAAAGAAATCCTCCCATTCCTTCCCTCCCTCTCTGCCTTAGAAAATATGTCTGCATTAAGTACAGTTAAGGTGTGAATGACTCCCTCAAAAGAGAAATGTGTCTTTAAGAATGTAGCTAAAATGCATGGGCCGTACAAACGCCACGTCAGATGCACAGAACCATGGTTCCTGATAATTTCATTCATTCATCGTCCACACAGAGGTTTACCATGGCCACTCCAGGTAGAAGGTAGAAAGGCAGTGTTGGCAAAAAGCTTTTCATTTATGTCTACTATGAGGATATCCAGAAAAAAAACCTCAGTGACCTACAATTGATGAACGGTGTGTTGCAACAACTGGACTTCTAAACCTGTATTTAAAGGACCTCACAGGGGTGGTTTTGGGCTCTGATTCAGGAGAGGTGAGCCCAGAAAGGAGCATTATGGTCATCTTGTCTGACCCTCAGAATAATACAAGGCATAGAGCCTTTTGTAATAATACCTGCCCTGAACACACAAGTTGTATATAAGCCTCTCCAGCTTTTCTTTCTGAGTATGGCATAGTGACTGTGAGATCTGGAGGATCCATGGCATCCCTGGGTAAGATCAGGACTTAGTGATTTGCAGTGGTAAACTCATTGAAGGACATCACACGTCTTTGAATTAGGTACTTGTTTGGGCACTGTACTTATGCCTTTAGAAAAAGCCTTGTGGGTTTGAGGGGGTATGTCTTATTTCACCAAGTTTCATTTTTTCATCACTATCATGATATGGCCTTAGAGAAGACAGATGACAGTGCACTTTGAGGACTTTGAGCTGAAAATGTCTATCCATGTGGAGCAGCAAGTGATGAGGCAATGTTGGTGGCAGCCAGTCCGTATTTCAGAGGAATAGCTCCCTTGATGATGTGAATCAGACACAACTTTTTGCATGAGCCTTACAAAAACTGTTTTGGCTTTCTGAACTCATTCCCATTCCAAGCTGTAAAATCCACAAGATTAGGAAAATCTGCCTCGTCTGTTTCCCTGTGTTGTGCTGGTGCAGGGACTCTTTCACGAATGTCTTGTCAGTCTCTGCTGGGCTGCACGACTGGCATCCTGCCCGTCCTCAGCCATCCAAATGCTGGGTGAGGTAATCTGTCACATCCTGCGCGGGGGAATGTTTCTTTGGATGGAAGCTGAAAAATGTCTTTCAAATACCTATGGCAGGACACATGTTAGCCCATCTTAGCGTTATCAGAAAAACAATACAGCCAAGAGCTATGTAATGTGAATGATGTGAAATAAGATCAGAAGCTAATTCCAGGTTTGAGACCATTAATTCCCAATCCCAGCAACTTGCAGACATTTGCTAGTGCAGCATTGTTTGGTCCTGCTTCGGCAAATACAGAAGGCTCTCTTAGCAGTACATGGTGTGGGGTTTTTTTGGTGAGCTCTGTTGCCAAGCCTTTGAAAACTGGTTTTGGTGCTCACAAAGGGAAAAAAATAACCCACCATGTTCCTAGAATTTATCTGTCTGTTTGGAAATCTAGCATTTAAACCCCACACCTCTGAATAATATATATAATAATAATAATATATGTATAAATAAGTACCTTATAACTCCTTATAATGAGCATTTTGCTAGTTCATATGTTGGAAGATGTATCTGTTCATTTAGGTGTTTCAAGAGCTTGAGGAGACGAATTTTGCCTCAGATATTATCTGCAGTAATATTTGCTCCTGTCTTGTGTGTCCTGCATTTTATTACCTCAACACAAGACGTATCCCTTCTTTTTCTCTGCTGTCAATCTCAGTGTAAGATTCTGTGAATTTTCTTTTCCTATGGTGGTTTTCAAACTTCTTTCCCATTTCTCTGTGTTCTAGCCTTGAGTGGGCTGAGGTATGGACAACACACCTCTGCAGTCTGGACTTTTAAGGCTTTTTGCTGTATATTCCCAGGATGCTGAGAAACACTGGCCCAGACCAAGAAGGTGTTATGATTAGGAAGATGATGATTATGATAGAATATTCACACTAGGGACCAAAGAGACCATGTTGTCTCCCAAGTACAAATTGATACACACCGAATTACCTAAAAAATCTTGTTGTGCTTCTAACCAATCAACTGCTAGCAATTCTGGGAAAGAAGACAGGAGGCATTGCATTTTGTGAAAAATATAACTACTTCTTGTAGTACTCCCAGGAATTCAAAGTATTGACTGGGAATGAGGCTCCGGAGAAAGGATTATTTGGCCCGTATTTGGACAAATTCCCATCCAGAACTGTGCTTTTGATGAAGGCCTTTTTTGTGATGCACTCATGAATGGCCTGAGATCATATGTTCTATATAAATCACAATGACACCCTATAATCTTTTTGATTCTTACAAAACTCTGTGGTAAAGCTTTACACTTGCAGCACAGCACAGCTTACAAGCAGATACTTGAATAAAATTTACCTGTATTCTCTGAAGAAGGAGATACTAACTCACTAATGACTATATAATCCTTATTCTCAACTTAAATCTTCATGTCTGGTTTCAAATTTTCTTTTGTTCTTTTCTCTTTATAGAAGTTGGTTAGAAATACCTGTTTCTATCTGTCCTCCCACTTTTATTCTAAATCCATTGCCATAATTCGATCTATGAATCTAATCCAAAACCTGCTGAAGTTAATGGAAAAGATTTTTACTGTTTTCTCCACTTTTTCTGTAAACATCAGCAATTCTGCTCTTTTCCATAATACTATTCAAATTTTCTTATTCCTGAATGTGATGGTCTCATCCATACTTTGGAAAAGAAACAAAAAAAAAAAGAGAGAGAGAGAGATAGCTATTGAGATATTATTTATAGGTTAAGACAAGGTTTTGAAGTATTTGTGGATATATTTTCAGTTTGTGTAAAAAAGTGTTATTTTAAGAATTTCGATTTTATAAAATTCATATGTGTTGAATAATAGCTCTTAGCATACTATATTATGCAACGTTTTTATCTAGATGTTTTGTGACATTTCTTTGCACCTTTTTCCTGCATTTGTTTTGAGTTCTTTCTTTTCAAAATTAGTATATTTCTAAAGTATATCTCAAAGCCTTCTTTTCTCCTTTCTATTCTTCTCTATGCTGTATACAGTTTCCCACAGCTGAAAACAAAAGATGCAACTAGCTGGAAAAATTGCAGCATTTTCTTTCGATTGGCCTTTACTTTTGTTTCACCAGTCTGGGAGGAGTTACAATGCAAAATCCCTCCTGAAGGAGCCTTTAAAAAGCAAACTAATAAAGCAAATCTACCAATGATCTGTGCTTAGTGTCACTTGTTATTTTTATTTCAAATTCTTTCTTGAACTGTAAACACTTTTCCATTCATAACTGGAAAAAAATAGACCTATTTTCCCCCTCTCTTTTAATTTAATTAAAATTTTATTTTATTTTTTAATAAGTCTTCACATCATTTAACACTCAGGCCCCATGTGAGCATGTTAGGTTATATGATCTAAGCTAATCTGCACACTCACAAAGGAGCTCAGAGAGACAATGTGGGGAGACAGGGAAACCCAAATAACACCCAGTCCTGATCACAAGGACTGAATGGGCCAGAAAGTTGATGTCCTATCACCTTAAAAGGCATGTCTGATTTCTGCAGAGTTTTTGAGCTGAAAAAAAAGCCAAACAGTGCATGCAGAACAGATAATTGAAATGTAACTAATAACAGAAGTGGTCACATTCACGGCTTAGTAATAGCTTCATTGCTCATGAAGAACGTGCCTGTTCCACATCTAAGTTGCAGCTACTTACCTTACAGTAACAGCAAGAGCCTCATATCTGTCATTAACCAGTTCCTTTCTCTGGAGTCCCTTCAGTGTTTGCAGGGTACAAGCTCCCGTTCACTTTGAGACATGCTGTTTCTGAGATGCCCGTCCAGGAAGGGGTACCCAGATGCATGGCGTGGCCTCAGGCTTCATTTGCCCAGTCTCCTTTTGCAAACAATTGAGTCACAGGCTGCATGCCCAATGGCATTTTTTATTTCCCTCACCAGATAGTTTCATGTGATCAACCATTTTGGTTTTACCTAAGAGCTGGATCATTAAGACTATAGCGCTTTATCGTACACAATGTACTGTTAGGACTGTTCTTACAGTGTGTGGCTTAGTATGTGGCTATTTCCACACTGTTCATTCCACACTGCATGACTAAAGAAAAACAATTCTTTTCGTAATTAAGTTTAAGCTACAGCTCAGTGCAAATATGTTTTATAGGTGAATAAATACCATAATCCCCTTATATTTTTCAATCAATGGTGGATAACTGATGATAACTGTATCCCGACAGATACAGAACAATTCAGAAATACTGTGTGTTGCAAGGAGCCATCTGGAGACGTGAGCCGAGCAACAACAGGACACCGATACGGTTAGAGTTGTTCTTCCCTTTTAATTGTACAACATTCAGTTTTATATTGTTTCTATTTCCTATCACGCGTAAGCCATCTGTTGATTGGTTAGCATGTGTCGTTCACGCGCCTAAACAATAATCTAATTGGATAAGTTCTTCTGATCACGCGAATGGTTCCTCCACTTGCATCTTGTTGCCAGTCACGTATGCTCAACCTTGTTCTACTTTTTATGCTTGCTTTGCAGTGTCGTTTCTTCCCCATGTCGTATTATCTTGAACAGTTTCGATTCCTCGCCTTGAACAGTTTCAGTGCAGTTTTGTTTTCCCATATTCTTTTCATCACTTAGAGTCTGTCCTCTGTTATCAGTCCTGGGTTGTCCAAACCCTGCAGTATTATTCCATGACCATTTTCTGCAAGAAATTCCTCCACAACTGTGCATATGATAAAGAAAACATAATCCAAAATTTCCTCTGGTGGAAGAGGTTAGAACATCTGTTTTAATGCTTGTCTTTGTTTTTCACTGCCCAAATCTAATTTAACTGACAATAAATTAAATTGATTTTCACCACATCAAGGTGGTTTTGCAATCTCCCTGCCTTCATTTTGACCCCTGAGTTTTCTCATCCCATTTTCTGCCCGTCCTGCTGAGGAAGGGGAGTGAGCACGTGGTGGGTGGGTGTTTGATCCTTCTCCAAGGTGATCCCACCATGGGCATATAGGCTCTAAAATGTGTGGGTGACCTGTCCTTAGGTGCCAGACATGAGGTTTGGAGGGCTTGGGCCATAGTCCCCAAGGCTTTCTGTAAGCTGGGGATACCATCATGGCCTTATGTCAGAGGGTGTTGCCAAGACAAATGCATTAAAGGTTATGAAGCAGCCTGTCATGATGCTAAATAAGGACATGGCATTACCCATAATGTATACTGGTCCACAGCGTGTTACCACACAATAACAGACTGTCTTATCACAGTTATTCTTTTATTTTCTTTTCCCACTAGTAATGGCTCAAGTCATTTCAACCTTCCAGCTGGCAGTTTTTCTTGCACTGTATTAGTAGCTAATTAACTGCCTTTAGGAGCAGCCTAATAAACCGTTTCTTCTTGGTCAGTCTTCGTGTGTTTAAGCTGCTGTGATCAGCGCAAATTTTGGCAGCCTTTTAGCAAAAAACCCTTGGCTAATTTATTGTCTCCCGCTGTGGATCTCCAGAGATGTGTACAGCCTAAATCAAGAGAATACATCTTGTCAAAGTTAAAAGTGAATTTACAAAAGCTTTGATAGAGGGTGTAAATAAACAACAAAATGTGTATCTATAGATTTCTAAAACGAGTCCCTACAGACCAGCCAAGTAGACTTAAACATGCTTGCACAGCTGGAGGTAACTCTCTACAAGTATTATCCCTATCACATGCCCCCTGATCAGCTATGGCTCGTGATAGAAAACACTAAGATGGAGGTTAATGTGTGATCCTCTAAACCTGTCCTCTCCCGTCCCAGCTCCCCCACATAGTTCCACGTCTCAAAGACAAGAAAAGATTTGTCAGTTCTGTCATAAACATTCTATTACCCAAATATCACCCAAACATCAATACCTGTTTTTACCACTACAAAGATATGGACTGAAAGTGAACAAAGATCTAGAGGAGAAATTAATCCCTGAGATATTTTCTTAGATTTCTTGAGGACTGATAAGTTGCTGAAGATGACGTACACAACCTAATGCTTACAGACGCATTAGAGAGAGCAAGACACACTGGGTGACGATACAATGAACCTCTTGATTGTAGAAAATTTTGGAGAACTGCTGGAAGTTGAAATGGGAAAAAAAGGAAAAACCAAATTCATTCTAATTAATTCATTCATTCATTGAAAAGAAAAAAAGAAAATCATTCTAAGGAAATGAGACTGGAGCTTCTAAGCCCTTTTGGGACTTGTGAAAGGCACCTTGCTACAACATCAGGCGAAATGAGAGGTAGATGCAAACAATTGGCTGAATGTGAATGCCAATGAATTCCTACAAGTGCACCCAAGAAGCTCGTGGCTGAGTTATTTGGAATCGGGGAAACAATTACATATTGGGGGTTGATCATTACAGTCATTTCTCTTGGAGCAACTCAGGGAAACAACCCACCAGCCAGCACTGCTGTGAATCTCAGCAAGGTGCTGCTCACCAGCCACGGTGTTGCTAGTGAGCAGGTTCTAGGAGATGGACCACAACTCACATATAAGTAATTTCACATGAACGTTTCACAGACAAGATAGAACCTATTACCCACAGTCTGATAGACCTGTGAAAAATCAGGTGCAACAGCCTATCATATACTAGTTAAAGCTTAAGGATCAGTGAAAAAATAGGGACAAACAGTGATGCAATCACTAACCAGGGAAAACCATAGAACTGAGGAATAACTCAGGTTGGAAGGCACCTCAGGAGGTCTCTCCTTCAGTCACCTGCTCAAAGCAGAGTCATACATGAGGTCAGACCAGGTTGCTCGGGGCTTTAGGCAGTCGAGGCTTGAAATGCTCCAATGTGGCACAACCTTTCCGGGCCCCCCCTTACCCACTCCCTGTCCTTGTGGGGAAAAAGCTTTTCCTTATCTCCAGTCCAAGCCTTTCTAGTTTCAGCTGATGCCACTCTCTCTTGTCCTCCTATCAGGCACCTCGGTGAAGAGCCTGGCCTCAGCCCCTCCATCCCCTCCCTCTAGGCACCAAGGTGCTTTCAGGTGCCCTAACACCGTCTCTGCTCCAGGCTGAAGCAGCTCTGGCCCCATGGCCTCACCTCGCAGAGCGAGTGCTCTGGCCCCACTCTCTCGGTGGCCTCCCCCGAACTTGCCCTGTTTTGTTGATGTCTGTCCTGACTTGGGCTCTTACTCGACGGAGGACCCAGCTGTGGTCTGACAAGTGCTGAGCAGAGGGCATAGTCCCTGCTCTTGCTCTGGGCTTTTGTTCTTGCTGAATTTGATGGGATCCTTTTTACCTCTTTTCTCCCTTTCTGTTCTGGTCCCTGTGGATGGCAGCCCTGCTCTTGCACATACCAACTGGCCCTCCAGTTTAGCATCATCTGCAAACATCACGACGGCTTTCCTTCACTTTGCCCATGCCGTTAGTGAACAAGTTAAACAGGACACGTCCCAGGACAGACCCCTGCTGTACCCCGCTTGTTGCCAGACTCCAGGTACAACTCAGTAACTACTACCCTGTACACCTCTCTCTTCTAACCAATTTTTTCCGTTGGCTGGTTGTCCGTTTTGTTATCTTGGGAGTCAGATAAAGGAGATCAGGGCACCTAGATTTCCTTGTTTGTTTTGCTGCCAGGATAACATTCTTTATGCATGCATTTGTCCTGTACCTTTGAAAGCAATGTATTTTCCCTCCCTGGAGGAAACTGTAAGGTTTAAGTAACTGGGCTTTCACTTAAAGCAAGGTTTATGGTTTACAGTTGGACTTGATGATTTTAAGGGTCTTTTCCAACCTAAATGATTCTATGATTCTGTATTGTCCTATCCCAGAGTGAGGAATATCAAGTGACTTCATTCAGTGTGATTAGAAGTTCTTGCCTTTGAGCCAATGGAGTTACTTGGCATGCGTGCTGAAGTCCATGTCTGTCTCTAGTAAATACAACCATAATTCTGTGTATTATTTTAGCATGTGTTTGATAGTAAACATTTGAACACATGCTCCATCGATTTTTCTGCTCTAGCCTGCAGCTTCTGTAGCACTCTAAGTAAAAGTGTTGGCAGATTGGCATTTGATTTAACCAGCTTCCTTGTGTTTGTACCATGAACATCTGTAGCTGGATGCACTGGGCCTGCATCTGTTTTTAAGACATTCATATGTAAGAACAAGTGCACACTGGGAGGGCTTGTGTTACATGTGAAATTGCACGTGACACTGAAAATAAGGAGTCCTTTACTAATTAACAAAGAGCACAGTAATATTTCACCAAGCTCAGCTAGAACAGCACCAGATGAAAGAACTAAAACACATTTACTTCTTTGGAATTTTTTTCTGTAATACTCTGTATCACTGATATATATATATATATATAAGAGAGAAGGATAGTACCAGCAAGTAAAACTGGTAAGAGAGAAAAATGTCCCTTTTAACTTTTTATTTAGGTGAAATAGTTGTCAGCAGTTTTCCCAGGGAACATCCTACAGACATTCTGCAGTGCAACATGTTGTATTACAGGTTGCTTCTAGGGACTAAGGAAAACTAATACAGCAATCCTAGACAGAGCTGGGTCAGACCTTTTTATTTGGTATTGCTTACAGGTATTTTCTCCCCAACATTTTTTGACTTGCTTTTGGTCCCTTAGGTTACTGAAAAACCAACAAGACATGGTTTAAAATAGTTCTTCCAGCAATTTCTGACAAAATACATATATATTGACAATGTGAAAGCCCTGAGGATAGACTGTGTATCTCCTGCTAGTCTGGTAGGGCAGGAGTTTTCTGGATATTTGTATTAACCGCTTCCAACATATTGATTGCCAGCAGCAGTAAGTCCATTTGTGTTAAGGTACAGATACTACAAGGCTTGAAGGGGAACTCCCAATGTTTCGTTAGCATGACCCTGCCATCATTTACAATCATCAAAGGGCAGATGCAAAATTTTTCTCTTTCTATTTTGATTATTGCAATGCCAATGTCCATGAAAGTGGCAAGATAACTAAAAAAGGTCTGGCTGTGTTTGGATAAGCAGCACCTGATTCACAGAATCATTTGCAGTTACTTACAGCTTGGAGAATATCTCTGTGCATCTGGGTGTGTGTGCGCAAGAACTCCAAGAAAACAAGTGCTCTGTGTCCACTGAGGGTGACCCATCTGAAAGTCCTACCGTGCTCTCTCTGCCCAGTGTAAGAAGTGTTGACAGACCACTGGCCAACAACACTCTGCCTCCATCCCATAGGGATTGCTCCAGCCCTTACCTTTGAGGGGAAGAGTGGAGCTGAGGACACGTTCCCCTCCCACTTATTCTAAGCAAGGAATTTTTTTTTGTTCCTTGTATGTTCCTGCACAGCCATGAAATCCAAACCACATTTGAGCTCTTTTTGATTCAAATAATCCGTTTTATACTCTGTAACTTGCTAAGTCATTGCTTCAATGCCCCTTCTCTGTCACATGCTATTGACTTTACTGCTACTATTGCTGCTCTCTCCTCAAGTGATGAATCTTTTTTCACAGGCTGGGAAGAAGAAAATCAGTTCCAGAGCCCAAAACAGGGAATTAGTTTGTCATGACTTCAGTAAGCACTATTAGTTGCATATGGCAATAGTTTTGTTCAGCAGATCAAAGCTGTAGTGCCTTAGAAAGCTCTTATGAAGGACAAGGGGGAAGTGGTGAGGAATATTTTCTTCATGATACATTGCAGCTGTCTCTTTTACATATTTATGTTTGCTTGTATGCATGGGTAATAATAGCAAAACAACTTTTTTTGAATTTGTTCAAGAGTGTGTACAAGCTGTTGTTATGTTAGGCTTTCAACTACCTGCTCGTTTTGGCCTTTCAGATTTCAAGCTTGCACACATAATGTCATGTTTTAATTTAAATGGCAAGATAGTTCTAGTATTTTATTTAGTTTTGGGTTTTTTTAATTTACCTTTTCAGTAGGATAGAAGTCTTATTGAACAACCAATACAGTTCAAGGAGCACAAAAATTATTTGAAAAAGGAGCCTTAGATCAGTTAAAGAAAATCTATTAGAAAAGTAGATGGCTGAATAAACAAAAGAAAATCAGAAATAATTTTGAGTCATGTGTTGGGTTTTTACTTAGTGACAGGTTCTCCCCACGTAGAGTTCAGCTGAACTCTATTGCTTTCAGTGGAGTCAGATGAATGAATTTTGGGGAGGGTATGGACAAAAACCTAGGAGTTGGGAAGAGAAAGTGGATAAAGCATTTAAATAATGCAGACCTCTACCATCTGTAAAATTTTCTTGTAGTGCATCTACAAAGTAGCACAAATGTTTGTTTGCTTCAAGTCTAATCATTACTTCACTACTTTCCTGAAATACTGCTTATTTCCTGAAATACTGCTTGTTTTGCCTCATGATAATATGCAACTGAGATGTTATTGTAAGATATTTATGTTGCTTCTTTTTAGATAGAGCCACTGGGTCTCTATCTTGAATATATACAAAACTAATATATGTATTTCTTTTATTTCAGTTTCTACTGGACACGCTTCCTAAGGTGTTGCGTTAAATGGTAAAGAAATTTGGCAGAAAATAAACCCCTTTGGGTTCGAGCTTATCCTCAGATATCAGAGGGGCTGGAGGCAGCTAGGTTTAGATTCTGAGTGATGCCCAATTCAGCACTATGAGTCTGGTTGCGTTCAATATATTGAACTACCATGATTATGAATGCACTAATAGCATAATATACTTTCAATCTAGTTATGTTCAACAAACTATCATGTGTAGATTTTAATGAATAGTACAGTTTATTAAAGCAACAGGACTACAGGTTCTTTTGGATTAGTGATAAATACACTGTCTGCAAAGCACATGCAAATAATAATACAGTCGACTACAAGTACATGGACAAATTATGGAAAAACTCTATAGAGATTTCTAAGTTTCCTGCGGAAGCACTTGGTATAACTGAGTGTTCAAGCCTTACCCAATACTTGTCCCTATGGGGGGAAGAGAGGCTCAGCCCGTTGACTGACCCCAGAAGTCAGCGATGTCCTCCTGCCTTGTCTATGATGGTATGTTCCCTAACAGTCCCCCTCTCCTAAGCCCTTTTATACTATTTTCCTATTTTTAGGTGGAGCTTGAGTGACTCTAGAAAACATACCTTTATTATGATTGGTATAAAATCTCCTCGCTTTACTTTCAAAAATATATGTTAGAGAAAATTCAGAACTCATGCTCAGTGAGGGGTGATTGCACCTTGAAGGTGGGTAGCTTTTGGGATGGAGGTGTGTTTTGGTATTATAATGAGATTATAATGAGCAAAGTTCACCCAGAGGACATGACTTAGCATGTCACTACTCCAGAACTGGGCACTTATGATAGAAATCAGAAGTAAGGCAATAACGTTGACAGAACCGCATTGTTTCAGCTCCTTGTTTCAATGGACTCAATGCACAGACCTTCCATTCTTGTTCAGTAACTCCAGTTCCCCATCCCTGCAGTGATATCACAGAGCCTGGCCGCAGTGCTTCCACTCTGCTCCACCCTCCATGTTGCTTCTCTTAGAGTCAGCATATCAAGCTCCCCTGGTCTTGCTAACATCTAAGGTTGCAGGTTATGTTGCTTAGGGTATTATTATGGAACAGATTTCCTGTATATACACTCTGGAAGTTTACCTTCCCTTAAGAGGTGTGCGTATCAATGAGTCACCTCCAGCAATTATTCCATATAATCCGCTCCGTGACTATAGTCACTCAAGCTTCACAATATTTAAAAGGAATTGGGTATGTCAATCATACATATATTTTGTGGGGATAACAGATGGGTTAAGCGTTTTTCCATAATCCAAAGCTTAATATATAGGGTGACGGTCAGAAGAAAACACAATACAGTTAATACTAAAAAGATAATGACAGGATGAAGCATCTTGTTGAAGATTCCTGGGGCAGTTGGAGACCATCTGAAAAGAGAGCCCCACCATTTATGTTCTCCATCTTTCTTTACTCTTTCCAGCACCTGATGTGTCCTCACTGCATCGTGATGGACAGTAATCAGAGTGTTTTGGCCATTTTCTCAAACTCGCTTCAACAGCTGCTTCAGGTCTTCATGTTGTCGTTTTCTCACCAAGGTGAGGTTCATTCAAATAGGGGTAGGCAGCAGGTAGTGAATTACCCTGTAGTCATATTGTAACAAATGCTAAGAGGTAACAGGAGGTGAATAATCAAAGTCACATCCCATCATTTTAGTAAAGTTACAAACACAAATATTTGAGCGATTACTTTATGTACAGTAATGTTACCTATGAATATAGAATCACAAAATGTTCTCATATAAACACATCCTTTTCCAATACATAGATACAGTTTCAGGGGTTTCATTGGGATGTATTTCAAAATGGCAGACATTTTATTCAGTGTCAAGACAAATGTCTTGGGCCTTAATTGTGTTAATTTCACAAATGGATTCCTGTTGTTCCCATACAATGCATGTATCACCATCAATAGTCTACCATTTGTTTTCATTTTGTTGGGCCCATACTTTATGTTCCAATGGATAGAGTATAGTTCCATCATGATTTAGTCCCAGCGCAATGATTGAATATATGGCGTATACCAAAGCATTGTGTATTGTGAGGATAAGAGCAATAGTCTTATTGCTTTCTGTGTAATAGGTGAAGTTGACTAATTGCCACCATGATTGAAACTATTTTTCAAATTCTGAGGCATTGTCCCAAATCAACTTTTGAATTTCAGTGGGTAGGATTCCTCCCTCTCCTTCTCAATCACTGCTGCTATAGACTGTATCCATAACTATGCTTGGATGCAGCTCAAGGCAAGGGAAGTATCACCTTGGGTTTCTCCAAGGGCTTTTACAATTAATCAATGATAATTCTCTTCAATTTGTTCCCAATGGGGTAAAATGTCTGATAGGAGCCATTGACTTGCTCCTAAGGCCAATAAGGATTATTTTAATGGATATTCCAATTTCCTCAGGTCGTCTGCAGTAGCAGTTATTTTGTGCATTAGGATCTCAGAATCTATGCTATTTATTATTTCTAATCCTGTTTCTGGTAACCCAGAAGTGTCTCATGGCATGTGTTGAGATTGTTTCAGAGATCGTCCATGTAACCATGTGAACAAGCCAGTGTGAGCATTTCTTAAAAGGTGGAACAGTTTGGTTTAATTTCTGAGATATCAAGGTGTAGCACTAACTCTACCCTTTTTAGAGACCAACAAAGGTTAAAGAGGACTTGTTGCTGTCCCATGTTTCTAATTATGTAAGTGCCTGTGCTGAAGATGTGAGGAGTTGGCTCAACAGGAGGCTGAGTTGGTACAAATGGCTGTTCAATTTTAAGGTGGATTGTCATGCTGGAATTGATTTTGAAATTGGCCCAGAAACATGTTATGAACGCTGAGCGAAAGAGGGTAAAAGTATACCAACATTCGCATCCATAGGGACAGGCATGTATGTGATCAAGTTGTGTTTGAGCTTATTTCCAGCATATTCTATAGTAATTCGTGAAGCTGTTGCACATTCAGTGCTGTTTTCAATTCGGCACCCTATTGAGATGGTGTCTCTGCCTTTCCCTGTCAGATACAGAACCCATTGATCTCTGTCTTCATCTTTTATGACCCATTTTTTGCTTGGAAAAGGTAAAATTATTTTGTACCACCACTATAGACAAACTTGGTGTGGATCCATTATAGTCACTGTAGGCATGGATGCATGGCCACACCATTGTACATGTAGTCCATGTATTTTGTGTATTAATTATAAATTCAAATAGCAATTCAGTGTCTCTATTACCCCAAATACAATAAGTAATTATAGATTTGGTGAAGGTGAAATTATGCCAGCAATCTAAATTTGGTTCCATTATTTATTCAGCAGCCAATTCGTATTTTCTCCCCTGGTGTGGCCTAAAACCTAATTCTCCACATCCACGTGCAGTTCATTCAGCATTCCTATGAACACAAAAGGGAAGAAAATATGCTCAGTTGTATTCAACCGGCAGGGTTAAAAGGAAGGTGAGATTCACCAGGTGCTAATCTGGTGTACCTTTCCTGAGCAATCTCTAGCTTCCCATATGTAGGGATTTTTGCGTGTAGTTAGTACCATTGGTACTCTTCCAATCTGAGGCATTTTCACCTGTACACATTGTCCTGTGTAAAATCCTGTAGTATTTTCTCCTGGTTTGGTATGAACTTTCGGAGTGATTGTATTAGCAGATAAACAAAATGCTTGCATTTTGGGGCAGCCATGTCTGCTCCATCTATTATTCAACTGGTGGATGGTGTTATACAATCACAAATGCCATCCAGATTAATGTGTCTTTGCGAAACGCTTGACCAATTCAGTTTCAGTTTCGCCTGGCTTATGGCTGTAGCATTCTTACAAATTGGCCATCTGAATTGGATCGAATGGTGTTGTTTTTTTGGGTATGATCTCCTGCTCCACCTTGAGGTCCAGTGGTTTCTTCTGTTTTTGTAATGGGCCTCGCCTCATATTTGGGGGGATCTAAAGGAGACAGAGGGTTATTTCCTCTTGCATAGCTATCATCAGGGTCACCCCAGATGTTTCCGTCCCATTCTTCAAGGGATACAATTAGTTTCCTAATTTGCATGATGTCACGGGGAGGGGAGCTTACATAAGCATCATTTCAACTCTTTCCTCCAACTTTTATATTGGCCCTGACCAGTTTTAGCGGTTCTTCAACAGATTTCCAATCATACCAGTTATCACAAGCCCATTCCTCTGAAAATTCGGGGCTTGAACTTATTCCATACTTTGTAAATAATCAGTGATATTACTTCCCATCCTGTCCATGACGCTAATATGTCATAAGAAGAGTGGTTCGGACCTCTTAGAGAATAACCCTTAAGGGTATTAGCAAAACTGATTTATATAGGAATTTATAAAAGCGTGACTTCACAGAATTCAATGGCAAGGTTCACTCTGTTATTTAATACATGGATGAAATGTACAAAGGAGAATTAAATTAGAATCAAACTAAAATTACATATACAGAGACCAAAGATGCAATAGGGTAAAAAAGAAACAAAGAAAACAAAATCTAATTAGAAAAAGGTAGGGGAGACCCTCCTGTTAAGTCATGACGTTCAGAGAAGACTCCCTTGCTTTCTAAACTCCTGTTGGAGTCTAGGTGTAGCTGGTCTCCACAACTCCTAGTCTCAGACTTGGTCAACTGTTTATATCTAAAGGGATTATAATAGCAGCCTGAGATTCATTCACAGTTGCATGAAGTTCACAACAGTAATTTAAGCATAGATTTTGAAAATCAATATTTGTAATATACTTGCTATAGAATATTCAGGTTTTATCTAATAGCTGATTCACCCTTTCCAATAGTTGTTTAAAACGATTACTCTCACTCACAGGTTTATCAGCAAGTTTTTCTCCTGTATCCCCCTCAAAGGCCAATGATGACTTCAACGTCTCATTTTCTGATTTCAAATCTGTATATTCTACATCAGAAATTTGTTTGGGAGCAGAGGCTTCCTTAGCTTCTTGCTGAACACAAGATAAACAGGCTCCTAAAACCGCACAAATGACACCTTTCCTTTGCATAGCCTGACACAGTTCAATGTGTTCTACCACTTTCTCTTCATCCTTCCAAAACTTTTGAGCCCACTCCTTCCCAGGCTGGGAAGGGCACATTTATATTTTTGTAGCAGTTTATCCATGGCAATCCTGCTGACTATGCCAATTTTCTGTTGTGTTAAAACATAAAGAAGTTTGGCAGAATATAAACCCCCTTGCATTCCAGTTTACCTTCAGATATCAGAGGGTATCAGAGTAACTTATTTACTCCTTAAGACAACCTAGGGTTAATATAAAATTGTATTAAATTTGTATGTAACATTTTTCGAGACATAAGGAACAACAACTTTTATATCTGTCATTTGAATCTGAGGCAAGGTGAAGTGAAAGATTCAGAACTGATCTTTGACAAGACATCTGAAATTTGGCAAAAAAGGAGGCAGTTGTCAGAAGCATTGTATTGTGACATCGTAGTTACGACTGAGAAATCTGAAAATTAAGAGAAAAGTAGAGCAAATGAGTAGGCAGAATTCAGAATCAACTCAAGCAAGCACAATATAAAGAAACACATTCACCCTGACAACCACTGACAGTCAGCACAAGGCCCTGCACTAAGGATGAATTTGTGTAATATTTATGAGAATTGGGAATTAATGGAAGAAAGAGATTTCATCAGAAAGAGCTGATGGAGTCATTAACAGAAATCATTCTTTCAGAAGGCTGAGTTTTATGAACAAGCTCATCCACTCTTTATCTTTGATTGTTGCAGTTAGGTGTTTTAACACAGTGGGGATGTGTTAGACACTGGCTGGGTAGAAGGCATTGAGAAAAACTGAAAACGTGTTGGCATAAGCAAAATTTTTTTTAAAAAAAGGACATCAAAGTTTTTAATGATGTGACAGTATCTTTTAAGTATTTTACAGCAACATAGTTATATTCTGGTCCATCAGCATTTAACTCACATTTACTCATTTCACTAAGTCTTGGGGGTTACTTTTACAAGTTGGTCATAGATACTGTACTGACAATTAGATTTGGGTTCTTTCTTTCAGTTTCTGAATACCTGTAATACTGATGAGAATGTTCTTCAGGTACTTTTCATGCAACGTTTCTATCTCTGAATTCAACATAAAACATAAACTCAACAGGAAGCATGAAGAACTGGAGACTTTCAAAGTAGTGAATGCAAATATTTGATCACTTTAAAAAGTGAATGTGACATTAATTGATTTGGGTTAGGGAAGTAGATAAATACAACAGGAAATACAGTAAGTCATTATGAACAAAAATAAATACGCATGAAAACTAATGAGACAGGTCACTATTAATGAATTTCATGGACTAGAAAAAATATGAAACAGTACTACTGACACCTCTCAAATTATAAGTGCATAGCTGCAATGAGATTTGGGTAGAAAGACTGGGTGGAATCTCATCTGGAAAGTCCTTCAAGTAAAGGAAAGGAAACTAACAGAGAAAGGAAAAAGAACCCAGAAGAGTAAGGTTACTATTCTTTTTACAAGGGCCTGTAATGACAGGACAAGGGGCAACAGTTCTAAACTGAAAGTGGGTAGATTTACATTGGACATAGGGAAGAAATTTTTTATGATGGTGAGACACAGAAACAGGTTGCCTGCAGAAGCTGTGGATTCCCCATCATTGGCAGTGTTCAAGGTCAAGTTAGACGAGTTTCTGAGCAACCTGATCTAGTGAAAGAGGTCCCTGTCCCCGGCAGGTCGGGTTAGACTAGATGATCTTCAAAGGTCCTCTCCAGCCCAAACCACCCTATGATTCTGTGTTTCTAAACAGATGGTATGACCTGGAAAGTTGTATCCAGACAAACAAGATTAATAAAATTGCCAGAAAAGGATCAAAGTGTTTGTTCTGGCTCTGCTTTCTCTGGAAGGCAATACACTGGCCAAAATCCAGTGGTTTGTATTTGCCATTATAAATTTCTTCTCTAGATGGACCAGATGCCATCCTACTGAATCTGCTGCTTTTGGGATAAGTTATCTGGAATTAGTACTTCTTGTATTTATCTTACTGTATGCTTCCTTTTATAAAAAATGCTTCTTTTTTTCCTCATAAAGAGTCTTGGTAGTAGTACGCAGTTTCATTGATGTTTATTTTTCCTTCATGAGAGAAAGTTTTACAAAAATCCATTTCCTCTGTCTCAGTTAACAGAAGGGGGTTTATTTTTATTTTTACTTTTATTTTTACTTTCTTTTTTTTAAAATTTTTTATTTCTACTTTTTAATTTTTATTTTGTATTTATGTCATTATTATTACTGCTGCTACTACTACTGCTCTTACTACAAATAAAGAAAACGGGAGTGGACGATGCACCAGTTGAGCTAAATAAACTTTTCCAAACTCTGGAACGTAAGTCTTTTCAAGACAGTATGTGGTGGAGTATGTGACTCTAGAGCCCTTTTTATGCTCCTGTATTCCTTCTCACCCTAGAGCTGCCTTAAAATTTAGCTTCAGGATGCCTACAGAACATGTAAGTCTGGGATGTCTGCTGGCCTCCAGGTGAACAGTTCAACTCTCCGTCTGCTAAGCGTTAGCAGAGCCTTGATCTCTCTGTGACCTCAGTTCTTCCCTGAGGTCCAAATACTTAAACTCCTTGAGCCTTAAATAAAGAAATGATGACACACATTTGCTTCTCCACATCTCTGTTGTGGTGTGGAGCAAGCGTTCCCCAGCCGGCGTGGTTAAAGGGCAGGAGGATTTCTAGGAGGTGGGATGGCCAAGCCTTGGAGGGCTGACCCAGGGCAAGTCAGGAGCCTGCAATGGGTTGGGCACTGGCTCTGGGACTGGACCGTGGGGCAGACCTTGGTGCTCAAGGGGTTTCAGGGACACCTCACTGGGGAAACAAAGTGCAGTGCTGGAGCGAGCGGGCAAAGTGCAGCAGCTAAACCACATACCTCGTGTAACTGAAGGATCTGCCATGAATGCATAGGTCAACGCAGCTGCCCCTTGTTTTCCCATCACCACTCAGGCAAGATCTCTCTCCCATGCATGCCTAGTGCCAGTGCTGATTCTTGATTAAACAGATTCGGCCCAGCAAACCATTGCAGTTCTTCATTTTTGGTATATATACTTATATACTATTCTACATACTATGATCTCTGTACCCTGATTGCTTTTCCTGACCCAGTGACACTGGGCTAGATTGAAATCCCGTCCCTTACAGTGGGCAGGGACTGCAGGTACCCCTAATTCTGTGAAGAACTTCGGACAACTCACATGAATAATACTAAAAGTGATGTGAATTCCGAGTACGAGGCTTGTAAAGAAGTGTAGTGAGAGAGAACATCTGCACCCCAGGAACAAAATGGGTCCAAGATCATCTCTCATTCTGCAGAAATACCCTTGTGTCATTTTGATCTGGGCTGGCACTGAATTAAATTTAATGGTTTTGAAACAAATTAAATGGCATTAAATTAGAATAAAATTAATTAAATGGAGCTTTTCATAGAATAAAATATTTCAGGACTTCTTTTGGGTCAATCCAAAATCTAATTCTGAAAAAAAAAATCAAGGCTTTTTCTGACAGCTCCTGTTCCAAAAGTCATACAATACATATTAATTCATCTTCATCATCACCACCAACATCATCACCAGGTAATGTTCTGTTCAAGGCAAAGAAATACCCAACACGACAATATTTTAAAATTTTTTCTTAGCATTGAAATACAGTCAAACGCAACATGTCCTCGCATTGTTTTAACATTTCAAAATGGTGTTTTCTAAGAGAACAAAGATTAGATGGTAAAATTCAGCCAGTTATAGCAGAGTTATGGTTGGGGTTTTTTTCTTTATTATTTTGATATTTCCAACAAAAAACCAGATTTCTCATATGGAAAATATAATGCTCACATCCAAAATACTGCGTTGCAAGAGCAGCTGTTGGGAGCTTCCCAGAAAGTTCTCTGCAGAGAGAATATTCTAATTTAATTTAATAAAAGTAAAAGAAGAGCAGAACACACCAGGCGAGCAGTCATCATAGATTAAGTCATATTCCAGGTATTCAAGATAGTTTACATTTTGAATGGAGTTGTTTACAAATCAGTACTGTAATGCACTTAAAAGAAAATTACTTTATTTGTGCTCAAAATCCAAAATTACATGCTAATTATACCAATGTGCTGGTAAATAACCTTTATTCCGGTGCTCCCTAAGACATGACAGCTGTATCTATAGATTTGTAGAGTGACTAAAATTTGTGGCAGTCCTGTAGAAAGGAGAGTTTTTAAAAGTGATGCACATTGCATGTTTTTTCTTCTTTTTACTGAGGGATGACAGAGGCTGGAAAGAGTGGGAGGGACACTGACTGAAAAATGGAAGTGAACTAGATACTTCTACAGGTAAGATTTTAGAAAAACATACTTTCAGAAGAAATGATTCATTACTATTTTCTTAATTACCATAGTTCAGAGTCTGAACTCTCACAGAGGAAGAGTCTCTGTGAAGCTACAAGTATCTTCTACCTCCACTGGGGTTTTCCAGAAGAAAACATTGCTTCTTGGATGTTTCCTTTTCATTTATACTCCACAAATACAGCAAGTAAGAGGATTATGAAAATAAGGCATGTGAACCCCTATTGTAACCAAATTATAGTTTTATTTTGAGTTTATTCTCAAAAGCTTTTTATAAACATCATGAATTTTGTTTACACGGCAAGGTTTTGGAGGGTGGAAGTGGGCTGCAGAGATGGCTTCCGTAAGAAGACACCAGGAGCTGTCCCCATGTTGGGCAGAGCCAGTTCCAGCAGGCTCCAAGATGGAACCACCATTGGCCAAGGCCGATCCAGTCCGTGACGGTCGTAGTGCCTCTGTGATAATGTATTTAAAGAAAGGGTAAAAAAAAGCTGTGCAACAGCTCTGAGAGGAGTGAGAATATGTGAGGGAAACAACCCTGCAGACCCCCAGGTCAGTGAAGAAGGAGGGGGACGAGGTGCTCCAGGCGCCGGAGCAGAGATTCCCCTGCAGCCCGTGGGGAAGACCATGGTGAGGCAGGTTCTTCCCCTGCAACCCATGGAGGTCTATGGTGGAACAAATATCCACCTGCAGCCCGTGGAGGACCCCACACTGGAGCAGGTGGATGTGCCCTGAAGGAAGCTGCAGCCCATGGAGAACCCATGCTGGAGCAGGCTCCTGGCAGGACCTGTGGACCCAAGGAGAGGAGCCCACGCTGGAGTAGGTTTTCTGGCAGGACCTGTGACCCCGCAGGGGACCCACTCTGGAGCAGTGTACTCCTGAAGGACTGCACCCTGCGGAAGGGACCCATGCTGGAGTGGTATGTGAAGAACTGCCAGCCCACAGGAAGGACCCATGTTGGAAAGTTCATGAAGGACTGTCTCCTGTGGGTGGGACCCCATGCTGGAGCAGGGGAAGAGCAAGGAGTCCTCCCCCTGAGGAAGAAGGAGCGGCAGAGACAATGTGTGATGAACTGACCGTAACCCCCATTCCCTGTCCCCCTGTGCTGCTTGAGGGGAGGAGGTAGAGAAGTTGGGAGCGAAGTTGAGCCCAGGAAGAAAGGAGGGGTGGGGAGAAGGTTAACTCAAAAGCAGTTGCCTCATCCCCAGAGAAAGCACCCTGTTTGTGTAATGCAAGAAATTGCAATATATTTTTGATAGCAATACATTTTTCTGATTGTAGTTCCTACTCATTCTGAAGATTGTTTCTGGAGCAGAGATGTGACAGACAGGTGTGGTTTATGCCCATGTCTTCATCAAGTGACATTGGAAAGACTTGAAAAAGGATGAGAAGTACTGTCTCGTGAATAGCTAAGTATTGCTCAAGTTCACTGCTGTTACGAGAAACAATGATCTGCATTAAAATTAAAATGGGGTGAAGAAAAGAACGGTGAATTACTGTGAGACAAAAAGCTCAGCATTCCTGAGCTGCAGGAAAGATACGCAGAGACACCTAAGAACCACCAAAGTGTTGACCTTAAAGGCCTTTTAAGTTAGGATTCCTCATGGGCAGTGCAATCTGTCTAGCATTTTCCCAACTGTTCTGTGTTTCTGTTCATTTTAGTGTTGACAGGATACAATAACACGACATCTGGTTTCTGATGGAGTAGGCCACTGAGTAACTTCCAGGATGAGAGAATTATTACAGGCTTACTGCATTCGGCCATAACAATGGGGTCTGAAGTCTGACCCTTGGGCACTCTGACCACAGAGCTTCCCAGCACTGGGGAAAGTCCGCTGCCCTGGCCCTGACCCTCCCGCATGAGCTGCCCTCCTCCAGGAGAGCTGGTGACCTCAACCTGGTCAATCTCTTTGTGCTCGGATGCCACCAGCAGCCAGAGCCGTCCTTCTGCTCTCTCGGTGCTGAGGGAGCTCCTTCCCTGGAGACCACAGACACACAACACGGGCAGCATCTGCCTCCTCGGGCTTGGGCTGCTCTAGGCTCCTTACACTTAAAAATGAACTCCAAATTCCTTGCTCAGTACTGAGGGTGGCTGATGCCCGGCATGGGCATGTGGATAAGGGGAGCGCAAGTCAACCTTCCTACCAAAGAGTGACACCTGAGAGCAACACTGGCCTTTTGCTGCCTGAGGGTAATTTTCTGGCAGGAGAGACAGAAATTTCTGACGTTTGCTTTGTATTCTCTGATCCAGACTGTTGGCATGTGACAAGAGTCAAAATATGACTAGATTCCTTCAAGCTTTTGAGAAGTATCTTGGAAATGGTTAGAGAAACAAGCGTAGGGGAAGGGGAGGGTAGGACCTCGGTATTTCTGAGCAAAAGGAAGATTTAGAGACTATTTAAACAGGGATCCCATCATGTTTTTTTCTATTCTCATTTAATTGTAATAGTCGGGTCCAATTAGTCAGTTTGGAGTTTATGGCTAACGGTGTATTGTGGCTAGCATACACAGAAGCTCAGCTGCAAGAGCGAACCATACAATACTCCCTCCTGATTTCATACTAGGAAGGTCAAGTTATGTCATTTTTTCTTTTTAGGCAAAAAGCAGTTTCAGGCGTGGTTCCAGCAGTGCTCAGCGTTGCACTTATATATATCTTCAGATATTACAGTAAGAACCACTCCAGGGAACACATCTAGAGAGCCCAAGACCAGATGACATCCCAATTTCTCTGTCAGGTAAACTTGCTCTAGTCTGTAGAATTACAGTGGTGCTAAACCAGTCAGCAACTGGATTAAAAAATATTTTGTAAGGAATGAAACATGTGTAAAGCTGGACACCCTGTTGCTGCTTATTAACAGAACTAAAAGCACCTTTTTTTAACTTACACACTAGCTGTCACTGACTAGAAGTGTAAATCTGAATTGTTCTGAGTTTTTAATATTGAGACAGCAATTGCTTAGCAACCAGAACTTTTCCTTTACACAAAAAGAGTTAGACAAATATGTAACTCATGTCAAGATCAATTCAGCAAGGAAAGAGAAAACTTATTAGTGGAGCAGGCAAATGGAGATGCCTTTGAGGGGAGAGAAATGGGATTAGTTAAAGGAGTGTATGTATACCAGTAAAGACTGAAAACCAGAGTAAAGAAGCAGATCTACCAAACAAGAAGCATGTGAGGACATTGACAATGGCATAGACAGGGTAAGGTGTTACTTTGGCAAATAACTGCAAGGTAAACTACATGCAAATGAACTGGCATTGGAAACAGGGAAGAGCTGAAGCCGAAAGTAATCCTTAGAGCACGTGCTGGGGACCATCTCCCTGAGGCAGCCAAATGCAGACTGAAGTCAGCGGGCAGCAGAGGGGTGTACGCTGGATGAGGATGAGCGCACCAGAATACAGATTAGTCAGAACAGCCAGCCCAGCAGCAACAGACTTGCCTTGCTGATGGAAGATAATGTAGGCAGAAGGTTGAAAGCTGATGTCCTCAGCACAGGGTGATATTAGTGAGTCTAAAAGAAAAAAAAAGAAAGACAAGAAAGGAAAAAAACAGCAATAAAAAGAGTGGGAACTGTAGTCAAACAAAATGCTCTTCTTTGGAAGTGGGTGCTCAGAGGGCCTTGAAAAATAAGCTGAACCAAGGCCAGCATGGAGACAGCATAAGTTGGCATAAGTAGTGCCTAGATGTTAATGTGCAGCTAATTGAGTTTCTCCAATTAGGCATATTCATATTTTGTGAAATAGAGGTGAATCCCTTACACTTTCTTTGGCCTGGACAAGTCCCTCTTAGTTAGATTTTTTGCTGCTGTGGATTTCTTTCGCACGTTTTGTTTTGCTGTATGCAAACTGCTGAGCAGAATGACATTTCCTACATAAAGCAGGAGAAAAAACAATTGAAATTAAGTCTATTCGAGATTCCAAGGAAAACATTTTGTCTTTGTATCAGAGAGTGTATTAGCCCCCAAATAATTGGTAGCTGAATCAAATAGTCAGTACCTGTGTCTTTAGCTTTTCATTCGACCTAACTTTAGCCTTTGAATTTAGCTGTGAGCTCTTACTGGCTCTCTTTATCCTCTCACTGTGATCAGAACAGAAGGAAACCTAACGGCTTTTCCAAAGTGGCTCCTCGCAATTGGTAGTGTGACCACCCTTTGTCAAGCCGCATAACCCTCATGTTCATTTGAGAATTAAACATCTTCTTTGCTGCTACTGTTGCCTATGGAAAGGAGATCTCAGAAGCAGAGTCATCAGGTGTGTGGCTGAGACCAATTGATTTCTTTCTCTGTCAGGATGCTGGTCAATCAGCTTCCACATGTGACAGAGGAAATGTCACCTTTGCACCAAGGTATCCTTCAGAGACAAGCTAGCGTGGGAATGTATTGCACTACAGCATATAAAAAACCCACCAGCTCTCAGATTTTAAACTCTGATTTCTAGCTGTACCTTTGCATCATCTGCAAGACATGGCTTTTTTGTTGCTTTCTCCTTTTTTTTTTCCTCTCAAGATTTGACACAAATTTTTCCCTGTTCCTTCTTACCATATACTTTATTTACTCCATTTTGCCATGTCCTTCACCACACTTGTCCCGCCTTTCCAGAGTTTCCATGTATGTTGCACTTCTTGGGTTGCCAGTTCTGAAGAAGACACAGTTTGGACTTCACTCCCTTCTGTGAGGCTGGTTTGGGCTCTGCTTAACATGCAGGCTGAACACTAGTAGCACTGCAGTAGCAGCAGAGCATTTGTGCAGCTCAACACTCAATAAAAGACGTATGGCCTGCTGTTGCCAAGGTCTGAGCAAACAACTAACTACAAATTTGGAAGCAGTAGTAAGCCCACTTGCCTGACATATCTGGCTTAGTTACATATGCTATTGGTAGTTCTTTAACCCTTCCAGATCATGGCTTTGTCCTTTATGCTGCATTTCATCTTGTGAAAAAATGACTTTTGCACTCTAAAAATTTTCTTTTTTTCCTATAATGAGTAAACTTTCTACCAAGAACGCCATTGGACAGTTCCTCAGGGTCAGTCAACTAAGGAGTGTCTTCAGTGAAGCAAGTATTTCCATGTGAATGTAGCTCTTCAAGGAACATCAAGCACACTGTTTTATTTTGCCTCTGGGAATCTGCACTGAGAGAGTGCTGTGACCAGCCATGGAGCTCTGGTCATGGATTGTCCTTACAAAGTGGTGTCTGGATACAGAGAAGTTGTGCTCTGAAGAACAAATCAGAACAATACACTGGGGAGAAAGGACTGATGGATTTCAGAAGGGGACTGCTCTCTCTACAGCTTTTGTACTCACCTGGCAGAACCTGAACTTTTGTCAGTGATGCCTGTAATGCAGAGATGTTAACAGATTTACAGAGGTACCTCTAGCTAGGATAATTTATAACGATCTTCAGACCTTTACACTCACAAGGCTCATGCTAGGACTTGTGCCGCTTCATTCATACCACTGTAGATTCAGAGAAGTAAGTTTTCTGCAGAAAGCATTGGTGGGATTTATGAGCAGAGACCAAGTCTTTATGTACTGCAAACCCTGCAATAAAGACTACATCTACTTGCATTGCTTTCCTTGCTTGAGAAAGAAAGCATCTTTAACTGCTTTCTTCTTGCGTTTATGAAATGTGATACAGCTAGTGAAGAAGTTGGACATCATTCTTTCTTTCTTTCTAATATTCTCAGACTGACAGAACAGTTTCTTCTAGTGAAGTTTAAGGGGATCAATAGTCATGGCTATAGCAGTGGTGTGGAGGCCTGCAGAAATAGTGACTGATAGAGGGACATCCCTCTTCCAGATAGAACAGAAAGAAAATGAGACACTTTGTGGATTTTCGTACTGGAAAAGCAGATTTCCACCATTTGTGCTCTTAAGTGGTGACATCGTGGTGCATCGTTGTTGCATTAGCTCTAAGTGTAGTGCCTCTGTTAACCTGCTGTGCAGCTTTGCTTCAGCGGCAGTATTTCATTAACCTTCCTGGTGTTATTCTTTCTGATCTCTCATTATAGTGATCACCGTGCAGATTGTTAACATTCTGCCTTTGCAAGTAGAGAACTCCTTTGCAATTATGTGAACTCCCTGGACTTGGTAATGGGAACAGCATGCCAATGTTAATTATAGTAAAGGCATTTGTGAAACATTTAATGACAACCTTCTCTGTATGTGTTGGCTTCCCAGTCAATCCTGAATTACAGATCTTAGCTAATATTAAGACAAATCTGTTTTTTAATATGGTGTCTTCACTTGACATTAAAGGATGACATTCGTTATTCCTAGCTAAAATGTGTGCTCAACTTGTCATGTAATTTACTCAGTAAATTTTGCAACATTTTCAGTTACATTATCTGAATAATTGCTTTTATTTGGTCAGCTTAGGTTACACAGAATAAGCCACTGCTAGGGAAAGGGAGGCTTCATGGTCAAGCTTTAAAAGCAGAAGATTAGTACTTTAAATCATCCTAATTTAAGAAAGATGTTGAATTTATTTTGTAAGAGGACTGCAGCTATAGCCTATGTACTTAATTGGGCTTAACTGTGCTTCAGAGAAGAGCATCCAATCCCTGGTTCCTTCATGTCCTAGGCAAAAAATGTGGTATGTGTAAGTTCCTTCCTTAGAACAGATGACATTAATTTCTGTATCTGTCAGCTTGATGGAAAGGAAAATATTTGTTTGCAAACTGATGTTGAAGGATTTTTTTAATTGGGAAGCTGACATCAATAATTGCTGCAGAATAAATTATCTGTGGAACAGTAGTCCACTGCTGTCAGCAGTGAGGACATGGTCCAGGCCACACCAGTTGATGAGGGGTTATGGAGAAATTATATGTATACCTTTATTTCAAAAGTTTTCTTTCCTTTTTCTTTCTTTCTTTCTTTTCTTTCTTTCTTTTTTTTTTTTTTCCTGGGAAAAATTATCTAAATTGGTAAAAGAATTAGAGATCATTGTGATGGTTTAGAAGACTGACAAATCAAACCACCTTTAAGCTTTCTAACAAAACATTACAAGGCTGATATTTCATTAGCAACTCACTTTGTGGAAATGGTTAGTCCATGGTTCTATGGTTTCCACTACTTCTAACTATGTATGCAAATCAATAGTCTTTAACATTCATATCCTAAATTAGCTGTGAGTGTGCAATAACAAGGAGCTGATGCCACATCTTTGTGATTCAGTCTTTGTGGCTGAGGACAAGGTTGAGATGACCACGCTTGAATGCTCCCCAACAAGAGATGTCAAAACTACAGCCTTGGTACTATTTGCCCCTACTTGCACCCTTCCCAAAAGGGAATCATCTGCTCCTGATGGTGCTTATCTTGCCATCAGTTTGCCAGCCATCCTTCCTGTTAGGCAGTATGTCCTGCATATTTTCAGTCCTTTGCAACTTGTTTTCTGTTCTTTGTCTTACAGATTCTATGACTGAGTTCCTGTTTACGTATTTTCTCATACCACCTAAGTAGTGGCCTAAGTACTAATTAAAACCTTTAAAAAAACACTTGTCTGTCTTTGCTCCTTTGATGATCATATTGCTTGATTATATAAAATGCTTAGATGGCAGGATGGTATTACAAAGGTCCTTATACTTGCTTACTGTTGTTGCTTACACTGTTTTAGTAGGTTTTTAGTTTGGGTATTTTTGTTGTTCTTGTTTTGTTTTATGGCAAGTTAATATAGGTATACTATAGGTATACATTTAGATATAGGTATAGGTATATGTATAGATGTAGGTGTAGGTATGGATTAGTGCCCTTATAATTTATTGACTGCCACAGACCTCAGATTTCATTCCACATTCCTTTAGTAGACTCTGCGTAAAGAACAAGGACTGTCTGAAATAATTTAAGCAGAACTGAACATGATGAGAAATCAGCAAAGGAGAAAGGAGGAGTCAGCAGACCCTGACATGTTTTCTTCCCAATCCTTTCATTTTACAGCAATGTCAGTTCAAAATAGTCATTGTTTATTATTACATTCTACAAAATAATGAGATCAGGTTAAAAAAAAAAAGAGATTCAAAAGCTGAGGTGTGGGGGAGGGGAGGAAGCTCTTTATCTCTTTAACTACCTTCTGTGCTGTTTGCATTTACATCAAATGTCAAGTTTTCCTCTGTGTATCCTAACATTGAACTTGTTTATTTATGAAAATGAAAGCGGAGATGCTACAGAGACTCATATGGCATTTGAAAGCCAGGATTTGAGAAATGCACCATGATATTGTGAGACTAGTAATCAATGGTCAGCCTTACTATTGTTCATTCAGTGGCATAAAACGTCAAGAGATGATAGACTGTAGCAAAATGTAAATCTGCTATTTTACTTAACCACAGATCAGAGAAACTTCAGTCCTGTTTTAATGAGTAAGGTACTGCAGCTAACTTTCATGTATCATGAGCGTTTCAAGACCACTAGCTCAAACATGTTCTTTTCCCATGTAAAGCTGATTCTGTGCAGCCTGGTGCTCATGCATTGCTCTACAGCGAGTGTAGGCTGCCATGAAATCAGCTTTACTTACAACCACCCATCTCTCAGTTTGCCCTCATGTGAGAAACAGCAAACCCGAAAATCACTCAGGGAATCAGATACATACATACACACATGCACACACACACATATAAACACATATACACACATGCACACACTATACGCTATACAGTTGTACAGTAGTGGGCAGCAGCCCTTTCTGTCTTCATTTGCTTTTAGTTCTGCTTTTAACTCTATGAGCTTTCTTTGCTAATGATGCATCTTTGCTAAGTAACAATGCATTTTTGCTAACTAACGATGCATCTGTTTCCATTAGCAGCTGTGGAAACCTTGAAGTTTGTTTTTATTTGCTGGCCTTCTGCCGCCCACGGATCTTTCTCCAGTGCCTGCAGTTATTGTCGTATTCCTGCTCCTGCTAGGCCTGCTGACATAATAGTGTCTGATTACTTTTATCATGGAGAAATTGTGAAATCTATTCTAGGGCCTTCATTTGGTCTGGTCATATCTCTTCATTTTCCTTGTTGAGAAATTAAGCCTATTGCTGTATAGCTGCTTCTTTCCACCTTTATATTGTCCCCCCCTCCAAAGTTGTCTCTTTCAGTTTCTCATGAGTTTGTGTCACCTTGTGGAGATTCCTCCCTGAATTAATCAGATTCTGGCTCCTTAGCTCACTCTCCTTCTCTGTCCTGGATGGTGGTATGACCATCCCAGAAGTACAGTGCTTGGGCTCACAGCAGAGATCTAAATATAGAAATAAATACACTCAACAGTGTATGCATTTTTATTCAAAATTATTGTTTTATATAACTTAATAATCTCCTCTCTGTCCAGTTCTCCAGACCTCTCTGATGGTTCTATTTTCATCCCTTTCCCTTGATAAATTCATGTTACCATCCAAACCAATATTCCTTCATAAGTTATTACTCAATAACTCATCTACCTTTCCTTTTCTTAGGTCTGGAAAGGATATTATATTGCTAATTACCTTCTATGGTAGTATTGGAAAATATTTTCTCACAAATATCAATCTTTTCATGGGAAGAGAGGAAGGTAATGGTACAATTATAATCTCACCTTATTTTTTGATATCACATCAGAATGATGCCTATTTACTACTTTCAGGCATCCCATTTGCTCTGAGAAAACTTCATCATGTTACTTTATTGAACTGCTTCTGCGCTTACCAGGATTGTAGCCCCCAAATCATTCAGTGTTTATGTTTCCAGCTGCTTGCGCAAATGACAAGGAATGTCCTCTAACAACGCTGGGGTACAAAGTTAACTTCCACAGTTCATCTGAGAGGTCACGTTACTTCCTTTACTTCCCATCTTCCTCCTCTTCTTCCACTTGGAAATATTTTACAGGACCATTTTTCCCCCCCCTCCCCCAGGCTAGGGTATAACGCTGCTTAAGGCTGAGTGGTAAACATGTACTTCACAGAAAACTTGTTCCTCATTTTAATTACACTTCATTGCATCTTCCAAAATACTTAGCACAAGATGATGGGGTTTGTACCCTGCTTGATACAAACCATGAGGAAAATGAATTATGTAGCTGGTCAGTTCCACCATTATTAGAAAGAGCTCCTCTATACTCATTGATCCCCATGGTACAAATCAGGTCTTCAGGGCTACCACCACTGAAATGCAAATACCTATTGAAATGCAGATGAGCAGCCACCCAAATGCTGAGCAACCCTTGCATGACAGTCAGGAATCAGTGTCTTATCTTGTAATTGCATGTAGGATGTGTGCATTTTCCTAACCTTTCCTAAACAACGGAGACATTTTTCATTTCAGTTTTGAATGGAATCTGTCAAATATGCTTTTCCTAGCAAAGAAAGTGGGATTTAAACATAATTGTCCACACTATAGAATGCCAACTGGCATAGAAGGGTTATCTTGTTCAATTGGAGGCCTTTCTCACAGGAGCTCTGTTAAGCATGTTCTTGTCTCATTTGATGCATCATGTGGCTACTTTGCAGTGCCTTGGGCCTCAGAGCTCAGGAGGCTGGGCCATCCTTCACAAGTGTCTGTAGTATTTTCATTGCCCCAATTAGTAGATGGTGGTCTTTATGCTTCCATAATTTATGAACTGCTTAATCTGTTCTGTGCTTATACAAATGCTCATCAGGAATCTCTACAGGCTGTGCAAACGCTTATTAGTCATAATTGCTCCAGGAAACCATGTGTCAGCAAGTGCCCTAGGAAGTGACTTGCTTGACTTTTTAATTTAACAGGAAGGAGGATGAGCAATAATACAGAGAGTAGCTACAGGTTTGCACATCTTTCCTTGGCTTCATGTATGTGGTTCTAGGTCCTCCGTGGGGGTGTTTAGTCACACATGATGAATATTTCTAAGGCACATTCCATGAAGACCGTGTTGTGTGGTTTGTTAGCTATAGGTTTATGTGGGCTGAGGGATTTTTTGCGATTTGTAGTCCCATTACTGCATGGGGTTGGAGTTTAAAACAGTTCCTATCATTAGCATGCCTAAAGCTAACACCATATTCAAATAAGCATGCAGGCCATCAAATAGACTGTGTGAGCAGTGACTGTAACTTCATCCTGGAACTCATGAAATAGCATAAACATATGCTGAAGAAACTCAACAATGACAAAAGCAGATGCGGATTAGCAACAGAGAACAACATGAAGTCCTCGTTGTTTAAGGCTACCTTTTTTCCCCCCTCATGTTAGGTGCAGTTAATCCAAACTTACTTTCTTTTCTGTAGTTCCATGAAGAATACTGAAACAGTGCACACAGGTAATGTGTATTTAAAAAAAAGCAAACAATTGAAACACTATTGACTTTGAATGTATGGAATATAAAGGTCCCACATTCTTCGGTGATATTTGTTTATTAATACTTCTCTTCTGCTTTCACTGTTGCTTTGATCAAAATGAAAAATCTTGATGTGGGCAGATTTTGGAAGAGTTCACTGTTTTAAGTTACACACTCATGGATGTAGTATTGAGGTCAAGTGGATAGCACATGCAAAATAAAGATTTTGCTCCTCGCATAGCCATTGGACTTGTCATTAAGTGTGTCCACACTCTGCTCTTTCCCCTCTCTACTTCAGTTTCCCCATGAATAAAACAAAGTAGTTGTAGTCCTGTTCTAGAGCACTTCCAAATCCATTGGAAAGGCACACTGATTTTGTTATAGATATTGCGTATTTGCATACTGCCACAAAGATTCTATTTTCTCCTTCTTTTTTCTCCCTTGTCCCCAGCTGGTTCAGGCTGACTCCTTTATCTCTGGAAGTTACTATGGTCTTAAGAATCTTTCTAACACTTTGGTCCATTTATGAAAAATCATTTTTAAGAGCTGCAACAGTCTGCATGTCCTAGTTGATAAGTATGCTTGTAATTCAGCTCTGCCATTATCTTACCTACAGGAGAAGGTTTGCCTGTGAACACGTATGGTTCCATGTCTCATAAACTGATCTTTATGATTATACTAATCAATGAGACTTATTTTTCTCCTTTCTATGAAAGAGTATGTTTTAGTTGCAGATGTGCTAATAAGGTTCCTTTTGAACAATATGATACTCTTTTTGAATGGATCTTTGCATCTTTCAACTAAAAGATGAAGATCTGCTAAAAAATGATTGATTAAAACCCTACAGTAATGTATTTGATTTTCCATGAACCATTAATAAGTATTTCTGATGTGCAGGTATGAGATATAAAGCCTCAGCTTTCCTTCTAGAAACTAATAAATATTACTGTTTATCTTCAAACTTATTGATTCTTTCTTTTTTAATATAAATTGTTTTTAAAATCTGGCAAAATGATCAGTGCTAATAATGGGTGTTTCTCTTCCAATTTTCCCTTTGTTTAGTGATCCCGTCAAGTTCCCATTCAATAGCTTTTTTAATGGGATTGAGGACTAATTTAGACAATTCAAGTAATTCTATGTGTGATTTACATAAATTTCCTACAGGAACTTATAAAGAGAAAAGGAAGTCTATGTATGTCAGTTCAGTAGTGGTATGTTCCTAGATAGACATCATGACTTAAAGTTTTACGTGCACTCTTACACTGATATTGCAACAGATACCTTTGGGAAAAAATAAAGCAAAGTCTCTTCTATCAGTCTCTATTTAATGTAAAGTAGAATTAACAGGGTGAGAATTCTAGTGATCTCTTTCTAAAGCCTTGTTAAGGTGTTCTTAGAGTAATGGAGCTAAAATTTGGCTTTACATTCCTAATTTCCATACATTCATTGTCAGTTTCATTGACTCTGAAGATCATTGACTCTGAAGATAGCAGAGATGTGCACATGGTACATTATAGACCCATTTGTGGATGCTGTAGGCTCAGATTCTCCGAAGCTTTTAGCTTTTTAAAGCTTCAGACAATGCTCAAAGGAGTCTAAATGACTTTCAGAAACTAAACCTCTCTCCTTTTCTTCTCAGCATTGGTACTGGTGTGCACCACAGACCTTTAGTAAATGTATTCTTTTATAATGGAGCTCCAAGCTTAACCTCTCTAATCCTGTTTACAGTGATGTACATGTCTCTTCTGCACAGCGTCATTTATTAATCTTAGTTCTTTATTATCTGACCTTCTTTTTCTGTTTTAGCTTACAAACACATGGACATATATTGGAAATGTCTTTTTTTCTCTACATTGCTTTCCTGTCTAGTTGTCTTTTTTTATCATGTGGGGTGTCCTTTTTCACTTCTGATGATTTGCTCGTTTCGTGTATTTTATTCTAAGTGCTGCTACTCATGCTTTCTTAAGTATTTTTCTTAAATGTGTAAGTTTTATAATGCAATACTCTCATTCACCTTCTTTCATGAAACCCTTCATTAGCATGAAGGGAGTCATAAGTAACTGCATCCTTTCTGGTTTGTAGAAGATTTGGGAAACTGAAGTCCCATTCACTGCTCAGCTACAAATGTTATTTATAGTGCTTGATAAGTCTCCTAAGATCCAGAGCTTAAGTTAATGATAAAGCAACTAGAGTTGCTTATTCATGTCACAGAAATTTGGAGAAGAAAAGAAACACTGCAAATATTGATGAATTCAGTGCAATGACAATGTGCATCTCTAAGTTATCCAGACAGATGGACATCCATAATAAAGTTCCCTTTTTTCCAATAAGGTTTTCATTTGCTTTGCCCATGCTTTGTATAGCCACAGTTCACATTTCTGCTGACTGAAGGAATTATCTTGGCAACTTTTCTTGAAGAAGTTGCCTTTGGAGGCAGAAAAGGGGTTTTGCTGTCCCTGAGAACTGTGTCAACTGCTTCTCCAGGTTTTCAGTGCTCAGATAGCCTGACAAGAGGTGGTTATGCCTTCACGGAGCAAAAGGCACACAACAAACACAGATCTTGTGCTTCCAAATGGACAGTAATTTTGGTGGGATATACTGTAGAAGTGAAGACAAAAACCCTTTTGAGAAGTAAGGAGAAGGGCTAATGCAAAATTCTCTCAGGGTCTCCACAGTTCCTGTTTTCATCTCTATAAAACATGGAGAATTATTGTTAAACAAGGATGAATTAACTTAATTTTTTTTCCTAAATGAGAGGCACTGTACAAAGGCAAGTTCATTGTCATTTCATGGCTCATCAAAAAGTAAAGAAACCTTCTAAGCTGTGATTCAAAGCAGAATGTAGTGAAGAATGTAGTGAAGTTTACAAAGTGGCAGTGTATTCTAACATGTCAGTTAAGAATATTTATTAAATCAGGTAAAATTTTTGCCTGTTTTTAGAGTTATTAACAGTTTAATAACTACAGCATTTTACTTCAAATTTTAATTTTACAAACTTTCACTGCTAGTTAATTCTTCATTAACTACATTAGAGACCCTTTCAGAGGGAGAACAAAGGTAAGCATAGGAATATTTGGCTGAACAGGTTCCTCCAAAAAAAGCTCAGAGAGGCTAAGGTTATCAGGGTGAAAACAGAAGCTAAGATTGTGTTTGGTTGTCTAATTAGGAATTACTCAGTTCTGCAGTCCTGTTTGTATGAGCTGTTGTAAAAGATTTTTATACTGTTTTCCCTCTCCCTGTGTTTATTGACTTGATTAACAAGGTCTTTCTTCTAAGAATAATAACCATGATCTCACAAAGGGATAACAAATTGTTGGGGTTTTTGTTCCTTAACAATTAAAAAGGAGAATAATTACATCCATAGAAATGCCCGATGTAAAATCCAAATAAAAATAAACTTAAACTTAAGGGAGGTATAGGTGCAGAGTACTGCCAAGAATCCTAGCAAACAAAATCACATACTCTGTAAAAAAATCAGTAATCATACTACAAAAGTCAGTGAGCAGAAAAAACAGGGTCCAGGAGAGACCATTAATACAAAAGTGCTGCACAGAACTGTAGACTTTCAAGCTTCCTACACTTCATGGTCAACATCATTCTTTGAACTATAATATTTGATTCAGAAATATTAAAAAAAAAAAAAAAGAAGAAACCCCTTCCCCAACTCCAAAACACATTTGGAGGAGAGGAATGAAAATTATAAGGGATCTGGGAAATACGACCTATAAAGAGCAATGAAATGAGCTGAAAGTTTTCAGATTATAGAGGAAAAGCTAGAGGTTGGAAAAAAAGGGCGTAATAGCAGTCATGACACACTTAAAAGGCTATTTAAAAAAGGAAGGGAGGCTATTCTATGTGGGATAAGGGAAAAGAAAGTTTAAATTGCAATAAGGGACATTTAAACTACACCTTAGGACATAAGAGTCTCCGTGGTAAGAAGTGATGAAGTACTGAAATAAAAGGGTATATCAGCTCCATCACAGGAAACGCTCTCAGGTCTCACAGCCACCTCTCTGGAATGACTGGGATATAGCTCATCCTGCCCAGGGGCATGGACACTAGATTGGATGAAATCTGGAAGTCCTTGCCAGTCCTCTGGTCACTAACCAGAATTAGATCAGTATGTCTTCACCCAAGATTACTTGCTGAGGATGTACAGCAGCTATCTTCTCCCAGGCAAAGACTTCCCAGGAATTTTGCACTGGCCAAGGGAATAGGGAGTTCTGTAATTCTCTGCTCTTCACCAGCCGCAAAGAAGTCTCCATGAGTGCCTTTCAAGTGTGAGATTCACATTTCACTTTTCAAAATGTGTCATATGTACCAACACTTAAGGAGCAAAAGCATCTTCATACCGTGTTAGATCCAGAATCTACCTATATTGTAAAGGGAAATATTAATCTGTGTATTCAGAAGAAAAATACTGAACAGTTATCCTGTTAAACCTTTGTGATGCTCATAAAAAAACCCCAAACCAAAGCCTTCTGTAGTATTACCTTCAGGCTTTTTAGTCATTCAAGAATATTGGGCAATAGTTTTTGGAGAAAAGACCCATACCAATTTAAAATGTGTCTGCATGCTATAGTTGCCCTCTGGTGATACCTGACTATCAGCAAAATTTAAATTCAGAGCTCAGAGATATCACAGCCATGGGTGTAACACTCTCTAATGTTTTCTAAAAGATATAACAAAATGAGACTGATAAAGAAGTGGAACTTCCATTCTTTCAGAAAATTAGATATTTCTGAAAATTATGTTTTATACATATGATATTGAAGTGATTGATATAATGCTTGATCATGTATAATTGATAATTAATATGAAGTACTGAAAAGTAGCACTGTGTCATTTCAATATAAAGCTGCTCTTATCAGGGGTTTTGTGAAATCTCTTGACACCCAGGCACCCAGGCTCTGGTTATGTCTTTTTCAACTTCTCTTGAAAACTAAAAAAAACCCTCCTACTCTATCTTACCTGATATGAAACACAGAGGTCTGAAAGCTCCAATATCTCATATTCAAGATTACGTTACCACTACACAAGTGCTAATCCCATTTAGTTTTTGAGATGATGACATTCACACTGAACAAATAAATACTTAGGTTATTGCTGGAGTAACACAGCACCTTGATTGCTATATTTGGATTTGTGGGTTAGAGCACTTGATGTAAATCTTTCAGAGATACTGTATGCTGCAACTCAGATAGGTTAAACGCTTCCAAATTTCCTCATTCAACTTGGTCACAAAGCTGTCATGAAGGAAACATGATACTCTGCAACACCCAAATCATATTACAGTAAAATTGATTGCTGACTTCAGTGGAGCACAGCATTGCTCCTTGGAGTAGTTCTAGTGATTATGTGATATTCTTTCTTTTTTTTTTCATAGACGTTAAGGAAATAACTGCACTTTGATTAGCACACAAGCAACAGAAAAACATAAGAAAGTAAAGGCGGGCTTCTGAGAGGGCTTCATATATACTCCTGTTGGAAGGGAGTGAAACCTAGTGAAAAGGTGGAGTACTGCTGGAAGGTGGAAGACACAAGAGAATTTGAGTTCAAACTGAAAACATGCTATGTTCAATCTACCTGAGCATTTTACATGAGCTGGAATGTAACTCCATACAGAGGTGATGTCTAGTGAAGTTTGAATATTGGTCTTTCAGATGATTTTGTATTACGTTTTCATTGATGATTCAGTCACAACATGGTGAAGGTATTGGGAAATTTCTAAAGGATTTATAATTGAAAGGCATTGTTGGCGCATAGGAGTATCTCCATGCTCTACAGGTAGAAGTGAATGGTGATCAAGGTAACTGGTAAATGGAGTAAAAACAGGTTGAAACCGTAGAGTGTAAAATATGAAGTCTGTGCAGCTGATGTCCAATGCAAATAGATGATTTTTAGAGAATCTAGATGTGAAAATAACCAAGAGGAAAGACATTGTGAGACATAGTCCCCAAGGTCACTTCTAGTTCAACATTTACTGAGAGTCTCAGAAGAGTAGGTGTGCAGAGAGATACTCTTAGCTTCCAGACAGAGGGTCTGAGGGAGTGTCAGTCTGAGGCACTATACAGAAGCGGGAAAGATGAACTTTAAAATCTGTGTGTAAACGGGAGAAGCAGTGCTTTAAAAGATTTAAGTGGCTAAGCTCAGGCATAGTACATGTGTAGCCTACAAAAATTGTCTGAGACTTTTAGTTGAAAGGTAAGCTGCTCAAGGTTAATAAGCCTGTCTCCAGGAATGGAAAATAATTTTAAACCAATTGTGTTGGTTTAAAATGTGTAAATTTAAACTAATTGTGTTCCTTTGCTGCAGAAAGGCCAAAATGACATCTGACAAGGCCTTTGTAACTGAGACCTTTATCCATTAAAAACTCTATATAACCACCTTGCAAAACTTTCTGGAGTAAATCAATAGGAAGTGTATGTTTTCTCCAAAACTAAAGCTTCTTTGTCTAGGTATAAGACTATTTTAAAAAATAATTTGAAAATAATGCTTACAATTGCTGCTTTTGGGATTGAACAGAGGCAGCTGTGGACATTTGGCCACACATTCCTTGAAGCAGGCGTTAAATTTCCAACTAGGAGTGATTATCCTACACACAACAATTTTCACACAGCATACTTTTACTTGAAGGCACTATGGAGAGAAGCAGCAGGTCTCCGTTCTGTAGAATGTTCCTTCCCTTGTTGCTTTGCAAGAGTTCATGCAGTCATGCTTGTCATTGCTCACTGATGCATATTTTAAGAAGAGAGAGGGGTTTTGTAAGTATAGCTCATACTTGTTCAGAAGAATTGATCTGTAGCCCGTAACTTTTGAGTTTGAGAATATTCATTTAAGAGGTGTAGGATTATATCAAGAAGCTTGTTTCAGTTCCATTAATGACAACTTTCTTGTGACAGTTGTGTTTATTTGCCTTTTTCTATAGATAGGCTTTTATGTTGTTCAGGTAGTAGTCTCCAAGCACATAACTGCTGTGCTGCTTCTTCCGCAGTAAAAATTTTACTATATTGTTTTTTCAACTGCTCTGTGTATGGCCAAAATATAAAATAGCTGAAATTATGAAGAGGTCAGAGCTAGCAAAGGTCTGTCCTTCAATTTCAACTTTTCTGGTTATAAATTGGTAGATCAAATCAGGAAAACAACTGGTGCAGTGTATAGAGATTTCTCATCTGGTTTTCAGTTTCATAATTTTGTCAAAATAGAATAATTATATCCTATGTACTTGGTATTTACCTGGACTCACTCTGTGCAGAGTTACTGAATAGAGGAGCTTCGCAATTTCAGCTGCATAAAGCTCTTCTGGCAATCCTTACCCTGCAACAAGAGAAAGATTAGCAAGCATCTGCTGCTGAATAAAATATGCCCCAGTTAATAAAATGAAAATATACTGATGAATAAAAAAATACAATACAGTGAATAAAATGTGTCACCAAATAAAATATGGTGAATAAAATACAAGCTCAACAGTTCCTTTCTTTGTATTGGAACCAAAAAATTAGTCCTTAGCTTCTTTGTGATACCCACTATTACATTTTGTATTTAGAACATTTGCTTGAAAATGGTGAGAATAGTTTTGGTTTGATCCTGCTTTTGTTTTCAGGTTTTTTTTTTCTACATGCATTTTTTTCTGGGTCTTTATCAAATAAACCTCAAGGGACTTCAAGTATTCATCTTCAGACACTTAAAGGAACACCATGAGCAGACATTGGAGCAGGGAGTTGAATACATCTCAATTCACAATACATCACACATCTCAACTCCATTGACACGTGTGTGGTTTCAGTGTTGCAGTAACTCGTGCTCTTTCTCAGTCAGTAATGCTGGGCAACCTTAACTGGAGCTTTGAAGACTGTCTCCATCCCAAGGTGGTATGTAGTTAAGGCTTTAGACAGCTTTCTGGATAGACTGGACAAAAGGACTTGGATCCACTCAGGTCTGAACCCAGTTAAGCTGACAATAGTCACATTTCTGTTTTTACTGCTAGTTTTGTGTCTTCCTATATTTTAATGAAGGAAACTGCTACTAATGCCCTTTCCATATGCTGGTAGATGTGGTTAGAAATCTTTCAGGGTAGGCAAGCTACAGACGTGACAAAGCTGGTCCATGTCCAGCTGGATCCTAAAGATGGTGATCATTGCCCCTGCTAAGACTAATACATTTATGTGCAGGGAGTAGGGAACTTCTTTTTTCAAAATGGGTATATAACTCCTATGCCAAGGTGTTAAACATCCTGATTTGTATTTAGGATTTTAGCCTTTTTGGAGATTTAACCTGAGGGCCTCTCCTTCTCTTTTGGCTTTTGTTTCTTCTAGGGGAAACCACAATCCCTCTGGTACTTCTAGTTATTTAAATTTGGTATGTCCAAATAGAGTTTAACTCTTCCTTGAACTGACAGCTTATTAAGTGGAAACTTCATTTATTTTTTCAGGAAAAGCACAATGACACTATGCCTTTTTGTAAATGTCTTTTGAGGTAAAGTTTGCGCATCTTTTTGCAAACATATTATTTGCTGGAATACATGTCCTCCACCCAAATAGGAGAGTACTTTCTATTATTGTGTGAATTACAATTGATGAAGAGTTGGAAGAATACTCTGGATGGAGGAAGACATAACCACAACTGTGGAGGATGTTATCACAGTCCTCCGGGCTCTCGTAGCTAGCCAGGTAATGCGGCAGCCTAGGAGAAGTGATGTGCAATAAAGAATGGGCATGGCGTGTGTCCAGCTCCTAGTAGAGTTGGCATACATGATGACTCAGCCTGTTCTTTGGGTGATGCCTGTAACAAAGCTGCAGCTAGGTCCCCCTTTTTACTCTTGTTTTAGGGTCCTAGCTGCTGCCAAATTGTTAGACTACATGTTCACGCAACAAACTTAAAGCACGGACATCTCATAATAAGGGTTCAGCCTCAATACTTTTTTCAAAATGCAGTTGAACAATCTAGGGTATTCTAATAGAAGAAACTAAATTTTACAAGCTTTGTGAGAGTAGTGGGAAAGAAATCCAGAAATATTAACTTCTATTTCCTCAATCCTGCCTTTCACATTTCTCTGAGAAAAAAAGCTGCATTTTGTAAAAATCTTACAAAGGGATCAAGGTGCAGTGTGACTCCATATTGAAGATGTATACCTCCTGTCTGAATGTGGGATGTGTTTACAGGACAGCAATGTTTATTCTGCAGAAGAAGCTGAATCATGTCCCTGTTTGTTTAAACCTAACAGAATGGTTGGTATATATCGCTTTCTCAATTTGTGTTTCCAGATAACCATGGATACTTTTATAAAAGAAGCTCACGGTGTGTAAGGTTCTTCCCCTAAAACACTGGTTTAATGTTAGCAATGAAAGAAAAAGAAATCCAGGGAAGTTCTGGACTCACTGACTATGTAAAATGAAGGCCTGAGTTGTGCATTATTCTTTAACTCAGACAACTCTTCAGTTGCCATTACTTCTCTACCTTTTCTTCATTACAATTTTGGCCAGGAAACATATTTCCAAATACATCAATGAATGGGGAAGATGTTGCCAAACGCATGCCCATGGATTTTCAGCCAGCTCATAATTTCTTTTCTCCACTTTCTTTTTCCTGAACGGGAGTATTATTACTGTTGTTGTTGTTGCTGTTGCTGTTATTTTGTTTCGAAGGATTGTAAACCTGTATCTGGGCACACCTGGCCAAAAGATTCAACACTGCAAGTTTTCCATATATGTAATTTCATCTTAAAGATTTGTGCTGCTTGGAAATTTCCTATTACTTAACTGAATTCTGCTTTAACTGCCTTTGTAAGAATTTTGGAGGATAAACCCCTCTAGCAAATAATTTCAGCTCCAAGTGTGTTATTGCAGTTTTAGCAACTTATATGAGGCTCTGTGGCAGCTAAAGCTGACAAATTATGAATGTAAATGCATGGCACAGATGATCTCTGAATGCAGAAACTTCAGATGCCTCTGAATGAAACTAAGCCAAATGTAGTAGTCATGCTGTTTTCCCTACTATGGAGTATCTTTGCCAACAGTCTGGCTAACCGGGTAGAGGAGAGCCTTAAACTAGAAATAGCAGGAGAGGGAGTGATTCCATAAAGAACATGTAAAGAATTTGGGAATAGGATGGGTGAGCCAAGTGTCCAGAGTGATGGGAAAAGAAAAGACATAGCAATCAACAAAACAGAGCTGAAGTAGAAGCCCTTCAAGCACAGGCACTTAAAGAAGGAGTTACCTGCAGAATAGCCTTATGGGGAAGGCTCTCAAGCTTCTTCTGGGGAAACAGCGTGCTTGGGTGTCTGTCTGAAATGCCCCTGCACAAGTGCAGCCAGCACAGTGAATGAACAGAAGAAGTAAGAAGTCTTTGTGCAGTTACAGGGCCTTGACCTCACTGAGATCACAGGGACATGGGGTGAAAGCTCTGAAGTCCTGTGGTGGAAGGTTACAGGCTTCTTTGGAAGGACAGTGTGGGAAGGTGACTAAGGGGAGCGACCCTTTATGTGAGAGAGCAGCAGAACCACGTGGAGCTCTGCCTTGGGATGGGTCAGGACTCAGTTGAGAGCTTTTGGGTGAAGGTTATTGGGCACACCAATGCGAACGCTATTGTAGACTTCTTGCTCAGGTAGAAGTACATGGAGTTTTCTTCAAATAACTGTAAGAAGCCTCCTCTTCACAGGCCCTGGTCCTCTTGGTGGAGTTTAACAACCCCTATATCTGCTGAAAGGACAATACAGCAGGGCTCAAGCAAAAATACTGACATTTGAAATCTAAATTGTCTGTTTAATAGAAAACAAATCTCAATAGCAACAGTATAGTTAAAAACCATTATAAGGAAAAGTCTCTTAGAATGTAGCCCTTTTCTCTGATGCTTTGCTTTCCTTTCAAATGCTCCCCAGGATACAGACATCCATGGGTGCAATGTGAAGTAGGGGCTGTGGTAAGCTGTCAGCATCCTAGGTTCCTCATTGTGATTTAATGATGGGGACTTCTTTATTCTCAGTCTTGGGTCCACTAGGGTTTATTTTTTATCTGTTCTTAGCAAAATCTGCTTGGACTTTTTTTCTTTGGTCGGTTGGTTTGTTTTGTATCTTTTTCTGTTGGTTCTCAGTTGTTCAGTCTTTCTGTTTCTGTTTGTCATTTACAAAACTGGCTTTTCCTGAAAAACATGAGGCTGTACCCCTTTGGTGACCACTGCGATCTGCGCTCAAAGGCTGGGTCCTTTGGTCCTATCTCTGCACTCTGCCACACAATGTTTAATCTACAGTCACGGACAGTTTAGTCCACCCAGAACAACTTCTTATTATCATTATAAATCAAGTAACAACTAAACCAAGCCTAGTTCATAGATACCTGACTGCTTGACAGCTGCTGTCTCAGCTAAAAAAGCTAAAACAGCTCAGGTCAAGACAAGGCCAGTGGTGTCCTGAGACCCTGCCCCAGCAGTACAAACCTTAGTCATGCCAAAACTCATGTTTACTAGGCTGGAACAAGAGAGGTAGTTTTGTCTCCAATTTTACATGCATAACGAAACAGAGACATGGAAATAACTCAATCTGAACTGGAAGGCACATCTTTTATAAGTCCTGGGTCAGAACAAGGGAGAACAGTCTTGTGAGACATCTCCTTCAGCAGTTTACTTGGATCTGCTTTTTTTACAAGAGGAAAAAAATAGCATCCTCCACATCCACAATAAATGTCATTTTCCATTATTTTAATTATTAGTGTACTTGCCTTCTATGAAGCTTTGTGAAGTCATGGGGAAATATTGCACAATAACACCTGTTTATTTCTAAATATAGTGACAGCTCTGAAGACTAAAAGAAAATTATTGAATGAGAAACTTCTTTCAAGCTGTGGCAAATATCTAAATTCAAATCTAGCTCCTGCAAATTTAATCTTCCCAGCCTCTCACAGCCTTGTTCATTGTTAATTACCTGAATCCATTTAAGCTGCTCCTTACCCAGAAGTTATGTCCTACTCTTATTGAAAAGCAAGCTTAGTATTACTGCCATTTCAGTAACATCAGCTGAAAGTTGGAAACTTCATTGTCTTTGTAATCGTGGAAGCTTATGTTCACACCTCCATTCTCAGGATTTGCCCAAGGATCTGTGTTTTTTTCTGACTACTGACGAGAAGTGAAATAGTAGGCTTTTGGTATGCCGATTTCCTAGAGAGGATAAACAGTTAGCAGTTGGCTTACTCTTTTTTGGAGAGAATTTACTGAAGTTACTGAATTGTTAAGCCCTTTCTGTGTTGTGCTGATGAGCTGCTTACTCTGTAAAGTCATGGGATCATAGCATAATTCAGGTTAGAAGGATCCTTGGGAAGGTTGTCTTTCAGCTACCTGCTCAAAGCAGCGTCAGATGCTGGTGCTGATCAAACCAGGTTGCTCAAGGTTTTGTGTAATCACCCCTTGAAAATCTCTCAGGTTGAGCAACCTGCTCTACTGCCTGCCGGTCCTCATGGCAGAAAGGTGTCTCCTTATGTCCAACCTGAGTGTCTCTAGTTTCAGCTGATGCTGCTGTCCCTTGCCCTCCTGACAGGTACCATTGTGAAGAGACGATCCCTGCCCCCTCAATCCCTGCCGCATATGTGGCGGGGTGCTGTTAGGTGCCCCAAAGCCACCTCTGCTCCAGGCTGAACCAGACCCAATCTCGCAGCCCCCTCCTTGCAGGGCAAGTGGTCCAAGTCTGCCATCCCTGTGGCCTCCTCTGATCTCTTCTGGTTGCTTGACGTCTCTTCTCTCCAACACCCCAGATGGGAAGTGGTGCCTGGATGAGGCCTGATGGGTGCTGAGCATAGGACATCACCCCTGCCCACCCCTGGGTCCTTGCCCTGAGCCCTGCTCACACTGCCTCAGGCCCTGCCTTTGCATGCATCAACTGGTACCCCTGCAATGTCCACACACCTCTTCCCCTATTACAGGTCACTGACAGAGATGTTAAACAGGACAGACCTCAGTATAGAACCTGGTGGTCTGCCCTTGTTATTGCTCCCAGGTAAATACAACCCATTAACTTCTACCCTGTAAGCCTCTTTCATCCAATCAATTTTCACCTGTCTGGTTGCCCAGTCATCCAGACTATAACATCCTAATTTAGATACAAGACATTGTATTATTTAGCAGTGTTGACAGCCTTGCTAAAGCCAGGGTAAATAATATCCACTGCTCTCCCTCCATCACGTTGCACAAGCATTATTAACCTTTGGTAAATTCAAGCTGACTGTTCTCAATCTGCTTCTACTCCTTCACATTCCTAGAAATATGCTTCAGGAGGACTCAGTCCATGATTTTACCAAGGGTCAATGTGAGGCTCGTTGGCCTGTAGTTCTTCGGATCATCTCTTTCACCTTTTTTGAAGGCGGTACGGTTAACTGTCCTTCCCTGGTCTTTGGAAATCTCTCCCAACCTCCATGACCTTTCAAACATGCTAAGAATGGCATTGCAAAGACATCAGCCAGATCTCAGCACAGTGGGTGTGGCCTATTGGGACACAAGGACTTGTGTATGTTGAGTTCTCACAAGCAATGCCTGACCTCACCCTCATCCACTTCTGGTCTTTCTCCTCCCCCTTGAACCTTTTCACTAAGCACAGAGGCTGGGATAGCTCAGCTCCACCTGTGTCTGTTGTCACTAAAACAGTCACCCCTTTTAGCAATGGGCCCATGTTTTTCCTTGTTCACGCTTTTATTATTGACAAAGTAACAGACACTCTTCTTGTTGCCCTTGACATGCACTGCAAGGCTCCAGCTGAGCTATGGCTTTCCTGACACAATCCCCGCATTCTTGGGCAATGAGAATTCCCTCTTTGTAGCCTGTCCCTGCTTCCTTCAGTGCTTTTTTGAACTGGAACTCTGCCATGAGTCTTCTGCTTAACCAGGCTGATGTCTTAATGTATTTACTTGTTTTCCTGAGCATAAGGATGAACTGTTCACGTGCCTGGAGGATGCCTTAAAAGCCTGCTAACTTTCCTGAGCTCTTTGCCTTTCAGTGCTGCTCCCATGGGACCCCACCTGGTAAGTTTTCTGAGCAAAGCTAACACTGCTCACCTGAGGTCCTGGATCCATACTCAATTTCTTGCCTTCCATGATCCTCACAGGATACTAAACATCTCTATATCAGGCTCCCTTCAGTCAAGGTTGCTGTTGATTATTACCGCTCTGGCCTCTTCTTCCTTGTTAGCGAGCAGCAGATCCAGGGCTACATCACCCCAGGCTGGTCCATCCAGCAGCTGTCTTCAGCTGAATTCAGCTGAATCTCTAAAGAGATTCAGAGATCTCTTGGATGGCTCATGTCCTGCCATGTTTCCCTTGCAACTGATGTCAGGAAGGTTGAAGATCCCCAGGAGAACCAGGGACAGTGATCAGAGGCTTCATCACATTGTTTAAAGAAGCTTCATCTGCTTCTCCCCCCTCAAGGTGGTTGGTAACAGCCCCCTGAATGTCACCCATCTTCCTTCTCTCTTCTCTGGCTCTCACCCACTTGCTTTGGCCTGCATGTTGCACATCCTATAGCAGACCTGTTACGTTAAAGGGTAAAGAATTTTGGCAGAAAATAAAACCCCTTGCATACCAGCTTATCCTCAGATATCAGAGGGGCTGGGGGCAGCTAGGCTTAGATTCTGAGTGATGCCCAATTTAGCACTATAAGTCCGGTTGTGTTCAATACATTGAACTGTCAAGATTACAGATGCACTAATAGCATAATATACTTTCAATCTAGTCACGTTCAAAGAACTCTCATGACCAGACTTAAGAAGTATGGTCACATTCAATGAACTATCACGGCTAGATTTTAATGAATAGCACAGTTTATTAAAGCAACAGGAGTTTTGGATTGCTGGTGATAAAGACACTGTCTGCAAAGCATGTGCAAATAATAATACAGTTGACTACAAGCACACTAAATTATGGAAAAACTCCATAGAGATTTCTAAGTTTCCCAGGGAAGCACTTGGTATAACTGATTGTTCGAATCTTACCCAATAGGTGTTCCTATGGGGGGAAGAGAGGCTCAGCCCGTTGATTGATCCCAGAAGTCAGCGATGTCCTCCTGCCTTGCCTATGATGGTATCTTCCCTAACAGCCCCCCTCTCCTAAGCCCTTTTATACTATTTTCCTATTTTTAGGTGGAGCTTGAGTGACTCTAGACATATACACCTTTATTATGATTGGTATAAAATCTCCTCACTTTCCTTTTAAAGGTATATGTTAGAGAAAATTCAGAACGCATGCTCAGTGAGGGGTGATTGCACCTTGAAGGTGGGTAGCCTTTGGGATTGAGGTGTGTTTTGGTATTATAATGAGATTATAATGAGCAAAGTTCACCCAGAGGACATGATTTTGACAGAAAATGAATTACTGCTGGTTCAGGGCTGGCTCAGGGTAGCAGCTATGCAATGTATCAGTTCCATAGTACTATCTAGTTCCCATCCCTGCAGTCTTATCACAGAGCCTGGATGTGGTGTCTCCACTTCACTCCACCTTCTGTGTTTTTTGTCTTAGCGTCAGCACACCAAGCTCCCCTGGTGTTGCTAACATCTAAGGTTGCAGGTTATGTTGCTTAGGGAATTGTTATGGAACAGATTTTGTGTATATCCACCACATTCCACCCTGGAGGCTTACCTTCCCTTAAGAGTAGGGGACATACCAATAAGTCACCTCCAGCAATCATTCCACAGGACCTCCACACACCCCAGTTGCTCCTTCACATAGCGCGTCAACCCCTCCTTGTTGTCACTGCCACCCTCTTTGAATGGCTTGTATGCATCCGTCACAACATTCTGGTCATGCAAGTTATCCTACCATGTTTCTGTGACCTCAGTGATGCTGCAGATCTGTGAATACACACCACACTCCTTTTTTCTTTGGCCATGGGTGTTTGCATGCATACCATTCAGGTTGTGAGCCTTGTTTTATTTTTCTGGAGGACTTTCATGTATGTGCCCAGCTGTGCCCTTTGAAACCCACCCTGATTCACTGAAGATTAGACAAAGGTTCGAGATCTGGGATTAAGTACAGAGAACATGTTTTAATAGGTGATAATTATGCTGACTCACTCAAATTTTGTATTAAAAAAGGATGTGCTAACGTGTTTGTTTAGTTAAGTTTGTTTGTTTGGTGTTGTTCCCTCCCCCCCCAACAAAATAACAACAGGAAGCTGGTTTTAAATCAGATCATTTGGTAAATCTTTGGGAACAGCAGTTTTCTTGTACAGTTATATCCTCCAACCAAGGAATAAATCCCTTCTATACTCTGAAAAAATATAACACATGCGCTCCCTTTTAAATAGGATGTTTTTCTTTCTGGGTCATAAGATAAAACTTCCCTCGGTTCTCTTGAGTATGGATACGCCAGACTGAAACAGCAGAGTGAATAACTACAAGTAAGATTCTTAATCTGCCTCACGTGAAGTGAAGACTGTAACAAAGACTACTTCACTGCACATCATCCAGTTCTAATCGTGATCTCTGTCAAAGTGAAGGGATCAGCTGATAAGTATAACTTTGAAAATGACTATTTATGATCATTGAGAGGTCCTTGAGAATTTCTTCTTACCACTGCCGTTTATACATGCAGCCCAAAAACTTCACCTGTTTCTTCAGGACTGAGGCCTGCAGAATTATAATGACACTCACCATCTCTTCTGGTTTCGTTAAGGGTTGGTTTGTCCATTGCAAGCATCTGTTTTACAAGGTTTCTACTGAATGTTTGAAATTGATGTAGGCATATGGGTTGCTATAGAATAGAGTATCTCAGTGGTCTGATTTTATTCCCATTTAAAATTAGTTCAGCAAATCAATTTTCTGATTTAAAGCAGTGGATTGATATAATCATTTTATGAAAGAATTTGAAATGTACAGAATGAAAAGTTTTTTTAGAAATTGAACATGACATGATGCAAAACTGTGTCTATTATTTTATTGAGGATCTAATAGATATTTTACCATTTGTCATTAATCAAGCACCCATGTATTCACAGTTAGCTTGCCTAGCATGGTCAAAAAAAGGCTGAGAATGGGGAGTACTGTTCCCCATACACTGATGAGGAGGGAAAGAAAAGAAGACTAGGGAGGCCTATAGTAAGGAAAGAATAAGCCTAGCTAAGGTGAAGAACATGCTGACACAGATATAATGGTTATAAATTTTCATGAGATTCTCAACAGTCTTTTGGACAGAGTACTTTGTTTAAAGATGGACTGTGATCTGTTCTTACATATGTTGGCTTTCTCAGAACAATTGAAATGCACTACCCAGAAAATCTCATGCAAATTCATGTTAAACATCTTAAAACAGTGCCTGATTTATGAATATTCCACCCAGGTGTGATGCAAGTGTTTAGACTAAGTCAAGGATTTTTCAGGTTCTCATGCCCAGCCAGCAAGAAGGCTGGAGGGGCACAAGAAGATGGGAGGGGACACAGCCAGGGCAGCTGACCCAAACTGGCCAGAGGGGTATCCTGTACCATGTGACGTCATGTCTGGTATATAAACTGGGGGGAGTTGGCCTGGGGTGGGGCGGATCACTGCTTGGGAACTAACTGGGCATTGGTCGACAAGTGGTGAGCAATTGCATTGTGCATCACTTGTTTTGTATGTTCCAACTCTTTTATTATTATCATTGTCATTTTATTATTATCATCATCATTATTAGTTATCTCAACCCATGAATTTTACTTTTTTTTCCCTGATTGTCTCCCCCATCCCACTGGGTGCAGGGGGAGTGAGCAAGTGGCTGCGTGGTGCTTAGTTGCTGGCTGGGGTTAAGCCACGACATGCTGCTTGTCTTTCTTTAAACACAGCGTAACATCCGTCCTAAAGAAACATCCTAGCAATTTCATTAGAATAAACTTTCTAATGAATAGACAAGAATGAGAACACAGGGGTTCAGAAAAGAAGTGGCATCTTCCTTCATGTTTCATGTCTTTTGTTTCCCACATGTATATATGTTACTTCACCCATAAAATCTTCTTTTTAAACATGACCTTCTCTCTAAGCTTTGTGAGTTATGAGCTTTCCTTTAGAGCAATGCATGAACACTTGTGGTTTAACCTCAGCCTGCAACTAAGCACCACGCAGCCGCTCACTCACTACCCCCCCCCCCCCACCCCCCGCAGTGGGATGGGGTAGAAAATGGGGAAGAGAAGTAAAACTTGTGGGTTGAGATAAGAACGGTTTAATAGAACAGAAAGAAATAAACTAATAATGTTAATAATAATAGCAGTAATAAAATGACAATAATAATAATAATAATAAAAGGATTGGAATATACAAGTGATGCACAATGCAATTGCTCACCACTTGTCGACCGATGCCCATTTAGTTCCCAAGTGGCGATTCCCCCCAAACCCCACTCCCCCCAGTTTATATACTAGACATGACGTCACATGGAATGGAATACGCCGTTGGCCAGCTGGGGTCAGCTGTCCTGGCTGTGTCCCCTCCCAACTTCTTGTGCCCCTCCAGCTTTCTTGCTGGCTGGGCATTAGAAGCTGAAAAATCCCTGACTTAGTACAAAGACTACTTAGCAGCAACTGAAAACATCAGTGTGTTAGCAACATTCTTCTCATACTGAACCCAAAATATAACACTGTATCAGCTACTAGAAAGAAAATTAACTCTATCCCAGGTGAAACTAGGACAACACTCTTGAGCTGTGTCCCACTAGAGATATGGAAGCAGGTAGCTGAAAAGTGGAAATCCCTTTGATTAGAATGTTTAATCAGATCTCTAGTATTCTTATTGTTGCATAGCCTTTTTCACAGTACTCTCTGGCTAAGAATAAGAAGTCACACTTAGGTGTGTTTTAAGGATACTGAAACTTAAGAAGAAGTACGTTTATCTTGCATCTGGCACCATGATTTTTCCCCAATTTTCAATAGTACTGGTGGAATTTAATGTCAGTTCCAAACACCATAGGGCAAATAATGGATTTTACAGTTCCAAAAATGGAGCCAAAAATGGGTTTAAAAATTAAGAGGATGGAAAGAAAAATCCTTTAATGTTAAACTGTGGTATATGATTTCAGGTTAAGATTTTTTCCTAAAAATTTCTCCTTTCCTCTTTAAACATCATGCCTAAGGAAAATAATTCAATTCACAAGCCTGATAACTTTAATTTTCAAATTTTCTTGCCATTCCATATCTTTCTTTTTTCTTACACTGCACTGTAACTTTCTAATAGCAGTTTTAACCACTTTGAAACGGCAGTTTTAGTGTTTTTCTTATTGGTGAATATTTATCAGCTCTAGGTTAAAGAACAGATAGTTCTGAAAGTGAAATATACTTCATGTAAATATATTCTTTTTCAATGGTCTCTTGGTATTACATGCAACAGGGGAAACATTAAAAGAGCCTTTACTGTTTTATTTTTGAGAAGCTTTTAGAAATTATTCATATTTTCATTGTATCTATCTGCAATACGTTTAGTGCTGTTTGCTAAAGGGAGGATTTTGTGTGCATTTTAATAGCTAGGGGAAAGCAGAATCTTGTAAAGTTCTACATGAGTTGTTTTAATTAAACACGTAATTTTTAAAAAATAAAAAAGTGTTCAAGGCTACAACTAGTAACTAGGGTGTGGGGGTTTTTCACACTGGACCTAGAAGCTAAGAAATAACCTCTGAAATACTGCACTGTCTTTATCTTTTCACTATTGTGAATTAGTATTTTGGGTTTTGTTTTGGTTTTGTTTTATTTTTTTTTTCTCCCCTGAATCACTTTGTCAACTCATGAACGTAACAATGTTTCTTGACCTTTCACTAATTTTTTCCACCCTGAATCCCATTCTAAACTTGTTCCATGCTTCCTCATTCAGCTCTCCAGGTGAGGCTTTTCCTTCAAACACCCTTTAAATCAGGTAGGTATTAAAAAACTAAGACAGGTAATGGAAGGGGAAAAAAATGAACAAGCTGGAACAGAGAAAACCAAGCCACAGCTGAGCACCATGTTCTATACCTTGTGGTATGACACTGCCAGTTTGTTTTTGTTTTCTTAATTTAGCAAAACAATTTCAGAATCTCAAGGTATAGACCAGAATATGATTACAAAATCACAAAAAAAAGATGCAGTCTAGCTACTCTACCAAAAATGGTGTTGCTATTTTTAGCTGACAGGTCTTTCTTCATTTCTCTGTCTACAAATATCCACCTTGTTTTCTGAAGTCACTAGAGCAACCACACAAACTTCGTACTGGACACTGATTCCAGACAATTTTCTGTTCAATACAGACTGAAAGCTGTATTTGGAATTGGCTTAAGCATTGCTTTAAAGAACTTTTCCAAAGAAACCCCACTAAGATATAGTTTTGAATTGATGGTGCTTTTGAGGTTATTGATCACAAGCAGTGTTCTTTTTCAAAATGTGAGAGTAACCACATGATAATGGTATGTGTTCTTTTCCTGAAAATGAGCCATACCAGCCAGGAAACACTGGCAACTGTGCACGTCAAGTCACAAGTTGGTTGTAATGACTGTAATGAGTGATACAAGGGATAAGATTCATTGAGAAATTGTCACAGCACCTGCTGTCTGAAGGAATACTGCTGTTTGACATGTCTATTTATCAATAGGTTCTGACATCTATCTTAATACATGTTGTTTTCCCCTTTTCTTGTGTCAAAATAACAATTAATTTCCAGTCCACCATTGACAACAATGCACTGAGACAAGGTTCAAATAGTGTTTGTATTGGCTTTGTGTGGCAAGGTTTTGGTAGCAGAGGGGGTTACAGGGGTGGCTTCTGTAAGAAGCTGCTGGAAGCTTCCCCTGTGTCCGACAGAACCAATACCAGCCGGCTCTGAGACAGACCCGCCACCAGCCAATGCCGAGTCAATCAGTGATAGTGGTAACGCCTCTGTGATAACATTTTTAAGAAGGAAAAAAGGTTGGGACAGGCAGAAACGGCAGCCGGAGAGAGGAGTGAGATGTGAGAGAAACAACTCTGCAGACACCAAGGTCAGTGAAGAAGGAGGGGAGGAGGTGCTCCAGGCGCCGGAGCAGAGATTCCCCTGCAGCCCGTGGTGAAGACCATGGTGAGGCAGGCTGTGCCCCTGCAGCCCACGGTGACGTGCGGAACCGGACTCCACAATCAGTGAGATGGTAAAGTAGGTATGTTCATTCAGCGCTGGGCAGCACGGGGGGTAGTCCCACCAAAGTCGTGCACGCCCGACTCGGCAGTTCGCTTCAAGTTTATACAGTCAAGTGTTACATATTCACAATACGCCTATACATATGCATGACCTGTCCCCGCTTCATATTGAAATTAGCTCCGAGAGGTCATTTCCATAGTCTCCTCTCAACTGCGCTTGCGCAGTGCCTCTTTATGGTGGTCGTCTGGTGGTCGCAGAGATGAAGATAGATGACTCCTCTTCGTCACCGCTAGTAACCTTTTTTCTTGTGCAGGCTCAGTGGTTTTTTGATATTTACCCAAGCTGGAAGACCAGTCTTAGCTGGCTCTTGGGGCCAGCTCCTGCTTCTTATCAGGAACTGTCTCTACCTTATTGGCTGGTTCTTAGGACCAGCTCTTCTTATCAAGGACTGTCTCTATGTCAGCTAATTTCAACAATGTAAGCACTAAACATCATCTTTCATCCCCCTTTATTATGTCTGCAGAGATTCTTTTGACTCCCCTTGTCTCAGTCCCCCCTTTTCTAGAAAATAGTAAATCCTTTTACTATATCTAATCCTAGTACTTCTAATACATTATCTCCCTATCTAGCATCCTCTCAAAGTATTTGTTGGTCTTGAGTTTTCCTCGTAACTGATTCTTTTTCCATTCACTGTAAGAGTCTCCTGTACTCCTACAGCACAAAAAGCCACATCGAACCACTATGCCAAGAACCACAGACAAGGGAATAATGATTATTATAGTGACAAACAATTGCTTCAACCATGTCAAATTTGGCAACCAGGAGGTTAATTTTTCTAATATGTCTGTCAAGTCCCAAGAAGTGTCATCTTGGGCAGCTTCATGTAGTATTCTAGTCTTTTCCCATATCTCTTCAAGATCTGTTTCAATTTGTTGGTTTTGATTGATATAGGTACAGCAGGTTTGGTTTATAACTACACATAAGCCCCCTTCTTTTGCTAAAAGCATGTCCAATCCCATTCTGTTTTGGAGTACTACTTTACTTAGGGATTGTATTTCCAGTTGCAGTCCTCGAATTGCATCAATTGTAGCTTTTTCTATAACCTTTAATGTAGCAGATATATTCACGATAGCTTTCTCCAACTCACTTACACCTAAAGAGGGGATTAGCCATCGGACAAAACTATGGTACCTAGTACCTCGAATAATTAGTGGGTTTTCAGTCCATTTTACATGGAGCCAAGGTGTTCTCAAAAACCCTCGGGGAGGCGAAGCTCCCTCGAATATATGGATCTGAGGTGCAAGGTACCCCGAACACAGTGTCCCTTCCAGTTCTGGGGTAAACTCTTTCTGTGGGCCACATCCCCACAGAGCCACCAGTATCCAGGCCCTGTGTTGCATCTTGGACCGAGATGTGTCTCCCTTCTGTCTTGTTCTTGCCCCTTCTTTTCTGGCCCCCTCTTTGGTTTCCGGATATAATAGAAACTGATAGTTAAGTTCAGTCCAAGACATTCTAATTTTCCTTTATCAAAAGTTCCCAGATTTTCCACAAGGCTACAATTATTCATGTCTCCCCAAATATTATCAGTAATATTTAAGCAACGGCCAGTAATTAAGACCTCTTTAGGGTCAGGTACCTCCAGATCAAAGCTGGGTCCCCGCTGGGTATTTCCCTTTCCATAAAGGCATAATCCATTCCTGTCTGGCCCATCTTTAATAAGAGATGTCCAATTTGTGGTTGGGACTCCTAGAAAGGGGAGTTCCATGTTCCCCTGAGGAAGGGGATTACATACCCAACAATCTGATAAATTTAGTACTTTTGAGATACTCTCTGTCATATTTAAGTAAGTATTTCGATCCCAAGCCTGTCCCTTGGGCAAGGTCCAACTCAGGAGCATGATGTCTTACAAACTTGAGCTTCAAAGGTCCCTTTTCTTGTGAAGTCCATTGTCCTTTGGGTGCCTTCTTCACCCTAGTGTCATGGATCCAGGCGCTCTGTTCCTTGATCCTAATCGCAGTGAAGGAGGTAAGTAATACTTGAAATGGTCCTTCCCACTGCGGCTCCAGAGTTTTTTCTGTAAGAGACTTTATATACACATAATCTCCTGGTTGTATATTATGTACAGGCCCATCCAAACCTCTCCCTCAAGTCCCTACCACATGCTTCCTGATTTTATTAAGTTGCTTACCTAATGCTACCATGTAAGAAGTCATAATTTCATCCCCCGCTTGTACAGACACCCCTCTCTGTATCCGATAGTGTTGTCCAAGCAGAATTTCAAAGGGGGTCAGTCCTTCTTTCGCCCTTGGTCTTGTTCGTATACTCAGAAGGGCTAAGGGAGAGACTGAGGCCATGTCAAATTTGCTTCTTGTCCTAATTTCACAATTTGCTGTTTGATTAAGTGGTTCATTTTTTCCACTTGACCACTCGACTGGGGGTGATATGGAGTATGAAGCTGCCAATCTATACCTAAATGGCGGCTAATTTGTTGTACTATTTTTGAGACAAAATGTGGTCCTCTGTCAGAGGATATGGTTGCTGGAACCCCAAAACATGGTATTATCTCTTGTACCAGTATTTTAGTTACCTCCCGAGCTTTAGCCGTTCTTGTTGGGAATGCTTCTGGCCAACCTGAAAAGGTATCAGTTAATACCAATAAATATCGATACCCCCCTTTTCTTGGAAGTTCTGTAAAATCAATTTGCCATAGTTGTCCAGGCCCATTGCCTTTTCCAATCTGGCCCATTTCTGGCTTGGGGGTATTCTTAGGATTAGTCTGGAGGCAAAGATCACACTGTTGAGTCACCTGTCTCACCGTGGTGTATAAATTTCTAGCCACAATTTCTCTTATCAAATGATTATGCAGAGCCTCTGTTCCCCAATGTCTTTTCCTATGTTCCTCCCGTATCAAATGCCATAATAAGCAAGAGGGAATGATTAGCTTTCCTTGTGGGGTATGAGCCCACCCCTCTTCATTATATGACCCTTCTAAATCTGTAATGAGCTTCCTTGTTGTATTCTGGCTTACCTTCTAGGGAGATCTGCCTATCCGGAATTAAGGCCCCTTCTATTTTTACCTTTGTTTTGGTCACTTGTTTTGCCTCTCTGTCCGCCAGCTCGTTCCCTTTTTCCAAATCTGAGCTCACTTTCTGGTGTGCCTTAATATGCATAATTGCTACTTTCTTAGGGAGCTGGACAGCTTCCAGTAACTTCAGAATTTCTTCTGCGTGTTTGATATTTTTCCCTTGAGAACTCAGTATTCCTCTCTCCTTCCAAATTGCTCCATGTGCATGTACAACTCCAAAGGCATATTTTGAGTCTGTATAAATGTTCACAACTTTACCCTGGGCCAACTCCAGGGCGCGGGTTAGAGCAGTTATTTCTGCCTTCTGTGCGGAGGTGTTCATGGGCAAAGCCCCTGATTCTATTACCTCTTGGCTGGTGGTGACAGCATATCCTGCATGTCGATTACCATTTAGGATGTAACTGCTTCCACCTGTGAACCAAGTTTCCCCGTTTTCCATGGGGCTGTCTTTCAGGTCTGGGCGACTGGCGTATGTTGCTTCAATGGTTTCCAAACAGTCATGATGTACCGGTTCTCCTGTGTTCCCACTGAGAAAAGAAGCTGGGTTAACAATGTTAGTGACTACAATCTCCACATCATCCTGCTCTACCAATATAGCTTGATATCTCAGGAATCTTTGTGGAGAGAGCCAATGTCCACCTTTTGCTTCCAGTACTGCTGACACTGTGTGAGACACCAGAACAGTCATTTTCTGGCCCAGAGTAAACTTTCGGGCTTCCTGTATATTCAGTATCACAGCCGCAACCGCCCGCAGGCATCCAGGCCAACCTTTTGCAGTCGTGTCTAACTGCTTAGAGAAGTAGACAACTGCCCGTCAATATGGACCCAGGTTTTGTGCTAATATTCCCAGGGCAATGCCCTGCTTCTCATGGGAGTAAAGAAGAAACGGCTTACTCACATCTGGAGTCCTAAGGCCGGGGCCGACATCAAAGCCTTTTTCAATAGCTCAAAGGCTCGTTCGGTCTCCTTGTTCCACTCAAGGTGTTTCTGCTCAGTGGCTGTCAACGCATACAGTGGTTTAACAAGCAATCCATAATTATAGATCCACAGTCGGCACCACCCTGCCATTCCCAGAAAAGTCCGTAACTCTTTTACTGTTTGAGGTCTCCGAGTTTGACATATTGCCTCTTTATGGGCCTGTCCCAAAGTTCTTTGTCCCACACTAATTTCATAGCCCAAATAATTCACTTTGCGTTGCATTACCTGTGCCTTTTTCTTGGATACCCGGTACCCCTGGAGTCCCAGGAAATTCAACAGACTCACCGTCCACGTCATACAATCTTTCTCTGTTTTGGTGGTGATCAGGATATCATCCATGTACTGCAACAGCTTCCCCTCCTCAGACGGGGCTTCCCAGGATTCTAAGTCTTTCGCAAACTGATTGCCAAAAATGGTAGGACTATTCTTAAATCCTTGTGGCAACACCGTCCAAGTGAGCTGGGTCTTTCGACCACTCTTGGGGTTTTCCCATTCAAATGCAAATAATTTTTGGCTGGCTTCATGGAGAGGGAGGCAAAAGAAGGCATCCTTCAAATCTAAAACAGTAAACCAAGTCAATTCAGGTGTTAATACAGTCAACAAGGTATATGGGTTCACCACTACCGGGTAAAGATCTTCAGTTATCTTATTCACCGCCCATAAGTCTTGGACCACCTGATATGACCCATCGGGCTTCCGAACAGGTAATATAGGGGTATTGAATTCAGACTCACATTCTTTTAATAATCCCAATTGCAAAAATTTTTCTATCACTGGCCGGATTCCTTCTCTGTCTTCCTTCTTTAGGGGATATTGTTTAATTCTTACCGGCTTTTGGCCTTCCTTGATCCTAACTTCAACAGGTGGAGCACTTTTCGCTCTTTGAGGTGCATCAGTAGCCCATACCCCGGGGTGCACTTGGTTTAAGATGTCCTCGTTAATGCTTCCTTCTAGGGGGAGACTGGTTAAGGTTAGGCTCAATATTTGAACATATTGCTGATCTTTTACCTCCAGAGTAATTTCTTCCTTTTTGAATACAATTTTTGCTCCCAATTGTTCCAACAAGTCCCTTCCCAAAAGTGCCTTTGGGGAGTTGGGCATACATAAAAATTTATGAATGCCCCACTGTTTTCCTAATTTATATTCTAAAGGTTTACAAAAATATGCCTTTTCACTTTGGCCAGTCGCTCCTTTCACCATGACATAATCATCTCCCAGAGGCATCAAAGCTTGATTCAGAACCGAGTATGTTGTTCCTGTATCTACCAAAAATTCTACCTCTTGTTGTTTTTTCCCTAGCTTAATTATAACCAGTGGATCCGCTAGGGTAGATTCCCCAGGTTCCCGTCAATCTCCCTTCACATGGGCTACCGTTCTTCCTGTTTGAGCCCTCTGATCCTCTTTCTTGTTCCTTGGGCATTCCTTTTTCCAATGACCGAATTTCTTACACAAAGCGCATTGATCCTTGCCCAGTCGGGGCAAGTCTCGTCTAGGCCCTCTTCCTCTTTCTTTCTGAATAACAGCCATTAATTTCTTTTGCCCTTGCCTATATCCTTCCTCTTTGTTACTAAATACTCTCCATGCTTCATCCAACAATGTTTCTAAATTCCTACTCTCTGTAGGCCATAATTTCTGAAGTTTACGCCTTATATCCCTTGTAGATTGACCTAAAAACAGGGAGACTAATTGTTGTATTCCTACCTCTGAACCAGGATCCAGCGGTGTGCTGCAGCGCATTACAACCCTCAGTCGATCCAGGAATTCAGATGGAGACTCGGAAGACTCTGTTTAACTGCATATAAAGCTGACCAATTTATAGTTTTGGGGATTGCTCTCTCCATTCCTTTTGTAATCCACTCCTGATACCCCTGCAATCTTTCCATATGTGCAGATCTATTAACATCCCACTTTGGGTCTTGGAGAGGGAAATATTCCTTAATGTCCCCTCCTGTAATCTTACAATGATCTTCAGCAAGGTTCCCTGCTGTTTTTAAAATCAGCTGTTTCTCTGTCTCAGTCATATATTCCAATAATAGCTGTATATCCTTCCAATCAGGGTTATGCTGTTTTACAATACATTGGAAATGCTTAGTTACACCTATTGGATCTCTCCTATAATCTTTTGCAACTTTTTTCCATTCCACTAGGTCAGCAGTAGAAAAGGGTACTTTGATTAACATCGTCCCACCATCCGGCCCCACTGCCTCTCGGAGAGGTACTTGTAAAGCTGTTGAGGTAGTTTTCTTCCTAGTACGGGAAGATACAGGGCTGTTCGGAGGGGTTGGAGTTCTATCCGAGTCTGCATCCTGTTCCTGTGGTCCAGGGGGAGGCTTAAACAAATCAGTTAGATCTTGTTCTGGTACCTGATGGATTTTATCTGCCTTAGTACATCTTTGTCCAATACTACATGCCGAACAACACCGCCTCAGTTTACCTCTAAGCTCCTTGTTGTTCTCTCGCTCAAGTGCAAGCACCATGGGGTCCTGTGGAGGTACCATTCCACAGTCCCTTTGCCACTCCGGATGGTTTCGGAGGGTGAAAAACATGTCTGCATACGAAACCTCATCCCATTTTCCTTCTCTCCTTAAAAACAGCATTAGTTGTAATAGAGTATTATAATCTATTGACCCATCAAGTGGCCACTTAGCCTCACCTTCTAACTTATACAACGGCCACCATTGATTGCAGTATTTAATAAGGTTCTTTTTACTTTCCGTACCTCCGGTCCCAACAATATCTTTCCAGTGGGCAATTACACAACCCAAAGGACTCTTCCTCAATACTCCTCCTTGATTGTTTCCCATTTTAGTACTCCTCCTAATGATTCTTAAGTTTGATTTTGGCTTCTCCTTTAATAAGCTTCCATGCAAATCGTTTCTTACACTTCCTTATAGTCTTCCCCCAGTTTTCTTCCCACACGTCCCAATCTTCTGGAATTAAATTTTCCCTTCCACACCAATCTCACTATTTCGGATTCTTAGTAAGCTCTTTCCCAATCATAGAAGTGTGGAATTTGGGAAAACACTCAAGGCAGTCTGGTTTCCGTCTGCTAGATGTACAGTACCAACTCCTCCCACAAGATTTACACTTCAACAAAACCCAAGCCGGATGCTAATTGCTAATTATTATATAGTCCAGTTGCAAGCGCACATACAAAGCAGGGAATCACCCCTATTAATACGTAAAGACATTCACACATTAACAAACATACATACACCTATAAATTTCAACATATCATTTCCACACACCCACACAAAATCTGTAACATAAACTTCCAAACATTCACATCATACAATCATCGTTCCAGTTGACAACCTTTCAGCAGCTGCAAAAATAAACCAAGCGCAATTGCGAGGGGGTCCGCTTACCCCAGAAACCAAGCGCAATTGCGAGGGGGTGCGCTTACCCTTCTCCTGCCTCTTATGTACCAGTCATCGACAGGTCTGTCCTGGCTCCCGATACTGGGAAACAGTGGTCACCCCAGATTTGCTTGATCTACCTCCAAGATCGCTAGCGGCCGCTCTATCGGTCAGCAAATCCCCCTTTTTTACCATACAGGGTACCCTCCTCCCATACGGGGACTGTGCTGCACACCAGATGTCTCTGTGCGATTCACCAGCTGCCCCGGCCTGTACCTTTACAGGCTCCCTCTGTGAAACATACCGTTTGGTCCACGGCTTCAGGAGGTCGTTGTCTGCTCCCGCGGTCGAGGGGCGTCCACTCCGCAGTCGGTCCCGCAGCCGAGCAGAGAGTCTCCTGGCTGGCTCGCCAAACTGACGTGCAGAACCAGACTCCACAATCAGTGAGATGGTAAAGTAGGTATGTTTATTCAGCGCTGGGCAGCACGGGGGGTAGTCCCACCAAAGTCGTGCACGCCCGACTCGGCAGTTCGCTTCAAGTTTATACAGTCAAGTGTTACATATTCACAATACGCCTATACATATGCATGACCTGTCCCCACTTCATATTGAAATTAGCTCCGAGAGGTCATTTCCATAGTCTCCTCTCAGCTGCGCTTGCGCAGTGCCTCTTTATGGTGGTCGTCTGGTGGTCGCAGAGATGAAGATAGATGACTCCTCTTCGTCACCGCTAGTAACCTTTTTTCTTGCGCAGGCTCAGTGGTTTTTTGATATTTACCCAAGCTGGAAGACCAGTCTTAGCTGGCTCTTGGGGCCAGCTCCTGCTTCTTATCAGGAACTGTCTCTACCTTATTGGCTGGTTCTTAGGACCAGCTCTTCTTATCAAGGACTGTCTCTATGTCAGCTAATTTCAACAATGTAAGCACTAAACATCATCTTTCATCCCCCTTTATTATGTCTGCAGAGATTCTTTTGACTCCCCTTGTCTCAACGGAGGGCCACGGTGGAGCAGATCTCCCCCTGCAGCCCGGGGAGGACCCCACGCCAGAGCAGGTGGGTTCCCAAAGGAGGCTGTGACCCCGTGGGAAGCCCATGCTGGAGCAGGCTCCTGGCAGGACCTGCGGATCTGTGGAGAGAGGAGCCCACGGAGCAGGTTTTCTGGCAGGACTTGTGACCCTGCGGGGGACCCACGCTGGAGCAGTGTGCTCCTGAAGGACTGCACACCGTGGAAAGGACCCATACTGGAGCAGTTCATGAAGAACTGCAGCCCGTGGGAAGGACCCACGTTGGAGAAGTTTGTGGAGGACTGTCTCCCATGTGAGGGACCCCATGCTGGAGCAGGGGAAGAGTGTGTTGAGTCCTCCCCCTGAGGAGGATGAAGTGGCAGAAAATAACATGTGATGAACTGACCATAAACCTCATTCCCCATGCCCCTGTGCCGCTGGGGGGGGATTGGTAGAGAAGCCGGGAGTGAAATTGTGCCCAGGAAGAAGGGAGGGGTGGAGGGAACATGTTCTGAGATTTGGTTTTATTTCTCATTATCCTGCTCTGGTTGATTTGTAATAAATTGAGTTAATTTTTCCCAAGCTGAGTCTGTTTTGCCTGTGACGATAATTGGTGAGTGATCTCTCCTGTCCTTATCTCGACCCACGAGCCCTTTGTTATATTTTCTCTCCCCTGTCCAGCTGAGGAGGGGGGAGTGATAGAACGGCTTTGGTGGGCACCTGGCATCCAGCCAGGGTCAACCCACCACAGTGTTTTAGAAATGCTCAGAAATGTTGTGTTGTTGACAGAAGTAGAAGTGTTAGTCCTTGATATCAATTTAAACCTGCTTCATGGGCAACCTGCAATTTTCTCATTAAGAGGTGAGTCTTACTGGTTGTTTGTCATTTTCTCTTTTACTTTTAGTTTGTTCCTCTGTGTTAAGTTAGTTTGTCATGAATACATCACACTGGGATTTCAAATATCAAGTTAATTTCAGTCTGGATTAGGAAAAGCAGGAGGGGAGGGAGTAAGGAAGTAAAAAGAAAATACAAATAATGTTCCCGGGTCATTGACAGAGGATGTTTTCAGTATACAAAGCAACTTCATTTTCCAGATTCTTATATCCTTTGGATATGCTTTCCATACCTGAACTGCATTAGGTGACAAAATTAACATCAGTCAAAGGTACTTTTCTGTCTTCCATACTTTCACCATAAGAAGATAAAGTTTGTCTTGATGTGGACAAAAATTTCTCCTGCCTTTAGCTCTTTGCTTTGATGAGGACACATATAAGTTGTTTTATTAGAAGTCCTGGTACCTTCTAATTGTAGAAAACATCCATATTTCTTTTCCTTCCTCTCTAGTCTTCTTAGTAGCCTTTTACTTAAAGTTTTCTAGTTATGAAAGTTCAACTAGCATAAATTACTGTATGACCTGATTGACAGACAGCAATTGAATTCAGTCTCTCAGCTGCTGTTGACCAGAGCCTCCTTTAAATCACTTTTCTTAGCTATACTTTTCTAAGGAAACAAAACAGGCATCCTCCTTGCATTTTCAATGATATCTTAAACAAAACTAATTTTATAAACTCAGCTGCTAAAATGCTGTGCTAGACCCTGTTCTTCTGATAAGGGGAGTTTAATCATTGGTTTGAATGGAAGCAGACTAGGAACAGTAGGAAACAGTAGAATAGCTCACATTAACCTCTCCACAGAATGACAGTTTAGTCCTTCTGGTTGAAAAGCCTTAGTTCTCAACTGAGTCATTTTGAGCTAGCTAAGGCAAATTGGATAGTATGTACCACAAGAGATTGCCTACTTACTGGACTCTTCTGAAGCTTTTGTTCTGGTCTTTCTAGGATGCCATGGGACCGACATAACTCCTGGTACGTGGTGATTATGGGAGTTGTGTGGAGTCCACCAACCTTAAACTGGCAAAAGAACTGCTAGGAAGGTATCTAGCACAGAAAAGATAAGCAAAATCATTCAGCAAATCTCCATTTATCTAATCAAAAGGAAATCAGTTTCTGAGAGTTGGAAGGCATGTGGTCTTATTCCTCACCAGTGATTCCATAACAGTTGTCTGTGGTTCTGCTTTCTCAACTATATGCATTACTAAGCCCTATTTTCAGTGATATGTTGAGAAATCAATTCAAAACTTACCTGGAGTTTTGTTTATGGCTTGAAGAGTAAAGCCAGGACTAGCAGTAATAGATGGAAGTTTGCTACTGAAAAACAGGATTTATGTTTGTGCACAATTGCTTTTGTCACTTGATTTGTCAGTCAATTAAACAGAATTATTGAGACAAACCACCATACTCACTCATAGCTGACCTCAATAAAACATCAATAGCTGAATTGCACTCTTTGTATGAGGAGCACAAGGTAACAACAGATGAAAACCAAAGCCAGTGCATATGTTTCTTGGAATCAAGGAATGTCTCTCTCATCTGATTTCTACACGAGCCTACCAATAGCTCCTTCACAAATGCCATTCAATGGCTTGTTATTTAAAGACTTTACAATGTATTATACAAACAGGATTTAATTGGGAAGTAATACATCTTGGTGCTTGGAGTTAATAGCAAGAATCTTATGTGGTAAGATTTTGGTCAGTACACTGAGCAGGAGTTATAGATGCATTCTCGCTTAAAGAGTTTGCAACATCAAGAACACCTTGTGGGATCTGTGCTGAGTCACAGTTAAGTTTGTGCTGTCGAGAAAAAGTCATGACTTCAGGCTTGATATTGTGTGAAATAATTCTAATTTTTATGATACAATTGACTCTGAAACTGGTACAGAAACTCACTTTGCTGTCATAAGCCAAGACTTTTTTTGTTGTTCTGTTAAAAGGTTGGATAGTGTTGGAGTTGGTGAATGCTATGAGCAGTTTCAAGCTTTGACTAATAGAGTATTGGGTCAGTTATTCCAACAATCCCTAGGCAATTTTGTCTCTATATGGTAGGTTAATAAGACCAACACCCAGCTCTCTTCCAGAATGCCCCCCTTCCAAAGTGATGTAGGTGTGGAAACAAAGTCCAGGGAATACATGTGTATGCTATGAATTAAATTAAATAACTGTGTGCAAGAAGGAGCATAATTTATTTCTTAAAAATTTTCTACATATGAAGCAGAAGTCAGAAGACACTTATGTTGGAAGAAGTCATATAGGAATCTTAGTCAGGTCTGTCCCTTATGTGCTTTGTGGTGAGCCTGATTTCTAGTGACAGGAATTATACATCAGTGCAGAATATGGACATGGATCCTCCTAGGAGTATACAGTTATTTGCTTAAGTACCTAACATATTTAGAGAAGCAGGATACCTCCAATACCAACCACTGCATCACAGGATATAATTCCAGCAAGAACATTCCTGTGGGTGTGACTGGGGGATCCTTCTTCCCAGTACTATGACCCTCCGCAAGATTTATCAACTTGCAAGTCTCTGTGTGAGTGTGTCATACGGCTAATGCTGTTTTAAAGGCAGTTTCTGGCATTTAATACAATGAAGTGAGAGTGTCATTACACAAACAATTTGCAAGAGGATTATCCCTAGGGCTCAAAACCTTGAAGTAATCGAATAAAATAGCAAACTTCAAAGAATAATAAATGTGCATAGAAGTTTGACAAGGAGGCAGTCAGATGCCAATAAAATTGAGCAGAGAAGCACATTGCCAATAAAACATTGTAAGCTGGAGTGTAAGCTGCCTACCTCTAGGGAACGGTTGTAATACTGATGTATAAATTAATATGGTGCAGAGAAAGAAAAAGAATAGGCACAATAATTAATGGAATGCAGTATATACTTGGTGTCTGAGTTTTGATCAACTTGAAAGGCAATTACTTATTCTTGAGTATGTGAAATCATCTACAGCATTTTTTCACGAATGTTACTACAAGTGCATTGCTGTTCTCAATAGTGCTGTCCAGGAGTGTTTCATTGATAACATTTCTCTTATGGAAATGTATTATATTTGGTCCTGTTTGTATTAGCTTCTCAGCTTCAGGGTGGACTTTCTAGTTGCTCACACTAGCCTGCTGGATCTAGGGCCTTCCTGGGTAAGTGCTCAAACTACCAGAGAGGAACATTGCTTTCTCTATGGTAGGATGAACTATTTATTAAGAGAGAATGTGTAGGATCTAACAGATGAATTTGTGATTATAGCTCAGTTCTGGAGGTATTTGCTGAAGGTGTGAGACCATACTGAAATGACTGTTCCTTAAACACTTTGACAGCCCTTTCTCTTAGGCATGAAAAAAACACCCTGCACAAACCACAGAAAAACCTGCATATCTCAACAGATTTTATTTCTGCAAATAGGTTTGCATGAGACATCTTCATTACTAGGTTGACAGAAAGATAAAAATCCTAATGGGAAGGAGGGGAAATGGAAATCCTTTCTCAAATGTGGAAAATAAAGACGACCTTTCTGTCTCATTTAATTCTGGACAGAGAACAGCCAAGTTATGATTATTAGAAGCTACGGTATGGAACCTGAGTTGAAGACTTTTCTTTGTTACTAGTTTTGGCTGGAGTCTCTGTGCACTTGTGAATCCAATGTAAAGTTGGCAGACTGAACTACTAAAGGACTTTTGGACGTTTTAGAGAATAATGTAAAGTGGATGTAAAAACAATATTTTCTGTTTAAGTAACAAAATAAAGAAGAGCAGGAACTTGCCTCAAAAGCTTACAGTGCTTTAGTATAAACAGGTGTCCTGGGTTCAGCTGGGATAGAGTTAATTTTTACAGGAACCTGGGAGGTGGGGGGGCATAGCCGGGGCAGCTGACCTGAACTAGCCAAGGAGCTATTCCATACCATGTGACATCATGCCCAGTATATAAATGGGGAGTGGGCCGGGGGGAGGGCTCTCCTGCTCTCTCGACTGTCGGTGGGGGAAGTGGCGGAGCGTCGGGTCCCGGGTGGTGAGCAGTTGCACTGTGCATCACTCTTTTCTGTATACTCTTTCATTAGTACCGTCGTTGTTGTTGTAACTTTTTTTGCGTTGTCCCAGTAAACTGCCCTTATCCCAACCCTCGAGGTTCCAGTTTTTTCTTCTTTTCTCTCCTCCGTCTCCCCCCTATCCCACCGGAGGGGGGCGGGAGGAGTGAGCGAGCGGCTGCGTGGTCCTTTGTTACCGGCTGGGCTGAAACCATGACAACAGGTTAATATGCCTGTTAAATTCAACATGATAGGGTTGGGCTTGTGGGTTCCAACATGTTTGAATGATACTTGATATCACGATCTTTCCATCTTTTCTGTGTGATCATTTATTCTGGATCTGTGGGATTCATTGCAAATTCTGGTGCTCCTACCAAGAAAACCAGTCTTGTAAAACTTAGGAATTAATTGCAGAAGAAATATGAGCTGTTGACATGATAACCTTTATGAATACTTTACTCATTCTGAAAAATGAAGAAGCAGGTTTTTAGAAAAACAAATAGGAAGGGAAGAGCTGTCTTAAGTGGGAATCTGTGCTGAGATCTGTTAAGTGCTTCTAGTTGCTAAATATGGTACAGATTTTGTCTTGGTGTTCAAAAAGCCTAACTCGTGCTGAGTTTAGTTCTTGGATGGACAAGTCTGGCTGAGGAAGAAGGTAAACTCATTTCTTTTTGTTCTAGAAGTTAGTCTGCACAAACATTTTCAATAAGAATGAGAAAAATGTATCTTCTCTCATCAAGAATCTGTGGTTTCAAACTTTCCTTTATAAGACACATAGGACACAGGATGTTATATGATGAATGAAGTAAGCAGTTTCAGAGGCACTTCATTTTTATTTGGAGGATAGTCTAGTGTTGTATAGTAGGGAAAAAGAAAGTTGTTATCTCAGTAACAGAATACCTCTGCCTCCTTTTGTATTTTTAGTACGTATTTTCTTGTTTTGCTCCATGTTAGACATGGATTAAAACCTACACCTTTTCTCTTTTCAGATATTGTATATATTTAGAAAGTCCTCCAGAATTTCTCTCCTTGGATGTTTTTTTCTATAATCTAAAAAAAAGTCCATTGCATTCCTTTTTTCCTTCCAGATTTCTGACTGATGAACTTTTATTTGAAGACTTTTAACCAGATGTTAAACCAGCTCCTTTTTGTGCTTGGCAAATTGGTGTCTAGGCTCATCAAATTTCATAAAAGTGAGAAGTTCCCTACAGCCTGTTTTCTGCTCTGGGGCTTTTACTTGATTGTGAAATCTACCACAGTTTACTTTTTTTTTTTCTGTTTATGTGTCTTTCAGGTGAAACGTTCCTGTGTGCCCTACTGCTAGCAGGTCAGATGTCTTTACAGTGTAGGAAAATAAACTTTTAACTCTCTTTGATTTGCACACAGTTATGTCACTGCCTTCACCTTTTGATCTCAGATGCTTAGACATTTTTCCTCCAACACCTGTGATACCTGTATTCCTTAAGATAATGTTGGGTACGGTGGGTGTGCAGCACCCAAACTGTTCCTGACCTTGTGGGAACTAACCACTGGTCCTGAATCCATCCTTTCCTCTTTATTTCTATACTTATGGCAAAAGCAGTTCCTGACAATGTTTTAGGTAACTTGGCTTAACCACAGCACCATGAATAGTAGAAGCTGAAGAAATAACTGTGCATTTTGTGACCAGTTTACCTTCCAGCATATCTAACTTGGGCATATTACTAGCTTTAAGAGGTTAAATTATTGTAATTTTGTTGGTTATGAATGGAGGCTGGCACTTGCAAGTCCAGAACATCACTATAAAGGCAGTATTAGAAGAGTAATGGAGCCGATTTGGAAATGCTCTGTGGAGCTGCTAGCTAACAGTGTATCTCACATTGCTCCACTTTCTGTAATGGTAGCACAGTTGTATGATCTGCTTATCTTGTACTAAGTGGTTAGTACATTCAATTTTAGAAAGAGAGAGTTGTTTCACTTTTATTGGCTGTCTTTCTGCCACTATGTGATTGTTTCACACAGTAATGCCTTTTAGTTTTACTTCAAGAAACATTTCTCCAAACCTACATAAAGATTGACTGTAAATTCTGGAAGGTAGACAAAATGAATTAGAACATACAATTCAACTTCCAAAGGAGGAGGAGTTCTTCAGACTGAGTCTGAATGCCAGTCTTGTGCTCAGATTAGAAAAAAAAAAACCTGTTATCCTTTGGATTCAGAGTCTGTATTTGGACTTACATTGCTGATTTAAGTGAGAAATCCCTGGCAAACCAATTCCTGGCAAACAAGTAAAAAGTCGTTGAATTTTGCACACATTTCTTAGATTCCTTGGCCACAGAATGGGAAAGAGAACCTTGTTCATGTTCTTCCTTCTTACAGGTGTGGTCTTAAGCTAGCAAGGGAACATCTAGGCTCCAAGCTTTACTCTCAAGTAACTAAAAAAATTTGCATAGGACATAGAACACCTTCAACCAAAGTGAATCTTATCTGCAACACCAACAAACTCATTTGCAGAGTATCCATGCTTTTGAGTCAAGTGGATTCAAAACACAGGTTTTGAAACCTGCTTGCCAACATTTAGGTGGCCACCTTAGTCTCTGGACTTTAGAGTGTAGGAGGAGAGAATGTAAAGTCCGTTATACTCAGAACAAAACAAGAAAGCAAAAAATCATGGTAACTGCCCTGAAAATGCACATCAGTTTTGGGATGAACAAAATAATTCTCTTGGTGTGAAACGGTTCTTTGCTGAACTTCAAAATAAGAGGGGTCTATGGAGTTTAGCTGGCACGCAACTTTTTCTGTCTCTTTCTCTGTTTGCTCATTTGGGTTTATTTTGTCCTGCAGCTGAACCAAGAAACCAATAATTTGCATATCACTAGTCCATTATACCTCTCAGCACCTTGCAGTCCTCAATCACAATTGAGGAGGTTTCCCTCAGTGGGGACAGAGATGAGAATTATTTCTGCTTTTCTCAAGAAAATGATCAGTCCACTGAAGCCCCAGAGGAAACCAGCCACCTCAAGGCACTGGCTGTGGAGGAATTTCTCTCCCTTTGCAGCTGGAGCCTCTTTGGCTCTCTAATGACCCTGTGTGAGAACAGTAGTATCTGTTGTGCACTGGGGTTGGCTTCTCCATGAAGATCTGCCATCCGTGGACACTGTTTCAAGTTGTACGAGTGCTGCTCATCCCTGACTCTAAAATGTCTCTTTGTACATTCCCCAGCCTTGACTGAATATCTCTATGAACTTTGTTCATGTGATGTTCAGTCCTGCACAAATCATATTAAGCCTTAAACTGTGATATAAGTGTTTGAAACTTTAGGAGATGAAAGATGCTGATGAAATAGTTGTTTGCCTGTGGAGCTCTGCTGGGCTAGAAGGATAAGATATTACACTTAATGTAGCTTTCAGTGCTTACTTTTGTAACAGTTTCTTGAGTTTTATTGTTATACAAAAGTTGGTTTGGGATCAGACCAGAACCCATTTAATGCCAAATCAGTTCTTGAAGCTGAGGTTGTTTCCTTGCTCTGGGATCCATTCCCCCAGCTTTCTCCTGACAGCTTGTCAGTCTCCTGACACCTGCTCAGCTTGGCTCATGTCATTGTAAGTTTTTTACTTCTGTCTTCCAAGTTTAGAAAAGTTTTCACTGAAAAAATGTACACTGAAAAATAGAATTATGTCAAAATATGCTAAGAATAGCTTATACTTTTTTCCTCCTTCTATCCTAGGAGATAAATGAAAACAAATACACCAAAGCACAAGCTACCGCTCTTTCTCCCTGCACCCCCCACCCCCGCCCTCAAATGATATATGGGGAAGTGACATATGGTTGAAATACTTCCCAATATGGGATAAAATAATTATAGTATTTGTGTTCACTAGAGAAATATGTTCATTTTACTGTCTGCTTGGAATAAAATCACGTAGATGCATTTTACAGATTTGGGCGAGCTCATGTTGGCATAATGCCCCTAGACCCAGCCTATTTGACTAAGGACCTACTTTGCAGTCCTGCTGAGAGGTAGCTGGTTGCACCCTGCTGGAGTACATGCTCAGTACTCTATCACAGTATGAGAACCAGTACATGCTATCGCAGCAGATGGTCCAGGCGTGATCTGAAACATCAGCTGGTGGCATCACTACCTTATTTGCTGACCCAATACTTTAAGCCCCTACTTTCAAATCCTTAATTGCTTGCTCTGTGGCTGCTTGAACTTTTTCTTCCTCTTGCTTTAGCAACAAGAAAACTTAATAAATATTTTTGCCACCTTAATGTATTTGCCTCAGTTACATTCAATGGCATACATTAGATTTCATTTTGCAGCTCTTTGGCTGTTTGGCATATTATGCTTGGCTATTTAAATGCTCTTAAAAATCTATTTATTGACAAAGCAAAAATAAATGAAGCTTTCAGTCTGACACCCAATACATGAATCTCTACTGCTACAAAATGTTACATTCCTGATTACTGTACCTGGAACCATCAGGATGCAGACAGAAGGATTTCTTCCTACTGAGACGCCGGAGACATTGCTCACTTCTTCAGTTTTCCACAGATTTTCTTTGTGACCCTGGGTAATATTTTTGTGCTATAGGAACAGTGCTGGCCTTTTGCTGAACACACCAGTGTTCTGTTATTTTAGAGTAAAGTACAGGCAGGCACGGGGCTAAAACCATCACCCTGTCTCCTGAACATGGTTCTTAGGTCTGCCAGAATCGCTATCCTCCCTCAAGTGAGATGAGCTAGAGGAAATGTGCCAGGGAAGTTCAAGGGCCAGGCACCCCAAGCATAAGAAATTCTTGTCATCTATGATCATTTAGGCTGCATTGCATCTCTTCCAAGGGGAACCAGCATTTGTTGCCTGAGTAGCTCTACTGAGGACTAAATTTCATGGTGAAATATTCCAGTGAGGACTGTGGCAAAATAACAAAATTGGGATTAACGGAAGAACTTTCAGTGATAATTACATCTCGTACTGACTACTGTTACTTGCCTAGGGTGGTTCAGATATGATTCTGGAGTCCTACTCTTGGGCATTAAATGGTATGGACTTTCTGCCCCACATTGTTTTGTGCTTTGTCTATTATTGGTTGGACTTGAGCAATGAATTGTAAAAGGAGGGGCTCATAGATGCAGACTGTCGATACCAGATTGGATGACTTGCTTGAAAGAGACCATGTATAGCCATTGAATTTTATTTTGTTAAAATATGGGGCAGACTTCAAAACACTTGAGCTACTGAGCTAACCTGTGAGTAGTTCAGTGTAATGCTAATGTGGTCTTTATCTTAGAGAACGTTGAAAATTTGTGATGAGCACTTGAAAATTACTGTCTTGGCAGCTTTTTGGAAAAATCTGGTATTTACAAATTCAAACTCATAAATGGGAAAAAAACACCACCCATGAACTGAAAATATAAAAAATACCCACAAATACCCAAAATGATGTCCTGAATCACTGTTTTAGTTAGTCTAGGGAAAACAGAGAGAGAATGAGGTAGCTTCACACACAGGCTATATATGATGCCTCTACTGCTTTGTATAAATAATAGGAATGTAGCAATGATCTTTCTCTCTCTCTAGTTTATCTATTTATATAAAAAAAATCTAGTCCTTTTTTGAACAGAGTTTCAATATCCTTCTAGCAAGAAAAAAAAGATGAACCAAGAAGTCCTTGAGCTTATCAATTAATAAGAAATGTTCCAGATATGTTCATGTGATGTATACCAACCATCAAAATTAATGAACAGTTATAATAAGAAGGTAACTGTGCTGTTGCAGCAAGCCTGCTGTTGTTCAACCCTGGTAGGCACCTAAGCCCCCCACAGCCAGTTGCTCACTCCCCCTGGCATTGGGATGGGGGAGAGAATCAGGAGGGCAAAGGTGAGAAAACTCGTGGGTTGAGATAAAGACAGTTCAATAGGTAAAGCAAAAGCTGCTCACACAAGCAAAGCAATACAAGGAATTCATTCACCACTTCCCATTGGCAGGCAGGTGTTCAGCTATCTCCAGGAAAGCAGGGCTCCATCACTGTGAGAGACTGAATTGTTATATTGAGCTGTTTGCCTCAAAGATTGTTTGTTGTGAGAGACTGGACTATCGTCTCAAGCCATTTATCTCAAGGATTGTTTGCTGGGATGAGCCACTTATCCCAGAGATGGCTTGTTTAAGCAGGGCACTCCTGTGTCCAAAAAGGACAATTACCAGGCCACTGAGGCATCCAGGGGAGGCGACAGGCTGGAGCCAGTGAAGAATGTGGAGACTACCATTCTCATGGAAGCTGTAGTCTTTGAGATAAGTTTCTGCTGTTGATCGTGTGAAAGTCGTGTGATAGACAAAACCTGCAGCACGTGAACAGTGCATAAACAGTACGTATGTGCATGCATCATCGAACTATGCCCTATAAAAAACCATGGAGGCAAGCCGTGGTCTGCACCCATCACCAAAGAATTGAAGAGTGAGGACCAATGGGACACCACTGGATCCATGGTAGTGACTATCCTTGCAACCCTGTCCCGACTGCTTGCTTGATTTCTGCCTTTTCTTCCATTCTATCCTATCACTACTATTTTCTACTTTTGATAATAAAAGCTCTTTTTGGTATATGGCATTTGACCTCGTTTGTGTCTTAATCTCGCTCTTGGGATCATATCAAAACCTTCCCTGACATTGGATGCGGACAATCACACGTAACAGTGTCCTGGGATAGAGTTGTCTTCCTAGTAGCTGGTATAGTGCTATGTTTTGGGTTCAGTATGAGAAGAATGTTGATAACACTGATATTTTTAGTTGTTGCTAAGTAGTGTTCAGACTAAGTCAAGGGTTTTTCAGCTTCTCATGCCCAGCCAGCAAGAAGGCTGGAGGGGCACAAGAAGTTGGGAGGGGACACAGCCAGGGTAGCTGACCCAAACTGGTCAAGGGGGTATTCCATTCCATGTGATGTCATGTCCAGTATACAAACTGGGGGAAGTGGGGCTGGGGGAAATCACCACTCGGGAACTAACTGGGCGTCTGTCGGTGGGTAGTGAGCACTTGCATTGTGCATTACTTGTATATTCTAATCCTTTTATTATTATTATTGTCATTTTATTATTGTTATTATTATTAACATTATTAGTTTCTTTCTTTGTGTTCTATTAAACTGTTCTTATCTCAACCCATGAGTTTTACTTTTTTTATGATTCTCTCCCTCATCCCACTGGGTGGGGGGGTAGTGAGTGAGTGGCCATGTGGTGCTTAGCTGCTGGCTGGGGTTAAATCGTGACAAACGGTTACTTGGGAAGACAAACGCCATAACTCCAAACGTTCCCCTTCCTCCATCTTTGCTCCATCTTTTAATGTTGAGCATGGCGTCATATAGTGTGGGATATCCCTTTGGTCAGCTGGGGACAGCTGTTCCAGCTGTGTCCCCTCCCAGCTGCTTGCCCACTCCCAGCCGACTCACTGGTGGGGCAGTGTGAGACACAGAGAAGTCCTTGATGCTACGTAAGGACTGCTCAGCCATAGCTAAACCACTGGTGTGCTATTGACACTGTTTTTGTCAAAAATCCAAAACATAGCATCATATGAGCTACTATGAAGGAAATTAACTTTGTCATGGTCAAAATCAGTACAAAGACATTTGAAAATCTGGAAAAGAGCCATTACAGATGAGCAGAAAATAGTTCCATGCTCAGTGCCATTATTCAAATTATATGTGAGGGCATTTTACTCTGCATATGAAATACACATTCATTTGCAAGTTAAGCTTAACAACTATTTTCTAAACTAAGAGATCAATTCTAATACAAAAAATGCCAGAGGTAGGGTTATTTTTATAAACCCAAAAATGTGGTGTGTGGAAGCTATACTGAGGAGCCCCTAGTCTATTTCTTCTTCAGAAGAGAAACAACATTCAGAGAAGAAAATGGCAACAGTATCAGTTCCAGACTGAAGTCTTCTGAAGCTGCCCATGTCTGTTCCTAGGGGACAGATGGGGACTTGCCAGAGACAGCCAAGTGCAGATGCTGATTAGATTTCTCCTGTGCTGAGGTTTCCTGTCACTGCTGCTCTGAGGAAAGGCTCTGTTTGTCTGACAGGTGATTCCAGCAGTCTGGGAGTACAAGTCTGAGTGTAAAAAACCCAGTAACAGTCATATTTTGGTGGTGTTCCCTTCAGTCTAAGAATGCTTTTTCTGTTTCTATTTTAAGTTCTTTTTCTGGATCCACTAAGCTCTGTTTTCTTATCCTGAGATAGACTGGGTTTTCTATTAGCAAGCAATAAGAGCTGGTATTCCTTGTCCAGGTGAGTGGCTGTGAACCTGTGTGTTTATGTGAAACACAAGCTTTAAGAGGTTTTTATGAGGAGAAAGTTCATAATTTGATACAGGTATTGGAATATGAGTTTCTGAAGACACAACATGGAACTGTTGACCAGAATTGATTGGTTGGAAGCAAGCAGAGCAAGATTTGCCTCGTAAAGACCTGTGTGAACATGTGACAGAAAGAGACAGACAAACTCTGCAGGGTTTCTGGGGTTCAGGTGTGCTCTCCTGCATCCTTCTCCTTGCTGAAAAACCTTCTGGTCCATCAGTGGAAAAAAGGTTTTCCTATTCTTGTCCAGGAATACCAGCTTGTGTATGTGGATCTTGTAGCTCATATCAAAGGAGGTAATGAGGATCTGGACATTTCATAGACTCAAAACCTCACCTCATGTTTGCTATGTCCTTCAGTAAAGAATGTCTTCTTATCTAGAGAATCTGAAGATTCTAGACTTAAGCCAAAGTAAAAGAAAAAAAATGAAGGCATCTATTGCCAATATTCAGGATAGAGAAACTGCAAATATTTACAAAAGGCACAGGTGAAGAAATTTAAAAACAAAACAGGGTTTACTCTGTTAAAGCTAAGAGTAAAGGTTTGCCTCCTTGACATGTGGAAAACAGACTCCACAATCAGTGAGACTGTAAAGTAGGTATGTTCATTCAGCGCTGGGCAGCACGGGGGATAGTCCCACCAAAGTTGTGCGTGCCTGACTCGGCAGTTCGCTTCAAATTTATACAGTCAAGTGTTACATATACATGGAGTTTCGCAATACGCCTATACATAGGCATGATCTATCCCCGCTTCATATTAAAATTAGTTCCAAAATGTCACAAGGCCGGTCTTGGCTGGTTTTTGGGGTCGACTGCTGCTTCTTATCAGGGACTATCTCCTGCCCCAGCCAGCCTCAACAATGCAAACGTCAGGCATCACTTCTCATCCCCTTGGGCCATGTCTACCTCTATTGAAATTTCTTTTCACTATAAGCTAGATAATTATTAAACAGTTCCTATCTACATCCATATGCTGCTAGCCAGGCAGTTAACTGCCAGGGATTTTACCTTTCTGCATCCTACAGGTCTCAGACTAAAGGCATAAGCAAAAAAAAAAAAATTGCTGGAGAATCTTACTTCTATAATCTGTCTCTCCTTTGAAATCCTCTTGAGGCACCAGAAAGCTTAAATCTTTTCTGAACATAAAAGACAGACATTAATTACAGGTAGCAAGATTCAATTCTCTCCTGAATAAAAAAGAAAGGAGGACATTTTAGAGAGAGAGAATGTGACCATTACTCTTCAGCAAAATAAATAGTATTTTACTTTCCTGGAAACATCACTTCTAGATATGGTGTCACATTGGGTACTTGATCCACCAAATAAGAGCTCCTTGTCTCCTGACGGATATAGTCACCCTTCATGAAAAGCATTTCTTTATTTCACTCACTAGAATGCAAGGTTGTCTCATTCTGAGATTTAGATCTTAACTGTATTTGTGCTAGACAAACAGTTTGATCTTCCATTACAAGCACAAAGATGTGAGAATGCCATTAAGAAAGGAGGGAGCATGAAACATGTTAGTGTGATAAAGCAGTGGTCTTTCGTTGCTGTGCTCTTACTATGGCTTGCAAATGCTCAGCTTACTGCATCGTGGTCAATCTCATTTTAGTTATGAACCTAGTGGAGAGCCACAACCATCCTTACATAAACAGTGAAAAAAGGGAAAGTGTTTGCTTAGGTGATCTGATGTTTTTGTAGTAAATCTTTGTCTAACCATGAAAGAACAAGGAAAAAGACAATAATTTTATAAGACCATTTGGAAGAGCTAGGAAAAAATGGATGAATCATGGAGCTAAGTTCTCTTCCTCTGGTCCAAAACCAACACAACAATTTTCAGACAAAGTTCAAACATGAAATCACTGGCATACTGGATAGCTTAATTTCTTTTAATCTGTTCAATTTATTAGCATCAATACTGTTGCTGAAATCCGGAATAAAACTCCTTAACAGCAATGAGTAGTTAAGAAGCAGGCACTCCTTTATTGCAGCGCTGGGCACACGGGGGATTGCTCCACCTGTCGTGTGCACCTGTCTGGTGTAACTGTGCAGGTTAAATACACACCTGTTATACATATTCACTAGATTTCCGAGAAATGTTATACATAATCATTAGTTTTCTGAGAAACTATTAACATATGTAAATGTCCTTTACGCAAGTGCGTTGAAGGTCTCTGGTGGTCTTCAGAAGCCCTCTGGTGGTCTTCCATAGTCTTCCTCACTTGTCCGCTTCTTGACCTCTCTTAGGTGATTCTGCCCAGTACAATTCTTGCCATGACATATCAGATTACACAAAAGTACATTCTATGTTAATTCCTTTTCTATGATTGGTCTTTTAACCATACCACCTTATTAATATTCTTATGTTAAAACAATCATTGGTCGATCTCACATAATCCATTAACCGGAACTTTGATCAAAGTAGGGTTTCTAAGCAACAGAACTAAGGTCCATAACGATTTCTTAAAACAAACCACTATAATTAACCAATCTGTGTTAAAATTCTATGGTTAACTGACTGTCAACAATACTTGTATTCTTATGATTATGCTTAACACATTCTGTAATGTTCCTAAGTATCTATAACTACGTTGCAAACTTCACACTCCTATCTCACGATTTTTTTTTAATCAAATCTTTATCAAAGTATTTGCAACAATACCTTGAACTTTAAACAGTTATTCTGAACCCCTGTTTAGACTGAAATTTGTTGTTTTTTGTTTTTGTAACTGGTAGCTTGTGTACTAGAGAGTTTATCTGTTTTGTTCAGCTCAGTTATTTTCTCTGTTATGGTAATACCTCTCTTTGTGAGCATTGTCTCTTTTGAAAGCTTTGTTTTTATGTTAGATGTAATGAACCAACCCTGTGTTTCAGTGGGAGTCCAGCACAGACAAGTATGTGTCTGTCTGGGTAGGTCTCATTACAGGATTGCAACTAACAAAATGTGTTTAAACCTGCCTTGTGGAATATTTGATTTCCAAACACATCTTCTTCCAAATAGTCTGAAAACTGAAAGGTTTACACCAACAACATGGTTCTAATATTATCTTATCTATAATCTAAACATAAAAACACCTTGTATGCAGTCTTATTAACCTGTTTACAGTAAAACATTTTCCTTTAGAACTGAAATCACCACTAAATGCAGTAGAAATATTATTACTCACTTGATAACTCTTCAGAAAAAGCATAAAATATCTCCATTACAAAATATATTAGTTCTACTGTACTTATCCAAAAATTATTACTATGTTTTGCAATAGTTAGAAAATTGACTTAGTGATCAATTTCTCATTAATTTGATATTTATGTTGTTTGAAATGATTGCTTCACATGCCATGTATTCTTGATTTTCTAAGGCTTTCTTCTGTGTTTCTTTCTACTTAAATAATTTTTGTTGTTCCTTTCATTGTCATGGGAAGTCTTGCACCCATTGTCTTTTGGACTTCCAAAGACAGATGGGCATACTTCTGTATTAGGCTGTTGGAGTGTTATAATTGTTATTGTTTTCTGTTTTTCGTAAAGCACCTTCCTACACATATTCCCTACACAAGTCTAAATACTAGACTCAAAACAACAGCAGGGTTATACTGACATAAAAGATATCTGCAGTAACTTTTATCTCCAAAAGGCTGTTAAAAAAAAAAAAAAAAAAAAAAAAAAAGCATCAATATAGCCAGCCCCTGGTTAACAGAACAGTGTGGAAAGTTTTGCCCATATGCTAAAAAATATATATATATATATATATATATTTTCCAGTCTTCCTAAAGTGTGAAAAATTGTTACAGTTCTTTGGGTTTGTCCTTCTTCCTCTGCACAGATTTCATCATCTTCACTGCAAGTAAATACAGCTCCATCAGCAAACAATTTGGCGTTGAACTGAAGTAGAAGTTTCACAGCCTGGGGAGAATGGATGATCAAAGGATGCATTTTACACTTTCAGGAACTCATCTCCCATCAGTAGCGAAAATGCATGACAAACAGATAGCCTGAAGGAAGGTGAATAATAACAAGGGCAATTTGGCCGTTGCTTGTATTTCAGGGTTATGCCCTCACGCTGTCAGTGGGACTGTGGAGAGATCTGAACCTGACTAACGAGCAAGCAGGAGCAGCTGAGGCTGAATATGGTGAACCGGTAAAGAGCCCAGTATGTGCTCCTTCAGCACTGTCATCTGTGGTGGTTGGTCCTCCTCCCCACCCGGGAGCACTAGATGGCAAACGATTCCCTTGAGTCTCTGGAATATGTGCTACCTGTTCTGTGCTTCTTGACCACATGCAGGTCTTCAAGCAGTGCAAGGTCAGGAAGGCTCTCCATTCCCTTGTTAAGTGAAAAAACGCACACTTCCAGTTACTTTATGAAGTTTCAGCTTGCTGTTAGCCACAGTCAAAATGAGGAACTTATTTTATATACCTTAAAACATCTTCAAATGTGACACTGTTGAGATGCTATATATGAACTTGTCTGTCAGATTTCTAGCCAAGTTACGATAGCTATAAAACTAAGAATCTGAATATTTTACCCATTTGAGTGAAATATGAGCATTGACATGATTATGTGATGCTCCAGGTAAAACAGTTCAGGATCTGAACTAGGAAATCTTGCTGTAAGTGGTGCAGAGGTCAGAAAACATTGGTTATTATCACTAAAAGAACTGAGACAGAATCATAGAATTATAGAATGGTTTGGGTTGGAAGGCACCTTAAAGATCATCTAGTCCAACCCCCACTGCCATCGGCAGGGACATCTTTCACTAGACCAGATTGCTCAAAGCCCCATCCAGCTTGAGTTACTTTGAACACTTCCAATGATGGGCATCTACAACTATCTGGGCAACCTGTTCCCGTGTCTCACCACACTCATCGTAACAAATTTCTTCCTTATGTCCAATTAAAATCTACCCCTTTTCAGTTTAAAACTGTTGCTGCTTGTCCTGTCACTGCAAGCACTGGTAAAAAGTCTCTCTATTTTTCTCATAAGCCTACTTTATGTATTGAAAGGCCTCAAGAAGGTCTCCCCAGAGCCTTCTTTTCTCCAGGCTGAACAACCCCAACTCTCTCAGCCTGTCCTCACAGGAGAGGTGCTCCAGCCCTCTGATCTGTTTCATGGCCCTCCTCTGGACCTGCTCTAACAGGTCCATGTCCTTCTTGCATTGAGGATCCCTGAGCTGGATGCAGTACTCCAGGTAGTGTCTCCTGAGAGTGGACTAGAAGGGGAGAATCACATCCCTTGACCTGCTGAGCGCCCTTCTTTTTATACAGACCAGGACACAGAAAGGCTGGATGAGATTCAGAGACAGGAGAAACACTTGCATCCTGAGTTTTGCAGGTCTGCTGGTGAATCAGAGTTCTTCTGTGTGTGTAAGTTGATTATTCATGTTACTTACAGGCTAGGAAGGTCCAAATCATAAGATGCTATATGGTATATTTTAAGCCAATAAATGAGTATATGCTATTAGTAGTATGGATTATAAAAACTAATTTATCATATTTTCAAAACTGTAATTTTATGCAGTGATATGAGTATTTTTTTATGTATAAATTTATGTGGCTGTTCACAGAATCTTTTTTCTGTTAAAGTAGAGAAGTTGAATAGAAATTCATAGAATTCTTCTTATCTGGTCATGTTTGATAACATAATTTAAATGGAAAGAGGTGTTTAAAAGTTTTTTTTAAATGTAGCTATGAAAATGGGCTTTAGGAATGGTTAAATTCCTAAGTCCAAATAAATATATCAAGCAGTATTCATTCAGCTAACTCAGTGGAAAAGAACTTTGCTGGTGAAGACTCTGTGGTTGAAAAGCAGGGCCTTGGAAAGCCAGAGCTATTTTTTCCATTCAAGATCCATTTGCTATTCTTACAATTAGGATGTGTGATGGTTCCTTCTTGTCTTCCTCCAGGTGGAATGGGCCCATCTTCAGGCACAATGAGTAGGTGTTTTGGTGCATAAATGTCAGATTGGCTGGGATGCTCAGGATCCTAGGTCCTGTTCTGCGTTCCTGCGCTATCCCTGGAGAGACCTGGATCCTATCCTAATACAAATCTTACTACTCCCTTTTAGTTCAGGTGTGCCAGTTGTTCCTCAGTGTGGAGGGACCTGAGAAATACTGCTCTTAACTTTTATGTTGAGCTGGTCTGCAGTCTCAGGATCAATGTCATCTTTAATACCACCATGGTCTTCCTCAAAGTACCTTCTTCCAATTTCAGGCCTCTCACTGTCAGCTTGAATGTGTGAGGATTTGCATCTTTCTCCCTTAAGGTCTGGGTTTATATTTCAACCCTCTGCTGCTTAATATTCTCTCAGAAAGTCTGTTTATAGATTAATGCTTGAAATTCTGTTCCACTAGATTCAACAGGAGTGTTTGTAACTCCTTAACAGAAGCAAGATCAGATTTGTTTTAGAAGGAAATCATTATAACAAATACACCCTGAAAAAAAGTTAGCAGGGGAAATAGCTTGGAGTCTTGTGCAGCTAACACAACATTTTCTTTAGTTGCTAGCTGGGGTTAAACAAATACAGTTGCACTGATCATATTTTCCTTTGTTTCTCCCTGATGTTCCAGAAACACTTCAAGAGAGGTGCATTATCACCATGTTGAGCAGAAGCCTCTTTGGCTTCATCTACTGGCTGGAAGAATCATGTGAGCAATTCCCAGTCATCAGAGGAATTCAGGAAGGTAAGGGTCTTTTTCCACATAATTTGGATTACTTAGCACTTATAAATATAATCATCACTTTTTAATATAAAGGTCTTCCAAATTCCCAAACATTCTCACACAACAACCTTGTTTCTAAATTGGAGACACATAGATTTGATGGATGGATCACTCGGTGGAAAGGAATGGACTGGATGGTTGCACTCAAAGAGTTGCGGTCAGCAGCTCAATGTCTGAATGGAGAACAGTGATGAGTGACATTCCTCAGGGGCTGGTATTGGGACTGGCCCTGCTTAACATCTTTGTCGGTGACATGGACAGTGGGATGGAGTACGCCCTCAGCAAGTTTGCCGACAACACCAAGTTGTGTGGTGTGGTCAACATGCTGGAGGGAAGGGATGCCATCCACAGGGACCTTGACAGGTTGTGCTAACCTCATAAAGTTCAACAAGGCCAAGTGCAAGGTCCTGCACATGGGTCGGGGCAATCCCAAACACAAATACAAGCTGGGCGATGCGTGGATTGAGAGCAGCCCTGCGGAGAAGGACTTGGGCATATTAGTGGATGAAAAACTGAATGTGAGCTAGTAATGTGTGCTCAGCCCAGAAAGTCAATTGCATTCTGGGCTGCATCAAAAGAAGCATAGCCAGCATGTTGAGGGAGGTGATTCTGCCCCTCTGCTCTGCTCTCGTGAGACCCCGCCTGGAGTACTGTGTTCAGTTCTGGGGCCCCCAGCATAAGAAAGATATAGACCTGCTTGAGCAGGTCCAGAGGAGGGCCACAAAGATGATCAGGGGGCTTGAGCACCTCTCCTATGAGAACAGGCTGAGAGAGTTGAGGTTATTCAGCCTGGAGAAGAGAAGGCTCCGGGAAGACCTTGTAGCAGCCTTCCAGTACTTAAAGGGGGCCTACAAGAAAGCTGGAGAGGGACTTTTTACAAGGGCATATAGTGGTAGGACAAGGGGTAATGGCTTTAAACTGAAAAGGGTAGATTTAGATTAGATGTAAGGAAGATGTTCTTCACTATGGGGATGGTGAGACACTGGAACAGGTTGCCCAGAGAAGTTGTGGATGCCCCATCCCTGGAGTGTTCAAGGCCAGGATGGATGGGGCTTTGAGCAACCTGGTCTAGTGGAATGTGTCCCTTCCTATGGCAGGAAGGGGATGGAACTAGATCATATTTAAGGTCCCTTTCAACCCAAACCATACTATGATTCTGTGATTCTCAGTCTTTCCACTGTCCTGGGAAGAAAGTGTGTGGTGATGTAGGCTACCTGCAGTTAGTGTATCCTTGCTGGTGAACCATTCCTCCTGGCTATCGTGGTTCTGTAGGATGGCTTGTGAGAGTATGCTGGGAGAGTAGTTTTGACGGCATAAAGTCAAAACTCCTATTTTCCATCCCTGCTATCAAGTAATCTCTGGGATTTTCAATATTTCTTGCCTTTGAGGGAAGTGATTTCTGTTTAATCTGTGTACAGTAACTGTCTGGCTATGCTTCTGAAAGAGCAAGAGAAGAAATATTCCGGAGAATGTGAACCTGTGACAAATGTTTGAATGTGGTGGTTTTTTTCAGGAGAGTTAATGTTCTGCAGGACTCACTGATTTATTTGAGTTACACTGCTTGTAGGACATCTGCCTCCCATCTTTTACTTTGGCAGTCTGTAAAATGGCAAATTGTCTTAACATGCTCACGCTCATTTTTAATGCAAGTAGGTCCTGAGAAATTAACACTGCACCACTGTTTATTGTGCTGTTCCCAAATCCTCCATAACCTGTGTGCTGCAGCACTGTTTCTGCTGTAGGAAAGAATGCCTGTTGAGCAGATATGCTTTTGAAAACCTCCTGCTTAAATCCATAATAATATTATCACCTACAATGGAATTATAAAGAAATATTCACATCTTCAAGGTTCTTTGGAGGTAAAAAACTTGTTGTGTATATTAACCACTGTCACACTAGAAGAACATTAGAAGTTTTGTTGCTGATAAATTGGAAGTAAATCGTGGCAAGAGTACAGGTGGCAATCAAGACACATTTGGTTTGATGGGTAAGGCTGTATTCATGGTTTCAAGAGAAGAATCAACTTCATCAGCAAAAGATTAGCTAAATGAAAGAGCCACTGAGATAATATCTCAGCATGCCTTGATGAGAAACTCTTCTGAGCATGAACAACCTTGTAACTAATCATATGCCAGAAATTTTCACTATTGAAATAATAGACTGAAATAAAAGAGTCGGACCTTGAGAGTCAAAATAGTTTGATACCCTATTCAAAGTTTCTTTTCAGAAATCCAGGGGTCTTTCCATGGATTTGTTTTCTTTTTGTAATGGCACTTTATCATGTCAAAAAAAAAAACAAAAAATGAAAAGAAAAGAAAAGAAAAGAAAAGCTGCTTTACATCACAAACTGAATAATGGAGCCTGAGATTAAAAAAAAAAAAAAAAAGTAGTTCAAAAGATAGATTACATTGAACTTTTATGATCAGAAGAAATTTGGAATGGTTTAATTGGCATTTCTGCAGGATGTCAACATCTGATTAGCATCGGTACTGCATGTTCATCTCAAAATGAAAATTTCTAATTGAATTTGTTTGAAAAGTACTGAAATACTTAACTTTGGGGTGACAGGACTGACTGCGTCTGTCAGACCCATCTCAAGGCCTCATGGAAGTGTTAGTTCTCCCTGACGAACGTCCCACACTGCGTAACACTACAGCAGCACTGGAAGACCCAAACTAAGTTTTCTCCACCCAAAATGAAACATTTACTTGGATTTTCCTGAATATTTTAATGTTGCAACAAAACCCCTTTTTCCTCCAGGTGAAGCGTATTTCTGAGGAAACTACATTTTCTATCACAAAGAACACTGGTGAAAAACACTCGGTCTGTTCCAGCATGACTTTGAACTTCCAAAGCGGAATATTGGTACTGGAGGTTGGGCTAAGCACCAGAGCCTTTGCCCTCAAAGACGTGGTTTCTTATGAAGGCCAGCAGAGAGAAGAAGGAAGGTCGGTGTCACTGCAGAGCTAGGCTTTGGAGTGTGTTGCTCTTTCACCTCCTCTCCTGCCCTTTGCTTTTTCCCGAGGGGATAGCGAGGGGTACCTCCCGAGCAGTTCCCTTGCTCCCGTTCTGCACCTCGCCTGTGTGAGGCAGTTCGCCAGCTGAGCTCCCCTCCATCCTCCCGGGAGCACGTTCTTGCCATCCAGGCTCTTGTGGGCTGAATCGTGCGTGCAGACGGCTCAGACACATCTAACAGGGTGACCATGGGGGCTCACAGCAGCCCGTTTTATCTGTTAAGCCAACACAGGGTCAACTGCCAGGAGCACACGGCAGGACAGTGACCACCCGTTTAGTTACTGTGCTTGCTGCTTGCTACAAGTAGGTCTCGAAGCTACAGCTTTTCCGGTGTATCCCATACGCTAACCTTCTCTGTGTTGGGAACTACCGGAGTCAGGGATTTTCGAGAAACATCAGAAAGCAAAAAATGACGTGCTAAGTGCTATTACTTTTTCCTTCCTTCTTCGGCTGCCTTTAGTAATTTCTTCCTGCTCTCCAACAAAAGGATCACCCAAATACAAA